>NW_006159584.1:1497822-1506695 GCF_000334495.1 Tupaia belangeri chinensis
AGATTCTATTTTCTGAATGATCTAGTCTGCTTTTAATACTTTCAAGGGTGATTTTGACTTCTTGTATTACAGACTTCATCTCTAACAGTTCCATTTGAGTCTTTTGTAAAATGTGTAATTCCTCTTTTAGATCTTGCAAGAATGTCCTCATCTCCTGGAACTCATCAATTTCTTTCTCCTTTCTCTTTAGCAGTTCAGTATCTCTGTTCTCTTCCATCTCTGTTAGCTTCGACATTATAAATGCTCTAAATTCCTTATCAGACATTTCCATGATTTTCACCAAACTGCTTATGAATGAAGAAGAGTTACTCTTTTCCCTTGGAGGAAAGGTATTTTCTTGTTTTCCCATATTTCTTGTGATCTGGCGGTGATTTCTTGTCAGCTGATGGATGGTGTGTTTCTTTCAAATTCTTGAAGTTCAGTCTGAATGTTCAGGACCAGCAGATAGAAGTGATCTAGACTTTCTTTGCCGTTCTGTTGTGATCGCTGGTGCAGCAGATTCAGTAGATATTGAGGAATATTTTATCCCTATTAGTATTTGGATGTTTAGCTACAGTGCTCTTAGATCCGTCTAGTTCACAGGAGGCATGTGGAGTCTTCTTCTGAAGGCCTGGCCTCTAATGCCAAGCTAGCTTGTTTACTGGAGGCTGAATTATCAGTAGAAAATCTTCATTTCTCATGTGCCCTGAAATGCCTAGCTCGCAGGAGCCATGTTGAGTCTTCTTCTGAAGGCCTGGCCTCTAATCTATTTTTTTTTTTTGAGAGGTTTTTGCTATAGGGCGTGTGTGCTCACCAAACAGACAGACAGAGAGATAGAAGGCAAGAAATCACCCCCCAGGGGGGATTGCCATGCCACAGTCCCTCCTCCTCCATTCTCCTCTTGGGATCTTGGGCATGCACGCACACGTGCCCGGCGTGAGTTTTAAGTCACTGGGTTGACTACATGGGAGTCCAGTGGCATAGCCATTGTGCTAACTGCTGGTCCCAACCTAAGTGTTTTTAAAACATATTCAAAGTCTTGAAAACAGATAAAAATTTTAATCTAGTAAAGTTGAGGTTGAGTTAGAAGGAATGAACATGAAAACATGGAGACTGCTACTTCTGGTATTTCTCATTTTAAGAAATGATGAGGGACCAGCAGTTAGCGTAATGGCTATGTTGCTGGACTCCCTTGTGGTCGACCACGGTTTGAGTCCCGGATCCAGTGGCTTAAACTCACACTGGGCGCAGGTGCGTGCATCCCCAAGATCCTCAGAGCAGAATGGAAGAGAAAGGATTGTGGTGTGGCCATCTCCCTTGGGGGGTGATTTCTTACTTTCTCTCTCTCTGTCTCTCTCTCTCTTTCTGGTGAGTGCAAATGCCCTATAGCAAAAAAACAAACCTCTCTAAAAAAAAAATGATGAGAAACTATTCAACTTAATTTTTAAGAATACTTTATTGTAATCCTACAACTGAATACTCACCAAGTGCTATGATTCAGTGTTATAAATAGGCCTTATGTTATACTGCAATAGATTAATAATACAATTTTATTTTCCTTGACAAATAGCTAGTAGTAGAAATACTGGGTTCTATGATTAGTGTATGTTGAACTTTGTAAGAAAATAAGAACTGTGTTTGGTTCAATAGTTTTATCAAATCATCTTATCTGTCACATGGTCTGTATGAAAATCAAACCAGAAATATTTCCATCTGTTTATTAAACAAGCAGAAAACTGTCAAATAAAAGGTAATTCTTTACTTATAGAGCACTTACCATTCATTTACTGCTTTAAAGTGAGAAATCCATGAGTGTTTCATTCCAAAGTGCATTTTTTTTTCATAAGCTCCCTAATCCACTAACCCTTCACAGAAATATATCCTTTTATATTTTATCTAGGGATATTCTTAAGCATGATAAGTTAACTAGGGTAATTTCTTTCTTTTTTCTTTTCTTTACCTTTTTTTTTTTTTTCCCCAAGTGTATTTATGTCTTTCTTCCATGAACAAAACAAAAAGATAGAAAGACAGCACCTCTGAAGGTTCTGGAACCTGTAACTCATCCCCAGCTTCAGCCAGTCCCAGATTATTTCATGGGGTCATGAATGCTAGATGGAGGCCTCAGACATGGACCCAGAATATTCCCACATAGGTTGGCCTTGCAACCTAGTGGTTAAGTGAGCCAGACTGTAGTCCAAATCTCTGCCCTGGCAGCTAAATAAATGTGCCAGGCATGCATGCATGTGTGCTCAAAATCTTGATGGGGTGAAGAAATGGAGGTGAAGGGATGACCACACTTCTTTGAGGGGATGCTTTCTCCTTCTCCCTCTCTAGAGGGTCCATATACCCTCTAGCAATTAAATATATATTATATATAAATTTGTATAAATACTTATATAAATTTCTCTCTCATGTACTTTTGGTATATTTTGTATATTTTTGTATATTCTAGAGCTACTTCATTTGTGGTTTATACGAATACTACATTTAACATTCTAAAGTTAAAACACTCTAATCTCAATTTACATCAGCTTAACTTCAATAACATACAAAAGCTCTGCTCTTTTAATGGCATCATCCCTACAACTTTCAGTTGCTTCTGTCACAAAAATTACACCTTTTATACACTGTGTATCTTAAAACATAAAGTAATAATTTTAAATATATTAGCCTCTTAAATTATGCATAATACAATGTGTATTAACATCAAAGGTATAATAATATTAGCTTTCAGTTGAATAATTGTTGTTGTTCATGTAATACTCTATTAAATCAAGTAGAATGGAGTTTCACACCATTGTTAGGATAATAGTAGGGCTTTCTCTTTTGTAATTTTCTTTGAGAGATTTTTGCTATATCAGACGTGCATTTGCCAGAGAGACAGAGATTCATACCATCTCAGTTTGGATCTACTTAAGAACAGCCTCCTTATTTAGCTTGCTGAACTTCTTGGATGATTATATTCTTGTGTTTTCTTTTTTTAAAATTAAAATTAGATTTTTTTTATCCATTATTTCTTCAAATACTCTCCCTCTCCATTTTTGTTTTTCTTGCAGTGCTGGATGGAGGGGCAGCTGCTGTCCGTTTTCGTTTTTCTTGCAGTGCTGGATGGAGGGGCAGCAACCATAGCCACAGCCCATTGTCTGCATCTCTGTGATCAGAAGCAGTAATCAGTAAACACAGAGCAAATACCCAATATTGAGAGGACAGGATCTTAATTATCCATTCTGGATCTTTGTTGTCAGTCATGGGGCTGAGGATGGAGAATTAGAAGTTGCAACTGTGATAACAGATGAAATGTAGTAAAATGTAGTAAAATTTACTATACAAGTCTTTCACTGGAATTTTCAAACCTTCAATAGATTCCAGAATTCTGAAATAGTTATATCCGAGAGATTGTCTCACTAGAATTGTTGACTAGATTAGGAGACAGAGTTCTGGTGCTTATTCAGCCACCTTTCTAGAATCTTCTCTTCCACTGTTTTTCATTTGAGACAAATGAAATCTGTTCTGTTTTTGTTACTGTTTCCTGGATTTCTTGTTATTTATAGACACATTCCTAAAGACTAATTCTGTCATGAGTTGTTAAATCATATCTATATAGTAATGTTTGACCATATTTTCCACTAGAATGCCCTTTTAGCCTAGATTTGCTAAACTTGCTTTAGTTTAGAAATAAAGAATGCTACACAGCAGCTTCTAAAAAGAGAAAGTAGAGTGTATAGTTTTCCAAAGGAAAAAAGAAATATGAAGGTGGGAGCTTTCCTATAAGACACTATTATAAATACATTAGGTAAAGAGTAACTGATTTAAAATCCAATACATAATACATATACATTTTTTCATGGTTGTTTAGGTTTTAGTCATAGGGCACATGTGCTCACTAGAGTGAGACAGAGGAAGGAGTGCCTTAAACACCATGCCACCTGCTGGCTCCGTATAACTTTCAGTCTAAGTCTGTTTCACTTAAAATGTGAAACCATTAGAACAAAGAATGGGAGCAACTTTCTTAAGCATTTGGCAAATCTATAAATGTGCATTAATTCTAAATAAATATGATGATTACACTAATAGCCATTAATTGATCTGAATATGTGTATATAACACACACACACACACACCTGTAATCATAAAAGCTACAGAAACTAAATGTTTATAATAACAAACTACATAAGTTATTTAACTTACCTAGATTGTCAAACTATTAATGACAAAGTAAATTTAAGAAAGAAAAAAAATGTAAGATAGTTAAATTTCCTCAATATTGTTCCAAAGTATTAACAGTAACAATGGAATGTGAGCCTTCTTCACCATCATCATTTGAAAGGATTGGCTTTTCAATTAATTATAAAATAAATATGATAAAATTTTCTTTCTTTCTGTTTCTTTTTTTTTGAGAGGATTTTGCTATAGGGTGCATATGCTCACCAGCAGAAAGACAGAGAGACAGAAAGTGAGAAATCACCTCCCCCCGGGGGAATGACCACCCCGCAATCCCTTCTCCTCTATTCTCCTCTCGGGATCTTGGGCATGCATGCATACGTGCCCAAAGTGAGTTTTAGCTACCAGGTATGGGACTCAAACTCTGGTGGACTACATGTGAGTCAAATGACACAGCCATTACACCAACTGCTGGTCTCCAAATTTCAAATTTATTCTGTCTCATCAAAATTTCTGGTAAATGGAATCAGCAGTTGGCATAATGGATATGTCGCTGGACTCCCATGTAGTTGACCAGGGTTCGAGTCCTGAACCCTGTGGCTTAAATTCATACCGGGCGCATGTGCGTGTGTGTCCAAGATCCCAAGTGGAGAAAGAAGAAGAAATTGCAGTGTGGCCATCCCCCATGGGAGGTGATTTCCTGTTTTCTGTCTCTCTGTCTTTGGTGAGAGCACGTGCCCTATAGCAAAAACCACTCTTAAAAAAAAAAAAAAATTGCTGGTAATCATATTTAAGTAAAATGCATTCACCTTTGTTCTGTAATCATTACGTATCTGTCTTGAAACTTTGATTATTAAGGTAAATTTTACTATAACTTTATAAAGAACGTAAGTTTAAATATTTAAATAAGAGATGTACTATCGAAGTGTCCAAAAATAATTATGTAACCACTTTCTTCTTCAGGAACCATCTATATAAAGCCACATATAAGTATTTCCCTGCAATTATATACACGAAGTCTTTAAAAATACATTAAAAATACATATTAAGAAAAAAACACTATGTATGAACATCAACATGTTTTGCATCAAATTAAAGCTATACTTTAATTTCATTTTCCCATACATTTTATGAAATTCCCTTGTAAACGATGAAGTTGACTAAAAAAACAGTTTCTTGCTTAAAATCTAAATGTTTTACTTTCTACTAATATTCTTTTTTTGCGGGGGTGGGGGAGGTTTTGGCTATAGATTGTGTGCGCTCACCAGAAAGACAGAGAGAGACAGAGAGAAAGGGAGAAATCCCCCTAGGGAGATGGTCACACTGCAATCCCTTCTTCTTCATTCTCCTCTTGGGATTTTGGGTACACATGCACACGTGCCCGGCATGAGTTTAAGCCACCGGGTCTGGGATTCATACAGTGGTCAATTACATGGAAGTCCAGTGACACAGCCATTACACTAACTGCTGGTTCCTCTACTAATATTCTTAACACAAACATTGAAAATAAAACAAAATTTATTCAAAATGATCAGGATTTTTTTTCCATTTCTTGTTTCTTACATATTTTACTCCCCCCATCCCATTCCTTTCCTCTCACCTTCTGTCATTTCCCAACTTCCTTCCACACTATTTTGTATCTTTCCATGTTTTTTTCCCTCACATTTTATTGATTCATAAATGATCTTAATTTAAATACCTTCAATAGTAAGTGCAGTTGGTTAACTTATCTACAAACACATGTCTGATCTGAGGCATAAAATTCACTGAGTAGAATAAACATACTACACAGTAGCACCTAGCTGAGACTATATGACTTACTATGGTTATTAAGTAGGTATTTTTTTATTTATTGTTTGTTTTTTTATGTATTTTTTTTAATTTCAAGAAAAGCAGTTTTAGTTTTAATAAAACAAATTAAAAATGTTAAAAAAAATTTCATTTAAGACTTAAAACTGGGAAAAAGGTTAGGATTATGTTCAAATATTAGATAGATAATAAAAACTCAAAAAAAAAGATATAGAAAAAGCTATAGTCTAGTAACAAATGTATGGTAATTTTCTTCTGAAACTTTTTTTTCTCTCTCCATTCCCTTTTTACTAAAGAGAAGCGTATACTAATTTAAGCTGAATGAGATCTGAATAATCATAGGAATAGGAAAATGGGACTCTGGAAATGCAAAGTGACCTAACCAAGGAGAAATAAAATAAGTAAGTTACAGAAAAACTCTGGATTAAAATAAGAGAGAATATTTCTTTTAACCCAGAACTTATTTTCTTTTTGAATGGGCAAAGCCAAAATTGGTTGATTTTGACTCTTAAAAACATCTAAATATACTATTTATTTTCTGTCTGCTCTCTTGTCTAACAAATTTTATTTATAAGACCAGATTTAAAATATCCTAACTGATATTACTGTTTCTGATTTATAGTGTGACATATTTCAAAGCTACAATATATATATATATATATACATTATATATATATATATATACTATTCTAATGGTTGACCTGAGTACTTCTTTAATTCTAATTATACTCCCTACTCTAATTATACCCTGTACTTTATGCTAAGTAATTCCTCTTCCTTAAAATGTTCTACCTCAGTTATTGCCCAGCCAAGTAACCTAGCACACTTCTATCATAAGTCAAATTTTTAACTATTTCCTTCTAAAGACTCTTCCTGGCTTCTTTACATATATCTAACATAGGAACACTAAAATAATCAAGGATATTGTTTGTTGGTGGGAGTATAAATGAGTATAACTATTATGAAAAACAGCAGAAAGAAGTTTCCTCAGAAAATTAAAAATAGATTTATCATATGTCTGCACTCCCCTGTTTATTGCAGCACTATTCATAATAGCCAAGATATAAAATCAACCTAAATGCCCACCAACAGATCAATGGGAAAAGAAAATGTGTTATACATACATAATGGAATACTGTTCAGGCATAAAAAAGGATGAACTTCTGTCATTTGTCATGAAACAGATGAGTCTGGAGGACATTAAGAGAAATAAGCCAGGCATAGAAATACAAATACTGCAATTGTCTGATGTCATAGAAGTTGAGAATAGAGGTTTTCAGAGACCAGGGAGATCAGAGAGGAGTGACTGAAGGGGAGAGTTGGTCAATGTGTGAAGGTCATGCATGGGTCCAGCTCCCCATTTTTCTGTTTTAATTAAGATGATAAAACTATCCAAGTATCTTTTTTTATGTTTTTCTCATGGTAAAATTTATTCAGAAATGCTCCTATAAATGTGGAGAATGTATTATTGTATGTTTCCGTCAGTGTATCATACAGCTAAAAGATGTCATTACAAGTAAACTGGATATCTATTGCTATTTGAACTGGGTGAACCTTGATTATATATCTATTCCAGGCTTGAAATTATTTCCAGACAGAATAACTGAGTTGGCAAATAGTCACCTGAGGAAAGAAAAAAAAAAAAAGGATAAAAAAAAAGGGGAAACCTTCCTTCAAAAATCCATAACTCAGAGACCCCTTCCCGGGTCCCTTGCACCCTGGAGCTGAGGCGGGACCTGGAGACAGGAGCTTCTCCAGACCCAAGAAGGCGCCGGCCCTGGTGCCCGCCCCTCCTCCGAACCACAGCCCGAAGCGACCGTCTCCAGTGGAGAGCAGAGCCCCCTCCCTGCCCTGCCTGCGTGGGAAGGGGTTCCCTGACGGAGGTTGGCGTCCTGCGGCCTGAGCTGCGCGGGGTCGCCTCGCTGGGAGGGTCTGGCCCGCCCTGAGTGCGGCTCCGCCTGCCTGTCGCGCCACAGCCCAGGCCTTCCTCAGGGAGCAGCCTGTGGGGACAGGAGGAGCAGATTGACCCAGCCATGCACTATCCACACCCAACCAAGAAGGGAGGAAGCCCAGAACCTGTTAGGCTGAGTATGAGAGGGGCAGCTCTTAGCTCTCAAGCAGAGCTCACTTCCATCTGCAGCCTCCTGCCCAGTCAGGGAAACTGAGGGGTGGCTGTTCATTGGAACCTGCCCCGGGGACCAAGATCCAGTCCCAGCTCCCAATCTCATAGCACCCTCCTCCATTCCAACAGAAAGGACCATGAACCCAGGCATAGGAAGACTAGTATTGCACATGTTACTCATATAGGAAAATAAAAAGTATATCATAGAAATAGAGTGACAGCAGAAGACACCTTCATGGCTACTGAGAACTAGTGATATCAGGGGAATAGGAAAAATGAAGATTTTCCACTGATAATTCAGCCTCCAGCCCAAAAACTTGTGTGACTGAACTTGAAGTGTGGGAAGAAACACACTTTACATCAGATGACTAGAAATCACCGCAGGACCACAAGAAATATGGGAAAGAAAGAAAATATCTCTCCTTCAAGGGAAAAGAATAACTCCTCTTCATCCACAGACAATTCAATGGGAATCATGGACATGTCTGATAAAGAATTTAAAACATTCATAATGGTGAAGCTAACAGAGATGGAAGAGAAGAGAGACAATGAACTGCAGAAGAGAAAGAAGAAAGGAGCTAACAAGTTCCAGGAGGTGAGGAAATGCTCTCAAGATCTAAAAGAGGAATTACACACATTACAAAATAATCAAATGGAACTGTTTGAGATGAAGACTATAATACAGGAAGTCAAAATCTCCCTTGAAAGTATTAAAAGCAGACTAGATCATACAGAAAATAGAATCTCAGATGTAGAAGAGAAAATTGCTGGCCTAGAAAAATCCACCACGAAGACTGAGAAA
>NW_006159584.1:1507133-1512777 GCF_000334495.1 Tupaia belangeri chinensis
ACAGAAATAAGAGTTCAAAAACTAAGAAAATGACCAACTTAATCATAGGGACAATTCTGGAGTTCATTATTATATCCCAGAATTCAATCGAGAAGATTGAACCACAACACAAGATAGACTAAGTACATGAGACTGAGCTGGTGAAATAGCATTCTACGACTTTTTACTAAAATATTGCTGCTTTTCTTCTAGGCTTTGTTGTCCAGTTTTAAGAGTTTTTGTCTTGTCTTGAACTTGTCAATAGGTTCATGTACCTACTATTTGAACAGAATACTAACCTATTTCCAGGCTTTAAATTTTAAGCAAATTTCCTTCCCAATTCAAAACTGCTTTTCTTGAAATTACCAGCTGAACTTGCTATTGAAAGTAGTTAGATTATTTAAGAAATTGTGTGATCAATAAAAATTGGGGGTGAAGAAATGGAATGCAACTATAGACACCAGAGATAATGTGAAAAGAGGGTGGGAAAGGTCAGAGGGTCAGACATAGGGGTAAATATAAATACACATACATATGTGAAACCAGAAATAAAAAGTTATTAATGATAACATACATGATTAAGCCATTATGCCGTATTTTCTGAATGGGAAAGTACTTTTTGTATGCTTTGATGATGATTACGGGATAAAAGTACATTAATTCATTAAAAAAAAGTTTCAGGGAAAAAATATATATTTGATGACTGCAGTAAGGTAAATAGCCCCAGCTAGGTGCTACTTTATAGTATTCTCATTCTACTCACTGAGGTTTATGCCTAAAGTCAGACTTGTGTTCATGAATAAGTATATATCAGCTGCACTTGCTATTGGAAATATTTGGATTAATTAAGTTCATTAGCAAATCAATAAAGTGGGGGGAAAGGCATAGAAAGCAACCATGGATAACCGAGAAAGTGTGGGAGGAGGGTGGGTCATGGCAGAGGGTGAGAGATAGGGAATCAAGGATGGCAAAAAAAGCAAAATATACAGGAAACAAGAAACAGAAAATTATTTATTGACGATAGCACGTATGTTGATGTGCTTGACCGAGCCAATATACAGTGTATTCTGAATGGGAAGTCTCATTTTCTATGCTGTAATGATGGATGTATAGTGAATGAATGTAAATAAATAAATTTAAATTTAAACAAAAAGAAAAAAAAGAAAAAATATCCCTAACTCATACATAGAAATGGTGAAAAAAATGTCAACGATTAAAATATTATAATGCTTAGAAATCAGTGATAGTTGGCAATAGGATGGTTTGAATAATGTATAAATGATTTAAAAATATTTCATAATGACTCAACAATTTATTTTGGTTTTAGGTCCAGAGAAATAGAATTTATATTCTCTAGAAGTATGTAACCATTTAAGCCATTTACATTATTGAGGATTCCTCAATATTCTGAATGCTATTTACAAATACCTGTAGAATCCATTAAATCCCTTTCTTAAGAGCTTAAGATATTTATTTATCCACAAAATTCACCCCCCACCTTTTTCTCCATAAAAGTGACACTAAGAGAAACTGGTTCCAACATAATAAAAACTGCCAAAACACATTTCATACTGACGTGCCAATGATAGGATGGAATAGTTGTTGGAATAAAGTAGGTTTCACCCTCCACTTAAGTTGGGTAAGAAACGCTGATCACAAGTATCTCTTCTGAATCAAAGGTTGCAACACCATAATAGGTTTAGAGTGTAAGTGCATCTATTAGGATGGCTCACGGGAAAAAAGAGCACTTCTAGTAATTATACAAAGGTGTTCCAGGTGAAAAAGATTAATTTATGACCGTAATACAAGTTTTTGGAGTAGAGAGCTACAAGACTCTTGAAGTAAATGGTTGTGAATACCAGATATAATGCTGGAAGAGTGTGGGTGACGGAATACAGTCTGAGGAAGAACATTAAGGAGAAAAATGGAGAGGCAAAGCATTCATGAGACAAAAAAAATGGGGTATTATCTGTTGAACATAACTTTATAGTATTATCAACTGGACTGGGGAGAAATGCAAACTTTGCAAACTAAATGATGTGATTGAATGTATAAAAGAACTTTAAATAAAATAAAATGAAAAAATAGACTCTCTAAGTTCCTTTAATACTATTATATCTTTGAAGCACTCTCTCAAGGAGCATACTCACCCCATCTGGCCGGCCATCTGAAGCTGTGATGATCAAAATGTAGCGATCCGTGCTTTCTCTGTCCAGTGCTTTCCCTAAGGTGAGAATCCCAGTACTAGTGACAGAAAAAAGAAACAAGACAGTCTTCTCACTACAGTGAACTATTTTTGTTAGTTTTTTTCCCTCAACAATCACAGTATTTAAGATATATTCAATGTACAACGATTCATACTGAAAATTGAACAAAGGCTTTTAAAGCTGTCGAGGGTCATAGCAATAATGAAAAATTACAAAACTGAATGAGATAACTGAGTTGATTCTCTGGCCTCTAAGAAATAACAAAAACAAAAACTATGATTAATTCACTCCAGGAAGAAAGATATCTATCATGCTTACCATTGCTTAAAATCAAGACTCCATTGTCTTTGCTGTCTCACAATTCTTTCAAACAACAAATTGTTTCTAATAACTAATCTAAATCACTTTCCTATTCATTGCTACATACATGTCCATTATAGAAAATGCAGAATGTCTAAATTCCATCTCTAAGAAACCATATGGATAAACATTCATTTTGTGTTCATTCTTCTTTCAAAATAATAGAGGCTTCTTTCAGAAAATTGGAAAATGCAGAGAACTTCTTTTTTATGATAGGTATTATATCGGTCCAGGCCCATAGTGCAATGTTTAAATGCAATGCATAGGACATTGGCTTCCCACATGACCAACTATGGTGCCAATCCAGGCCCCAGTGGCTTGAAGAACATGCTGGGTGTGAGTGAAAATGTGTTCAGAATGAATACTGGATGAAGAAATGGAGGAAATTAACAGTATTCAATTGCTTCTGTTCCTTCCTGAATACTGTTAATTATACTACTGCGTGTTTAGAAAAGTAAGGAGCAGTCAGTGTTCACATGCATGACAGCATCTAACATACTTGGTTCTGTCAAATAAACCTATGCGCTGGAATTATTTTGCTGGCATGTCAGTAGCACTGACTGTATTTTCTCACTTGTTCAAATTATTTCCAGTGAATTTTTGTCAGCAGTTCATTTTAAATGCAAATTAATAAATTTTTTAAAAGTAAAAAAAAAAGAAAGAAATGGAGGAAAAGGGACTGCAACATGACCCTGCTCCCACTGGGTGGCGCGCTCTCTCATAAGTACACCTGTCCTCTGATCAAGAAAAACAAAGATTAAATTAAAAAAACATATTATAATTACTTTTTCTGCTATTTATTCCTGTTCCTTTTTACAACTATATTTAAATGTATAATTGTTTTCAAAAGAGAAATCAGGCTGTATATATACATTCATTTTACAAAGTATATAATTTTATTAGCATTCCCTCCCTTATAGCTTATAATGCAAAACTTGGGGATACACTTATACTTATCATTTTGTTATTCTTTTGAAATTTAGATAATTCTGGGACCAGCAGTTAGTGTAATGGCTATGTCGCTGAACTCCCATGTAGTCGACCACAGTTCGAGCCCCAGACCCGGTGGCTTAAACTCATGCTGGGCATGTGTACATGTGTGCCCACAACCCCGAGAAGATGATGGAGGAGAAGGGATTGTGGCATGGCCATCCCCCCTGAGGGGTGATTTCTCGCTTTCTGTCTCTCTGTCTCTCTTTCTTTTGGGAGAGCGCATGTGCCCTAGAGCAAAAACCACTCCAAAAAAAAAAAAAAAAAGAAAGAAATTTAGATAGTTCTAATTTAACTTATGTATAAAGAGAGATGAATAGCAGTTAGGCAATTTTTATAATTAGAACATTTTACTACTTACTTTCTTACTGTTCAGAATGAAAACTTTTAAATATTTAAAATTTTATTTCCCAATATAATTTGTTTTATTACAGTTTGGTTATTTATATTGCTCTCTAAAAAAAATGCCATTTATTTCTTAGGTTTTACCAATTCAACACCATACATGACATTTTAATTAAGTCCTCACAAGCATTTATTGTAGCAGATAGTTTATCTTAATAATAAATCTTTAAAATATTTATCAAGTATAAAAACGTAATTTGTGTCTGATTGATAAAAAGCTTTCATTATGATGTCAGTGATATTCTTGTAATAGTGGAATTTAAACAATTCATACCACATATGGTAGTTGAGTATAAAGAGTCAAAACCCATGAATCAAAATCATAGTTACTCCATTTGTCTTGTTGTTGCTTATATGGATTTAAAAACAGTTCTAAACATATGGTGTGACTATGAAAAACTGACTTTGCTTCTTGTAAAATTTTTTAATGGTTTGTCAAAATAACTGAAAGCAAATTCCCAGAGTATGTGCAAAACAACCAGGTTTGGATCAACTTCCTGTAGTACAGATGGCTCAGATAATCTCATTCTAAAATGACATTCAAAGAGAAAAGTAAGACATTGATTGCCTCTGAGACTTATTCATAAGTAACTTAAGAAAGAGGAACTCTGAAAATCTAGTCACAGCATATTGAGTTTTTTTTTTCTTTTTTTTTCCTCTCTCTCTCTCAGCTTAAGTTCTTTATATTCCTATATTCTTCCTCACAGTAGGCTATAAAACTAAAAAGGTACTCAGTAGTGCTATTGAGTGCCATATTTTATATATAAACACCTGTTTGTTTTTTCTGATTGAAGATTATAATGAAAATAGTCCTTTGCTAAGGATGATGTCTACCTTGTGGACACAATGTTGTAAGCAATGGAATGAGATATTTGGTAGATGGGAAAGAGAGGAAGAAGAGGTATTCATAGCTGAAAGATGAGTTAATGGGTACACAGGAACAGCCTTTCATGGAATCCCAGAAATACATAATACCAAAGTCTTCTCTTCTTCCTGGATGGACACTATCATACCAAAATACACTGGGTTGCATTTAGGGATGTAATAAACCATATAAGTTCATATATTAAAAATACTTAAGTATTGGGCTGGCCCTATTGGCTAATGGTTAAAGGAGATGGATTTCATATAGCCAAATGAGGTTTAAGTCCCAACTCTAGTGGCAAGAATGCCCAGAATCCTGACAGAATGGAGAATGAAGAGAGGGATTGCAGAACGACAATGCTTTATTTGGGGGAACAGAGCTGGGAAGAGAGGGCGTGCTTTCTCTCTTCCTCCCTCTCTCTCTCTCTCTCTTTGTCTCTGGGGAGTGTATACGCCCTATAGCAAAAATTTAAAGAAAAAAAAGATAGTCAGAATTATTAATCATGAGAAAAATTCAAATGAAAGCCACAGTGAAGTGACATTTCAGATTCACTCTGAGAGTTATCACTTAAAACAAATAATCAAAAAAAGACAACATCAAAAATTGGAAAATAACAAATGTTGGTTAAGATGGGAAAAAATTAGCCCCCTCATACATTACAGGTGGAAATATAAAATAGTTCAATCGCTGTGGAAAACACTTGGCAGTTTTTCAAAAAGTTAAATACATAATTACTATATTCTCTAGCAAACCTACTTCTGGGTATATGTTGGGAAAATAAAAAAAAAAAAAAAAAAAAAAAAAACAACAAAGGGGGGGGAGGGGACCAAAGGGAAAA
>NW_006159584.1:1513185-1524874 GCF_000334495.1 Tupaia belangeri chinensis
AATAAAAAAAAATAAAAAAAAAAAGCAAAGAGGAGGAGGAAGGGACCAAGAGGAAATAAAAAAGATGCAAACAGAGGTACTTAAATACATGTGTGGCTAACACATATATGAGCACAGCCGCAGGATTTTCATCATGTCCATTCTAAGTGATGTGAAGTAGTATTTTTGTATAGCTTTACTTTGCATTTCCCTTATGATTAGTGACCATGTTGTATTTTCATGTGCTTACTGGCCACTCGTATGTCATTTTTGAAGAAATATTTCCTAAAAACCTTTGCCATTTTTAATGATGTAATTTCTCTTTATTTTTTGAGTTGTAATAGTTCTTTATGTATTGTAGATACACATTTATTATTTACAGTATTTATAGTTCTTTTCTCTTCTGTGGATTGCCTTTGGCTTTGTGGATAATGCTCTTGAAACACATTTATCATTTTGTCAGATAAAGTCCAATTTATCAAGTAATAATCATTTATATAAAGAACTAGAAAAATTTGGGCATAAAACTGAATGACAGTACAAGTGTATTTTGGTGCAAAAAATTTTGAAATGTATGAATAATTTTTTCATAATGTGTATTTTTCAAAAACATTTTAAAGTCCCCAGATACTTTTTGTCTTGTATCTAAACAAACTGCATAATTCAAATAATAAAGATTTACTTTTGTTTTTTCTTCTGAGCTTTATTTTTTTTTCTCATAGGTAGGTCTATGTTCAAACTTTGGTTAGCTTTGGGAATAGTATGAAATAGAGCACCAACTTCATTCTTTGTTGGCCCACGTTCATTAGTTGAATAGGAAATTCTTTTTGATTGGATCATCTTGGCCCCTTTTTTAAAAAATTAATTGACTATAAATATTAATAACTATTTCTGAATTTCTTGAAGTCTATCCCAGTGATCTATATATTTATTCTTGTGCCAATACTACACAGTCTTGATTAAAGTGTTACTATGAAATGTTTTCTTTCTATAATGGTAATTATAAATTGTGGATGATTTATGATTTTGACATCCCTTGGGATAAAATTCTAAGCAGTTCAGGCTTTTTGTTTTAATAGAAGTTTATTCATGTGTGAAATATAAAACTCTGAGAAAAACTGTTCTTGTTATGGTTTTCCAGACATTACTAACTCATGGTTGTAAAATCCTATCCAATGTAAGGTTGCAGGTGTTCATCAGCAGACCACGGGACCTACACATGGCTCTCTTGATCTTGCATTATGTACCACATGGTCCTGACGCTGAACCAGTGACTCAACTACTCTGTCAAAGTATCTGTTTTATAACCATAAGCTAAGTTTATATTTCCACTCTTTTAAGGAATAACACCTATCACAATTACATAGAAAATATCAGAACTAACACAGCTCTCTAGCAGCCCACCAGTTGTGACAGCAGAACGGCCACTTTGCTATTGAGAGGGACAAGTAAATGATCTCTCTTGAAACCTAACTGCCTTCTTTTGATGCCTGGTTACAGTTCTCTCAATAGTTATGGTAAGTGTTATCTAAATATGTTCAGAGAAATAGAATGACACTGATCTAGACCTCAAAGAAGATTAGCATGGACATGCATTTCGTGCTTTAGTTGTATCTTTTCAAGAACATACCTATGTTAATCGATCGTTGGAGGACAGATTTTAGTGGCATCTTCTGTATATTTGTAACACACCTTGCCTTATAAGATTACCTTTGAATGAGTAGTTTAATGCCAAGTTACTCTTTGTAGAAATGTCTGTGTCATCCTAAGTAACTGACAATTTTAAAGGAATCTAATTAATCCCAAGTTATGCCTGAAAATGAAATGTTTCTGCCTCAGTGGATTTTACCTAATAAAAATGTTTAAAATAGTGTCCTGGGTAAAATTTTTAGGTATAGAATTATTCTTCCAGCTCCTATTAATATAAAAATGTGAAAACTACAAACAGCTGGAAATCTCTGATTAAAAGGCTGTTTGCTCACTATCAGTACCCTCTTTGACATGAAAAAAGAATAAAAATCAAATTAGAAGTCATTCTTAACTTACGTTTCTGAAAGATTAAAAACTCGCTGAGGATCTCCATTCTCAATGGCATATGTTATTGGGTCTCCCTCTCGATCAGTTGCCTTCAGAAGAGAAAATATAAAATCTAATTATCAAATAAATAACAGGGTTCCCACTTAGTAGAGTAATATACAATAGAAGTTTGGAACTAACGAGGACAGAATATTCATGATACTTTTCTTTTTTTTGCATTTCCTTTTATACCATCTAATATATATTTATCCATGATACTTTTAAGGAATAAAAATGAAAGACTGCCTAATGGCAAAATGTAAAATATATTGTACAGCCAACCCATAGCCTAGTTGTTAAAAAGGCTAGATCCCAGGTGGCTGCCCCATGGTGTGAGTCCCAAACCCACTAGCTGGGTCCATGTGTAGGTGCCCACAATCCCCAAAGGAGGGAGAGATGGAGGACGAGGGTGCACGGCAAGACCATGTCCCATAGAGCATGCTTTCTCACTTTCTCTCTCTCTCTCTCTCTCTCTCTCTCTCTCTCTCTCTTTGTGTCACTCTCCACCAAGCATACATGAGCTCTGACAAATTTTTTAAAATTTATTTGTACCTGATCCCAGTATTTCTGCATACATAGTCATACCATCTTACCTGGCAGAGAAACCTAATGATTTTCCAAGGTTTACTTGTTTAACTTAAATTTAGTGAACTTAATTACTTTTTATTTAAAATATAATTTTACTTTAATTTTATTCAAGTCTAATCCTATAATTCAAATAAATTTGCTAAATTCCACATAAATATTTACAGTGTCAAGAAATTACTTAAGGTACATTTATTTTTTCTTTGTTCAGAATATACAAGATAATAATTCAAGTCAGTAAAACTTTCTGGTGAAGAATTCTGAGTATGGAGCCAGAGAGCCTGAATTCAAAATCATGCTCCACTTGCCCATGATATAATTATTTCTCAGTTTTTTTCATTTATAAAATGAGAGTTTAACAACATGCATGTTAAATGCCATCAGTTTCAATGGAAATAATACATGTCCAGGCACACTGACGAACACCCAGTATATTAAAAACTTTCAACATTAACATTTTCTCATTGGTGTTTTCTTCTCTCCCTCACCTAAGCCAGAGATGACAAAAACCTATAGCTTCTGACTTATGTTCTGGATTTCTCTTGCTCCAAATAATTAAATACACTTTGCTTTGTGGGGCTAGACTCTGGGGATTAACCTTCACAGACAGCTAATTCATCTTTTTTGTTGTTGTTATTTTCATCTGATTAGCATAAATGCCCTTATGGAAGACAGAGATAAAAGAAAGAAATCAGGATGGTACATAAAAGATGTACAAGGGATCTCACTAAACGTGGACCCAAGAAGGGACACATCTGGTAATGGGCTAGGAGAATGTAATTTATAGGTTAGTGGACTGGCAGAGAGAACAGTCTCTCCACTAATGGGCACGTCCCTAGAGTGGGCAGAACCTAAGAAAGGGGCAGTTGTCTTAACCATAGAACCTGAGTGTGAAATCACTCGTCCAAAGAGCCATTATCTCCTGGTCAACCAGTTAGCTTTGATTTGTTTCAGATGGATTACATAACCTGGGTCAAGGAATACCCCTCTGAGCTCCCACAATGGATAGACAATAGAAGTTTCCTTTTGACGGCATAAACTACAGAGTCAGGGACAAGTGAATAACAATTCAGTTAGTGATAAGCTACTGAGTATGCCAGTATTGCATGCCAATTCTCATGGGGAAACATTCTACGATTATTTAATCTGCACTTTAGAAAAGTGACCCCTCCAAGAAGTACTTCTTTCACATGGCTCCTGTGTTATCAGAATCTCTTACTTTTAATTCCACATGATCAACTATATTATCACATTTTCTTTGCTCATTTCTCCCAATTTGTGACTTCTTTAGACTGAATTGCTTCAAAAGTCTGTTCGTGAACATCACTCTGGATCACCTCATCCAACAGTGCAGCTTTAAATCCTACCTACACGCTGGAGGCTCTCGTACTCAAAACTCCAGACCAGGCTTTTCCTCTGGATTTCAGACTTCTGTCTAATTGCTTACATGGATCCCCACTTAGATGAACAATAAGCATTCTCAATTTACTACGTTAAAACACTCAACTCCTGATCTTATTCCCACTCCAGTCTGCCTCAAATAAAATAAATAAATAAATGGCAAACAATAACAGTTCTCCCTGCATCACAATCTCAGTCAGTAGCATATGCCTATTTTTTTAGGCTTCCTACGTGGCCTTGACTGCTCCCTTGTGCTCCCCAATCAGCATTTCCCATTGACTCTGTCTCCAACATAAGCTGTGTCTGTCCACATCTGAGCTCCTTCTCTACCAACTTCCTCATAGATGATTATAATGGCGATCCTACTAGAAGCCCTGCTTCTTCATGTCCTCAGTACAGTCAGGTTTAATTACAGAATTACCATTTTTTCCCAAAGCCAAGATTATTGGGGAGGAATAAGGGATATTTTATTTTTTCTGTGTCTCACTCACATACACAGAGATAAAACAAAATAAAAACAGTAAAATACAAGGAAATAAACTATGTGAAACAAAATTTTTGAAGTATTAAAGTATTAATCTAAAATTTCAATTTCATGAAGTTAATTATAATAGAAGCTTAAGAGTAGAGAATAAGAAAGAATAGTTTTTGTTTTTTTTTTTTTTTTTTTTTTTTGAGAGAGATTTTTGCTACAGGGCACATGCACTCACCAGAGAGAGAAACAGAAAGTGACAAACCATCCCCCGGGGGGATGGCAATGCCACAGTCCCTTCTCCTACATTCTCCTCTAGGGATTTTGGGCACGCATGCACATGCACCCAGAGAGAGTTTCAAGTCGCCAGGTCCGGGACTCAAAATTGCAGTCAACTACATGGGAGTCCAGCACCTTAACCAGTGTGTCACCTGCTGGACCCTGAAACAAAATAATTTTTAACAATTCATCCAGTATTTGTAGTAGATGCCTGATTTTTTGGTCTTGTTTTCTTTTTTTTCGTTAGGCAAGCACTAGCAAACAAAGAAATGAAACTACAAATGACACTTGTGTCAATTTTTTAAGAAACACAGAACATCTGCACCATGTATCTGAATGACTAAAAGCTTACACTAAGATTTTTCTGTTGCTTTTCCTATTCCAGTCTGTTTTTACTTGTTATATTGTTGCAGATATTAACAAGTTCTTTTTGTTTGTTCATTGTCATGTCATTATTTTTTTTTGTTTTGAGAGCCAATTTGTCATGTTACATTTTCATAAAAGCAAGAAGAATATATACATTCTGAAACAATATAGTCTTGTACAAGCAATTAAAAATCCAGATTAACACTGAAACCTTTAATGTACCAGAGTTTCCAAATATTTACTATTCTTTTTATGGGATAACAGTACTGTGCATGCTCTGTCATTTTGCTTATTTAAGCTGTTAGTTTGTTATGGTAATTACTTTCAATTCCCGAGGTGCCATGTAAAATTCAGTTTCATTTGACCATTTAAATATCTCAAGCTTTTAGGAATTGTTAGTGTCATTATTTTGCCCACTTCATTCTATTTTTCCCTTAATGGCCAAAGGATGTACGAGAAAGAGGTGGTGTATGTGTGTGTGGGGGGGGAGCAGGGAAGATATCATCCGCCATGGATGTTCTCATGCTGCAATCCCTTATGCTCCATTTTTCTATTCTTTCCAATCTTTTTTTTTTTTTTTTTTTTTTTTTTTTTTCATTTTTTTTCTACTGCTCACCCGTGACTAATTTGCTGTAGGTTGTGTGTACTTGCCAGAGAGAGAGAAAGTGAGAAAGCACCTCCGGTGGGGGAGGGCCATGCCACAATCCCTTCTTCTCCATTCTCCTCTTGGGATTTTGGGCACACACACACACATGTCTGGTGTGAGTTTAAGCCACTGGGTCTGGGACCCAAACCACGGTCAACTATATGGGAGTCCAGCGATGCAGCCATTGCACCATCTGTTGGTCCCAATTCTTTCAAATCTTTAGCATGCATGCATATGCTTCCAACATGTTCTCAAACTGAGGTGCCGGGATTGGAACCATGGTGGACCATGTGGGATCTGGATCCCTTAAGCACTAGGTAACAGGGCCGATCAGTCTACCTCATTCTTATGTGAGCCTGTGCCCATACTGGAAACTTTAAAAACTAAGAATTTAGAAAAAAAATCTTTTTTCTGTTCTTTCTTTTGTCCTCTTTGCTGATCCTTTATTTTTGTTTCAAATCTGTGGCAAATGGTGTAGTAATCAGTGATCATTCATACTTTCTTAGTCAAAAAATCAAAGGGCAACAATGCTATCTGCATCAGAGCTCGGAAATCTATCCATTACATGGATACTAGCACCTGTATATACAACATATATCTTTTTGCCAATGTCCAAAGCTAAAAATGTATAGACGGAATAATTAGACATATCAACAGAAACAATGATCATTTAAATATTAATATTTCATTATATATGCATTTGTGCCATAAGTATATTGTTATAAGCATTTAAAAATATTCTTTCTATACGTGAATCTAATCAGGCATCTCAAAATAACTGCTTATTATATGTCAAGAATTATAATAAAATTGTGTATGCTTTGTCTCATTTGAGCCTCATAGTAACTTCATTGGTAAATAGAAAATGCAAAAGATTTCAATTATATTAATATTTCTGCCACCATTAGTTAGATTTCTTTCTAATTTACTTAATAGAAAGATTCATCTTTTTTAAAAGAATTCTTTATTTAGAGAAAAGCAGGTGACATATTGGTGAGGTACTGGACTCCATGTGACTGACTGCGGTTCAAGTCCTGGATCCAGAGACTTGAAGCTCATACTGGGTGTGTGTGTGTGTGTGTGTGTGTGTGTGTCCATGTCCAGGATCCCAAGAGGAGAATGGAGGAGAGGGAATTGCAGCATGGTCATCTCCCCTGAGGAGTGATTTCTTGCATTCTTGTGATTTCTTGCATTCTGTTTCTCTGGCAATCTCATGTGCCCTATAGCAAAAATCTATTTCTCAAAAGAAATAATTATTTATTTAATTTTATTTTTTATTATTATTAAAAATGGTATAAGGCATGTGTGCTTACCAGAGAGAGACACAGATAGGATGGCAGATAATTAGAAAGCAAGCTGTCAGCTCTTAGACCCATACTGCAGTTGGCCATGTGGAAGTCTAACACCTTAATCACCAAGCCACCTGCTGGCCCCTAAATTGGCATCCTTTTTTATCTAGAGATAACAGTAATTTTCATTTTGGAATAGGAGGTGGGGCACGCCCCATAGCAAACTGGTTAGGCACTGTGAACTGGGAGCCAGATCCCATTTGGCCCACTGCAGTCAAATCCCAGCCTGGTAGTTTGAAAAACACCCTCGGCTCATGTGAATGCATGTCCAAAATTCTGGTGGAAGGAAAAGAATCACGACAGGATTGTGCCCTGTTGAGATGCTCTCTTTCTCTCTTTCTCTAAGTACATGTGCCCTTCAGCAGTTAAAAACAAAAAGAGAAGTAAAGGAGCATCGTTTTATTCATTATTTTTCCATAATATAACAGATAGAAAGTACTCCTCCTTAGTGCAAAAACATTTGTGTCTTTATTTTATTTATTTATTTTTTCGGAGAGGTTTTTGCTATAGGGCGCGTGTGCTCGTCAGACAGACAGAGAGAGACAGAGAGACAGAAAGTGAGAAATCACCCCCCAGGGGGGATGGCCATGCTGCAATCCCTTCTCCTCCATTCTCCTCTCGGGATCTTGGGCATGCACGCACACACGCCCAGCGTGAGTTTAAGCCACTGACTCCGGAACTCAAACCACAGTTGACTACACAGGAGTCCAGTGACATAGCCGTTATGCTAACTGCTGGTCCCTTGTGTCTTTATTTTTGATAGATCTAGTCAAATCCAAGTCTTTTCTTCAATGTCTGAGGAAAGCCCAGTAGTAATTATCTTCTTTGGGCTCGTTCTGCAGCTTACTGGGGAAGCTCTGAACACAGACACCTGGGTTCCAGCCCTTCTCCTTACCATGTCCTCTCAGGTAAAGTGTTTAATATAAAACTACGATAATAATAATAAAAATTAAAGTATGCATTAATTCAATACATATTTATCAAACATTTAAACTGTGCTAAGAACTGGGGCTTCAGCAGTGAAGAGCACAGACAAAAATCCTCTCCTTGTACAGGCTACATTTTAGTGAGACAGAAAGAATAAATAAAACAATGAATTAAAATATATTGCTTTTAGATCCTTCTAAGTATTACTAAAATATAAACTAATTCAGGAAGGGCATACAGGAAAGAACAGAGTAAAAACTTGTACTTTTATAGAAGTGATCAGAATAGCCTCACTGAAAATGTGCAATTCTGGCAAACACTTGTCAATAATGAGAAAAGTTATGTGGGGATAAACATTCTAGGCAGACGACCCAGCCAGAGGAAAGGGCAAGAGGTGGTGTGATTAGTGAGCTTGGAAACAACAAGGAGGTTGGACTGGCAGGAGGAAGACAAGGTGCCCAGTTTTCTTTGCCCATTTAAATACCCAGGTTAGACCACTGAACGATGCTTACTTTAGATAGTGCAGTGGTTTAGATAATGGTTTGTCTTCCAAAAGTTCATGGTATTGAAATTTGGTCCCTAATGTAATAGCATTTGGAGGTGGTGATAAATTGGAGAGAGGAAGGCCCGCCTTCAATGTGGCAGGGCACCTTACCAGACATGATTGGCATGTGAGTCAGTTGATTGAAAGAGAGTGGTCAGCCTTTGATGTGGCTGTCCCACCCAGTTCCCTGGGAGCATGGAACAGAAAAACAGAATGGGAGAAGTCCAATTACTTTC
This sequence comes from Tupaia belangeri chinensis, assembly GCF_000334495.1. Lineage (NCBI taxonomy): Eukaryota > Metazoa > Chordata > Mammalia > Scandentia > Tupaiidae > Tupaia > Tupaia belangeri. Next base: position 1,522,046 of record NW_006159584.1, read on the forward strand.
TCGCTCTCTCTGTCTCTCTCCTCCCTGTGCCCGCTGACCTGCCTGCTTCTGTTGGCCATGATGAGGTATAGTAACACAGGCTGACCTCATGCTTATCTCTCCTTTTTTGGAGTTTCCATTCTAAGCAGCATGATGATCAATAATATCCCTAATCTTTATAAATCATCCAGCCTTGGGTATTTCTGTTAACAAACATGATAATAGACCAACACAGTTAACTAGCAAGTAATGGAATTAGCCTTTTTTTTTCTGATAAGCATTTAACAACATGATTGAGACTGAATCTAGTCTTTCCTTTAATTTTTGCTTGAAGAACTAATAATGCCTTTAAAAATCAAAGCAACTATTTTGTCTAGTCGCCTCAATAAGATTACTTACCACGTCTGGATTTGAGTTACTGATTTTTTAGAAGCACCAATAGGAACACAGAAGCATTCAATCAAGAGAGCAATGTTCCTAGACATTGGAAAATGGAAATTCTGACAAAGAAAACAAATCTCTAAACTAATATTCTGTTCATGTTACAGACGAACACAGCTATCAAATACCATCTGCTAGAGTGCACTTTATGAGCACAGAATGATTCTACACATTTCACAGGACATTAAGACAAAGTACTTGCCCTTAGGGATTATATAGATAAAAATCAATGGATTTAGATGATCTTTTCATTTCTAACTTAAGCAAACAAGTTCTGATTTATGTTATTAAACTACTTGAGAGCAAGAATTAAAGCTTTCAATTCAGTACGGCAATATTTCCAAAAATCTGTGTGTACACTCGAGGTGTTAAATTGTTAGCTCTTTAACGAACTGTTAATATTTATGAATATATTTAAATATGAAGCAAAGTATATGTTTTATTTATGTCAAGTAGTGTTATTTTGTCACTCTTTATTCTGATAAATAATTTCTGCTATGAAATGAATTCATTTGAGTAAAAATTTCAGTTTACTCAACATCCCCCCCAAAAAAGAGTATATAATATAATATATAATTTGCAAATGTAGCATTCCTGAAATTTGGAAGCATAACTAAATTTAGAGTGACAAGAATATAAATACCTGTCAAAAATAAAAGGATGTTGGGAGATGACAAGGGAAGACTTGAGATCTTCAAACACCACTTTTCTTTCAACTTTGGAATTGATAAATGATCTTTTGTTCAGCAGTCCAGATGAAATGCTTTAGGCTAGAAAGGCATAGCTGAATCTCTTCTATCTGTACCAGAATTAACAGTATTTAAAAGTGTGCATATATTTACTTATCCCAGGCAGATAAATTTCAATAAATTAGTAAAACCTTAAAAGATAGACAAGAATATTGAAAAAGCCTCTGTCCTCTTGCTTGGTTTCTGTAAATAACCCTGACCTCATTTAGATAAGGATGCTTTTTAGTTGGTTGCTAGGTTACAGTCAATCCCAGCAACCTGACTTCAGTCTGTCACAGGTATTCTACCTTTTAAACTGTGTTAATGCTGACAAACTTCAGAAGGTAACCAATCCAAATTGTATTTCAACCTCCTTCTTTCACTTTCATTTTTCACATCACTTTCCCTTTCCAGAACTTAAAATATCAAGTTGACCATAAGGCTACCCCAAGTTATTTGGAAATCAGTCCCGGAAACTGCCTGATTCAAATCACATTAAGATTTGTTCAATGCTCAATTAAACTGTACTAAGTTAAACTGTCTGTTTTTTATGATTATTATTATTTATTTAATTACATTTGTTATTATTCTTTTTTTAATTTGACCAGATAGAGACCAAGAGAGAGTGTGTATAAGGGAAAGTGAGAAAGCAAGAGATCAGGTCCAGGAATTGAACCGTAGTCAGCCATGTGGGAATCTAGCACTTTTAACCACCACGCCTCATGTCGGCCTCTGGTTTTTTTCTTTTAACAAAGGAAAAATGTCATGATTTTGATTAGATTTAGGGACAACTCATAAGGGCCAATCTTAAAATTTTCTTTGTTGTACAAAATTGGTAATCTTAAAATCAATTAATCTTAAAGATTTAATCCATTCTAAAATGAGTCTGCACTTCTAATTTGTCCAGGATGGTGTAATGGTTCTGTTGGTGGTCTCCCACATGGCTGGTCACAGTTCAAGTCCCAGACCTGGTAGTGTGAAACTCATGCCAGGCACATGTGCATGTGGGCACAATATCCCAAGAAGAGAATGAAAGAGCAAGGGATTATGGCATGGCCATAGCCTGTGGGGAGTGACTTCTTGCTTTGTGTCTGTCTCTCCAGCAAGTGCACATGACCCTACAGGAAAAAAATCTCTCTTAAAAAAATAAAAAAGAAGAAAGAATTTCCAAGGCTTACAAATTCTTGACCATAGAAGCATAATTCAAACCCTGTGCCCTTGAAACTAATTTTCTCTCACTAGCCAAGTCCCCTGTGTTCTAAAGTTTTTTCTGTGTTTCCTTCACCTTCTTACTTAAGCCAAACCAGCCTCTCCATAAAAAGCCTAATTTCTCCTATATCCCTTTTAAGTGATGAAACTCACAGTAGACTTCCTGTTTCTTGTTGCACCTTCCAGATCATTCTTCTGAAAACCCCCCAACTTTGACTCTCACAGCATGAGCATGAGACTGGATTAACTGCTACCCTTCCTTGTTAATGTTGTCTTCTACACTATTTGTCATGCCTCCTGGTTTTTGCTCATTGTCAACCATTTCATTGTCCCTGATCCAACCTGAAGGCTTTTATTTATTTGTTTTTTTAGAGTGATTTTTGCTATAGGGTGTGTGTACTCACCAGAGAGACAGAAAGTGAAAAATCACCCATAGGGGAGAAGGCCATGCCACAATCCCCTCTCCTTCATT
>NW_006159584.1:1524890-1526528 GCF_000334495.1 Tupaia belangeri chinensis
TTGGACATAAATTCACACATGCCCAGCATACGTTTTAAACTGCTGGTTCCAGGGACCAGCAGTTAGTGTAATGGCTATGTCGCTGGTCTCCCATGTAGTCGACAGCGGTTCAAGTCCTGGATCTGGCAGCTGAAACTCACATCGGGCGCATGTGCGTGTGTGCCCAAGATCTTGAGAGGAAAATAGAGGAGAAAGGATTGCAGCATGACTATCCCCCCGGGGGGTGATTTCTCGCTTTCTGTCTCTGTCTCTCTGTCTTTCTGGTGAGCGCATGTGCCCTATAGCAAAAAACTCTCAAAAAAATAAATAAATTAATTAAACTGCTGGTTCCAGGACTCAAACTGTAGCTTATCTACGTAGAAATCCAGCGACATAACCATTACACCATCTGCTGGTCCCTCAAGGTTTTAAATAGTACTTAAGTGATCGAGACTTCAAATATATATTTCTAGCTTATGTCTATTCCCTATTCTTTAATTCCATTGCCTACTCAATAGTTTCCATTGGATATTACCTTTAGTTAGGGTAGGCTGCTATATTACAGAATTCTATTTTTTCACAATTTTGGGGGCTAGAAAGTATAAGATCAAGGCACCAGAAGATCTAGTGTCCAGTGAGGCCACTCTTCCTGGTTTGCAGACAGTTGTCTCTTCACTGTATATTTACATGATGGAGAACAAAGAGTTCTTCCGGTTTTTTCATCCTGTAGCAGGGCACTAATACCATTCATGAGGACTCTACCCTCAGTACATAATTACTTTCCAAAGGTTCTACCTCCAAATACTATCACATTAGGCATTTAAACTGCCACAAACATTTAGTCCATAGCAGATGTCCAAAAGGCATTTCAAATTTAAAATACCCACAACTGAACTATTCTTCCTCTGGCAGTCTTTTTATTCTGGTTACTGATAATGCAATCTTTCCTGTTGCTTAGACAAAGTTTGTTTTGATAGCCAATCTCAACTTTTATCTTTTCTCCCATATTCAATCTGTATTTTGATAGCCAGTCTCAACTTTTATCTTTTCTCCCATATTCAATCCATGAAAAAGTCATATACTTTCTACTTACAAAACCTAACCAGATTAAAATTTCTTCTCATTGTTTCCAAAAATATAACTCTGGGCCTACCCTAGACTACTGATACAGCATATTAACTAATCTCCACAAATTCTCACATGCTTCCTCCAGAGACTATTTACAATACAGCTTCCAAAAGGATCTTTTTTGAAATTTAAGTGTATTCATGTCTCTGCTGTGCTCAAATTCTTCCACTGGTACCTAATTTGACTCAGAAAAATGAATCCACCCTTCCTACTGCATGATTTATTTCTACCACTTTCTCCAACTATTTTTTTTTTTTACTTCATTCCCATTTGTATTTTTAATATTCTTCAACAGACCAATTGGTCTGCACTTTGGGATCTTGGCACTTGGACCTGAAATACTCTTCCTCAGATAATCCTTTGGATTGTCTTCCTCCTACCTGCTTCAATTCTTTTTCTAATGTCTCCATCTCTCTGAAATCATTATTAATCAAATTGTAATTCCCCCGAACTCCTTCTTCACATTTCCTTCTCCATTTTTGCCTCAGGTTCTTAGCATCTTTTAAAATTCCATATAACTTAATTACATAT
>NW_006159584.1:1526572-1542976 GCF_000334495.1 Tupaia belangeri chinensis
TGAAAGCGGAGATACCATCTACTTTGTGTACTGATATATTCTAGCATTAAAGTGGTGCCACAGAAAGAACATATTTGCAAATTAGTCCTTGCAAAGTCTTAAATTATAATAATTATAATAAAAATGAATGAGGAAATTCTGGAAAAGTAAAAAACCTAGTATATTAAGTGACGTTGTCTCTCACTTTTCATGTTTTCATTGAGAAGCCCGAGTATACACAGCCCAAGGTATGGAACACTCTGGGATACTCCCTGACTTGTGAGATTGGGAGAATAAACTAACCTTGAAAGATACAGTCATCGGCTTAGTTCTGTGTACCTATATTCTTTCCCGAAGTATGATAAAGGCCCTGTCTCAGTACTTCTTGACTGGGAGGGTAAATTTAATGCCCTAAAAGGAATATAGTATTTCAGATAATCCCACATTTGTCTTGTACTTCAATCAATTTTACTTGCAATTTAAAATTTTTTAAATTATTTAATTTTATTTATTATTATTATTATTATTTTTAATTGGCTATAGGGCATGCATGCTTGCCAGAGAGAAAGAGATAAAGTGAGAAAGCAAGCTGCCAGGTCTGGGACTAGAACCACAGTTGGCCATGTTGGAATCTAGCACCTTTACCACCAGGTGGTGACCTGCTGGCCCATCTATAATTAAAAAAACAAAAAAATCCAGGTGGTAACCTGCTGGCCCACCTATAATTAAAAAAAAAAAAAATGTGCTTGATTCCCTCTATTCTCCTCTCGGGATCTTGGGCACACAAGCACACGCGCCCGGCATGAGTTTTAAACCAGGTCCGGGACGTGAACCGCGGTTGACTACGTGGAAGTCCAGCGACATAGCCATTATGCTAACTGCTGGTTCCCTGTATGTGTTTCTTAAGTTACATCTTCAGAATATATTTCCTATTCAAATTACATTCCAAAGGGGTGCTATGGAACACTTTATTCAGTGAACACTGACATAAATATTTCAGTTATCTTTATTTTTAGTTCCTAGATACACTTACTGCTTTAATTACTGTGAGACATGAGTATTCATTGCAAAAGTGGATGGTTCAAGATAAAAATCAATTATATAAACAATACATATAAACCAGGGAGACTTTGGTCATTTAAAATGCTGCTGACATATTGATTCCAAAAGGGAAATTTCCAACCAATGGTTGAGTCTTTTATTTCCTTATACTAACTACAGCATTAATCTAAATCTTGACTCTACAATACTGTTTAGTTTGCCTAACATGAACTTAAGGGTAAAATATTGCCAGATACCTAAAAAGATGATTGCTTGCTAGTAAATATATCAGTGTGCAGGATTGTTTAGCCTGTATAGGTACTAGTAAGGTTGTGACAGAGGATGCTAGTCCCCTCCTACCTCAATCTTTAGGTGGATATTATTAATTATAAAGAGAATATAGTTATTTAGAAAGAAAATTGGCCTTTGTGAGTTCATAACCATCAGCATGTGACAGTAAATCAAACAGATGACATTCAAAAGCAACATTTCTATAGTTGTATCCCTCTTTAAGATAGCTCTTGTCCAGGTCTATGTAAATTTAATTTTTTTTTTTAAGAGTGATTTTTGCTATAGGGCATGTGTACCTACCAGAGAGACAAAGAAAGAGAGAAAACAAGAAATCACCCCCCAGGGGCCATATACACACCACAATCCCTTCTCTTCTATTCTCCTCTCAGGATTTTGGGTACACACATGCACATGCCCAGTATGAGTTTTAAGCCACCAGGTCTGGGACTCGAACCATAGTTGACTACGTGGGAGCCCAGTGACCTAACCATTACAGCATCTGCTTGTCCCAACAAAACAAAATATTTATTGAGCATCCATTATAGACAAAATTCTTATTGTTATCAATCAGGGATGATATAAAGATATGTAAATAGGAAATCTGGGTCACTTGTGGATAATGGAATGAAATTATAAATCAAAGCATAAATATACTGATAATATTGATATATGAACATTAGATAGCACACTCCTAAATATCTAATGGGCTTAAGAAGAAAATACAAAGAAAATTAGAGACTATTCCATGACACATTAAAAATTAAAAGTAAAAAACACTAAAATTTATGAGATGTTGCTCAAGTAGTTCTTAAATAAAAAAAATAGCAATCATGTTAAATGCAGCCGAGGCATCTACATGTAAAAATGAGAAGTTTTCAAATCAGTAGCTTTTCACTGTAAGATACTGGAAAAATTAGATAAAAAATAAAACAATCTGGAACAATAGTAAAAAGATTAAAGTGAAAATTGGTGAGATAAACTATAGAGAAAAATCAACGAAATCAAAAGTTGTCCCTTTGCAAATATCAACAAAACTGAAGAACCACTTGTTAAACTGGTCAAGAAAAATAAGAAGAAAACTCATATTACTAAAGTTAGAAACTAAAGAGGGACATTACAATTAGGTTATAAGAGAATACTTTGAAAAAAAAAAAGAGTATGCCAACATTTTAATGTATATATTGATCAAATGAGAAAATTCTAAGAAAGACACAAACTCCTTAAATTAAATGAAGAAGATGTACAATAACTGAATCAACCTCGAAATGTTTAAAAAAAATAATTAGTAAATAAAAATAATAGCAGGGAAAAAAAAAAGGAAAAGCTTATAATATAAATAAAACCTAGGCCTACATGACTTCATTGGTGAATTCTAACAAACAAATGTTTTTTTAAAAAAGCATCAATTCTTCACAAACTCATTCAAAATATTTAAGAGGAGGAAATACTTCCTAACCCATTCTATGAGACCAGAATTAGCCTGATATCAAAACCAAACAAAGGTACCCCAAGGAAAAAATTCTGAAGATCAATACATCTAATGTATATAAAAGTAAAACTCCTCAATGAAACACTAGAGGAGAATGATCATTTTAGTAGTCTCAGGAAAATCTCTTGACAAAATCCAAAACCCTGTCATGATAAAAGCGCAGAATAGACTCACAAGGGCAGGCAAGTTCCTTAACCTGATACAGAGTACCTAAGACAACTTCCCAACTAGCTTTCATTCTGAGATTAGAAATAAGACAAGGATTTATGATTCTCATTTATATACAACATTATACTGAATAATTAAGGAAAAAAATAAATTAAAGGAATTCTTAAAAGGGAAGAAGTAACTCCACTTGTAGATGACACGGTCTTTCACATGAATAATTTTAAGGAATACACAAAATACACTATTGGCTGATAAATGAGTTCATCAAAGATGCAGGATAAAAAATCAATGTATTAAAAAATTATATTTCTATACATTAGCAATGAATATTTTTTTTTAAATTAAGAAAATAGTTTTACTTAACAGTAACATAAACAAAAGTATGAAACATTGTGGGGCCAGATGTGGTGTGGTCGTTAAGGTGCTGGATCCCACATGGCCAACTGTGGTTCTTGTCCTGTTCTTGGTGGCTTAGAAATCATGCCAAGTGTATATGCGTGTGTGCTCAAAATCCCAAAAGGAAAATGGACTGTGGCATGGCGGTCTGCCTTCAGGACTGATTTCTCACTTTCTCTCTCTCTCTCTCTCTCTCTCACTGCATCTCTCCCAGGAATGCATGTACCCTAAGGCAAAAACCTAAAAATAATAATAATATAATGTTTTTAAAAATACAAAATATTATTAAAAGAAATTTAGCAACTAAATAAATGGAAAGATATACCATGTTTATGCATTGATAGACAGTATTTTCTTTTTATTTAAAGAATTATTTTATTTAACTTTATTTATTTATTTTAGTTTGACCAGAGAGAGACAGAGAGAGAGAGAAGTGAGAGGGCAAGTGGCCTGATCCAGTACTCAAACCACAGTTGGACATGTGGGAGTCTGGTGCCCTTAACCACTATGCCACCTGCTAGGTCCAGACTACATTTTCTAAGACAGTGATGCTCTCCAAATTGATTTGCAGACTTCAATACAAGTCCTATCAAATTCTCAGTTGGATTTTTTTTTTAAGAGGTTTTCACTACAGGGCGCGTGTGCTTGCCAGACAGACAGAGAGAGACAGAAGGACAGAAAGTGAGAAATCATCCCCCAGGGGGGATGACCATGCCGCAATTCCTTTTCCTCCATTCTCCCCTTGGGATCTTGGACACGAACGTACATGCGCCCGGGCCTTGAGTTTTAAGCCACCGGGTCTGAGACGCGAACCACGGCCGGCTACGTGGGAGTCCAGCGACATAGCCATTACGCTAACTGCTGGTCCCCCTCAGTTGGATTTTTTATTTTAGAAATTGATAAACTGATCCTAAAGTTCCTATGGAGATACAGGAGGACCAAGAATAGCAAAACAGTTTTAAAAGAAAAACTATGTGGGAGGATTAACTCTTTTTTCAAAACTTATAAGAAATTAATCCATATAGTATGGTACTGTATGAAGAGAAATGTATATATCAATTATTTCAAATTAAGAGTAAAGAAATGAACTCTCAGATTTATGGATAATTGATTTGCAACAAATACTATAATATATGCACTTGGGGAAAAATAAGATAGTTAGCAAATGGTATAGGAACAATTTACATAAAAAAGAAAAAGTCTAGTCCTGTTTATTATACCAAACACATACAGAACTCCAAATAAATCATATACTAAATGTAAGAGCTAATAGTCTAAAACCTAGAGAAAAAAACACAAGTATAAATCTTTGTGATTGTAGGTTAAAAATTAAATGAAAATAAGAAATTATATTTCAAAAAATTAAAGATTTATACTTAAAATATTTTTAAAAAAGAAAATGTTCTGGAATTAAAAAAACAAAAAAGAAAATATTTCCTGTATACAATACCAAAACTCAGACAAGAAAAGTTTTGTAAATTATACTTGATCAGAATTAAAAAGTGTCATGCTTTCAATGATAGAGAAAATATTTTCAAATCGTATATAATAAGGATTTCTTATCTTGCGTAAGATGAACTCTTGACCCTGGATTGTACATGTATTTGACAAACGAATACTCAGTGACCTCCCTGCCAATGCTCTCCTACTCCACTCCTGTTCTCATACCACAGGCCTGGCTGCCACATGCCCGGCTGCCACATGCCCAGCTCTCATTCATCCTTATCCGACCCAGAGGTATGCAGACCCCCTTCCTAATGAAGTCCAAGGCCCAGCACATCACACTTCCTGTACAGATCCCACAGTGCTGCTGTCCTCCTTCCACTTGTGCCCGCACATCTCACTATTGACTGCTGTCCTGCTGATTCTTTGCACACAGATGCCGTCATTGCCCCACAACCCAACGTCATTGCAATGGTCTGATCCAGTGCTCTTATAACCATCCTTAGATTTCACTACCACCGTTTCGAGCTCCTGAAAACCTCTCATCTTATTCCAAACATGACCACACTTGCCTCTTACCTTTTCAGACACCTTCCTCATCTGACCAGCTCCAGTTCTCCATGGTGCCCTGGCTGCTGCCACAAATTCTACTGCACGTTCTCCTTCCCTCCAGGCAGTTCTGATCCTGTATATGACAACCTTATTTCCTCATCTTTTTGTTTGTTTGTTTGTTTTTTGAGAGGTTTTTGCCTTAGGGTGTGTGCACTCACCAGAGAGAAAGACAGAGACAGTGAAAGGGAAAGTAAGAAATTACCCCGTTGCAGGGATGGCCATGCTGCAATCGCATCTCCTCCATTCTCCTCCCAAGATTCTGGGCATGCATGGGCAGGCGCCTGGCGTGAGTTTCAAGCCACCCATCAGGGACTCCAACCTCTGTTAGCCATATGGGATTCCAGTGATGCAATTGCTATGCCATCTGCTGGCCCCCTTATTTGCTCATCTTAATGGTTACATTGTAGTTCTACAGGAGACTGTGCTTCTCGTTTTCTCTCTCTCTCTCTCTGTATGTCTCTCTCTGGTTAAATTAAAGTGAGTAAATGAATAAATAACAATGAGAATAAATAAGTCTTTGGGGAAAAAATGAAAAATATTTTTACTGTAGGATATATGTACTTGCCAGAGAAAGAAAGAGGAAAAGAGAAAAAAGCACCCTCCAAGGGAGATGGTCAAACCACAATCTCTCCTCTTCCATTCTCCCCTCCAGATTTTGGAGAACACACACATGTGCTCAGTGTTTTTCCTAAGCCTCCAGGTCTGAGACTGGAACTGTATATTTGGCCTTGCGGGACCCAGCCATCCTAACCACCATGCCAACTGGTTAGCTGAAGACTATGCTTTGTAAAGGAATTACTAATTGAAGATTTTGGTGGGATGGGATGTCATACTGGTATTATTCTCAAAGGATAGTGTACTAGTCTTATATAATTTCTGTAAGTGTTAAAATAAGAAAAATTAACATATAATAAAACTATGCATATTTATAGTAGCAAAATCATGTACATATATAATGTAGTATATTGTAATATGTTTGTGGTGTGTGTGCAAATATATAAACGTATACATAGACACATAAGTATATAATTATATATGACCATGAATGATAAAACACGAAAAATGTACACCAGGTGCTTAATACGGGTATCAGGAGAGGAAGGCTAATGAATTAATTGGGGGAGAAGAAGCAAAAAATAGGAAGCAAAGCAAAAATGGACATAAAACATAAAACCGCATGAAAAAGAACGCAGATGAGTCATTAAGAGACACAGAAACAGGGAGTAGTCTGTTGATGACAGTACATATGATAACGATCTTTAAGTGGACTGGTGTGCAGCGTATTCAGGCCAGGAAAATTCATTTTACAAGCTATGATGATATAAAATTATTTCAAAGGGGCCAGCAGGTGGTGTGATGATTAAGGGGCCTGGAATCCTACGTGGCTGACCATGGTTCAAGTCCTCAACCTGATGGCTTGCTTTCTCACTTTTCCTCTCCTTCTCATTCTGTCCCTCTCTGACCAAATTCAAATAAACAAATAAAGTTAAAAAATAATTCTTTAAAAAATTAATTAGTTAAACAAGAGTAAAAAAGCATTGGGTTGTTGGAAAAATCATGACTCATTTTTGCGTAGAAAAACACATCATGATTTTTCTGGTTCTCTCTCTCTCTCTCTCTATATATATATAATATATATTAAAATAAAGCAAAAGAAGAGTAAAGGAAGAATAAACTTATAAACTTCTGGTCTTTTTAACATTCCATTTTTGGCTCTAATCTTTCAATTTTTCACCTTGACTCACTAAGGAGGCTTCTGATTCCAAATCACTCAGCACAGAGTGGTTAAATTAGGACACCTCTAGTGGCAATCAAGTTTTGCTTTTCTGTCTAACCATTTGTTTATCAGAATCAACATGAACTACTTTTATTTTGGAGGATTGGGGTAGGAAATAACTCTTGATCTTAGGCAGCTTTTATTGCCTTTATTGCTACCTCCATTTCTGAATCTAGAGCTATTTTTTTTTCTTTTTAAATCTTTGTGTGTGTGTGTTTTAAGAGTTTTTTGCCTTAGGGCACATGTGCTTGATGGAGAGAGAGAGACAAAGACAGAGACAGTAAGATGGAAAGTGAGAAACCACCCCCACCCCCCAGGGGATAGCCACCTGGCCATCCTTTCTTCTCCCTTCTTCTCCCAGGATCTTGGGCACTCAGCATGATTTTCAAGCCACCATATCCTGGATTTAAACTGCAGTTGGCAAAGTGAGAGTCCAGCGACATAACCGCTACTCCATCTGCTAGCCGCAAATCTTTCTTCTTCTGTGTGAGTGAGTCACATGTGCAGTGGTCAAATTCACAGAGATGAAGAGGACTTTTTTTTTTTGAATAGTGCCAGATTTTGTGAACTTTTTTTTAAATTACTTAAAACCAGAAAAAGAGAAATACAATTGAATTCTTCAGTTTTCTTAAGTAACTTCTAATGCAAACAATATCTATTGTTCTATTTAAAACAGTATTCTTAGCTCTAAATCAATGAATTCCTAGTAATTAAATATAGAAATACCATAGCCACTTTTCATGATCAACTGACTCTCATGTTTTTTCCCCCCTAAACAACTGACACCCATTAGCTATTTATTGAGAGCAACTCAGTAAAACGGCTTTTGCACCTTTCTGTTAATCAATATCTCAGGGAAATAGTGGGATTTGCATACTTAATCTGGATCACCAATAGATGCAGTGTGTGAAGCAATGAACAGGCTCAAGGCATGCAATATGCTCTCACTAGTTAATCTAATTGGAAGGCTTTAAAACATTTTGTCTTGCTTTCTACCCCTTCTTTGTAACACATTCATTAAAAATGTGCTCATCAGAAAGATATTTACACATCCTTGTTCACATCCATGCTAACACATGGAATCAACCTAAGTGTCCAACAATTGGTGACTGGATTTAAACAATATGGCACATAGGAACCAGAAGGTGGCATGGTGGTTAAGACACTGGACTCCCATATAACCAACAGTAGTTCAAGTCCCAACCCTTGTAACTTGAAAATCATGCCAAGCGCATGTGTGCATATGCACAAAATCCAAAAAGGATAATGAAAGAGAACAGATTGTGGTGCAGCCCTCCCCCTCAGAAGGCTATTTCTCACTTTCCCTCTTTCTGTTTCTCTCTGTTTCTCTGGTAAGCACATGTACCCTAGGGGGGGAAAAAAATAGTGGCACACAGTCACTCTGGAATATTATTCAGCCATAAAGAACAGTGAGACTATCATTCAATATGATGTGAATAAATCTAGAAGATTTAATGCTAAGTGAAATAAGTCAGTCTGTGAAAGACAAACACAGAATGTCCTTGCTCAATATATCAATCTGTACTGAATGTCTGACTTTATGGCAGAAGTGGAAAGGTCAAAGACATAGCAGTAGGAAGGACAAGCATAGATGCCTGAGACTATGGGAGGGGAGTGGACTGTGGTCAGGAGAGGCTCAGCCTAAAGGCACCAAACAGACACAAGAAGGTCCAGTCCTTTGTTGAAAATGATGCATATGATAATATCCTTGATTTGATTATCACACACTGCATGCATGCTTTGAAAACCCTTATTGTATGCCATAAAACTGTACAATTAAATGTAAATAAGAAAATACAAAATAAAACAATTTATATGTGCTAAGAAAAATATTCTCTGAGGTTTATTTTACATAACACAACAGTGAGAACCATTTCCTGCTAAGTTACTACAGGTAATACTGATTGTTACTGTCAATATACCTGTAGCTATTCAAGAGTTGCTCAAGCAAATGTTACGTATTCAAATGCAGAATCCAGATTAGTTCTTTTTTGTCATTTAACTTTAGAAAGAGCAGAATAGTTTAATTCTGTTCAATTAAAAGGAAACAAAAAACACAAATAAGCAACAAAAACTCTGCGGGTCAAGCAGGTTTAAAAACTGTAAGCTTTTCTTTGAATCATATAATGGTCTTTTGGCATAAAGAGCAGGAAGGGTCTCACTTTCTATTATACTCAAACATTTGTTGAAAAATCATTTATAATGGGATGAACAAGAGTAGGTTTTACTATTTCTACAAACATGGATTCAAAGAGACTAAGGGGTGTCAGTTGACTATCATTGAGAAAACTGGAGACTGGAAAGAGTTTTTTATGACTTTAGAAGAGACAGTTGAAATTTAAAATCATAGCAGTAAACAGAAATAAAGGTTTATTTGAATTTAGTTACTCCAAAACACAAAGGGTCTCCAAAATTTTCATGGAAAGTGCATGAACAACGTATGCACGGATTTGAAATATTTTTTGCACCAAAATAAACTTATACTTTAATGCCATTTTCCATAAATGTTTTGACATCCCTTGATAGAGCTTCATTAGTATACAAAATCTCCCAATGATGTCTGTAAACTTGCATTATAGATTAAATCTCATATTCCACCTCATTGTTCTAGAGACCATAATCCTCTGAGCTAGGGTTTCTCCAATTTGGAACACATTGCTAACATTTGGGGCTGGAAAATTCTTTGTTGGGAAGGGCTGCCTTGTGCATTTAGAATGGTTAGCAGCATCCCAATGACCTGTACCCACACGTTGTCAGAGGCATGTATCCCCATTGTGACAGACAAAAGTGCTTTCTGATATTGCTGGATGTTTCCTGAGGGGCAAAATTGTACCTGGCTGCGATCCACTGCTGTAAATCAATCTCAAAATGCATCATCTGGCACTTAGACCAGTTAAAAAAAAAAAACAAAAAACAAATACAAATACAAAAATCACATAGTCCTTGACATTGAGACCATCCCATAAAATCTGTAACATGTTCCCTACAGTCAAAAAAATTGTTACCAACCATTTGTCACTCGTCTCAAGACTCATCCACTTACTTCTACAGTTCTTCCCTGCCCTGTTGATTGGGTTTTCTATTTAATAGTAGATAGAGACACAAATTCTATTTAATATCTTAATGTGTCATTTCCTACTTCCCATTCAGGGAGGAGAAAAACTGGTATTTTAAATTAATACACTATATTCACAGCTAATCTAAGATCAGGAGACTTTAGGAAACATAATATCTAGAGTTAATAGTATTTAGGACATAATACAGAGAGAGTTAAGGAAGCCTCTTGTAAATTTGAAGCCTCAAAGGAGAATACTAGTGCTAATTATTTAGACTGAAGTTTTCTCAGTCCCTTGAAATAGTTTTGTGTTACACAATTTGAAAATGATTTAAACTTACTGGAAAATGAATCAAAACTGAAAGCATTTGCTAACACTGCAAACCGGATGTCAGAGTTTACTTCTGTTAGCATACTTTATGCTGCCTAAAGCAGTTTTAGGAACTGCTGTTTGCCAAGGAGAGAAATCATTTCAGGGAATTTTGGCCTTGGGGTAGCTAGGAACTGGACATGCATTAGGATTTCTCCAAATTCAAATTCAAACATTTAGGGACCAGTAGATGGCATAATGGTTACACCACTGGACTCCCACAAAGTCGACCGTGGTAGAATCCCGGAGGCGTCGGCTTAAAACGCATGCTAGGTGAAGTGTGCGTGCATGCCCAAAATCCCAAGAGAAGAATGGAGGAGAAGAGACTGCAGTATGGCCATCCTCCCTGCAGGGTGATTTCTCATTTTTCTGTCTTTCCAGCATATGTGCCCTATAGCAAAAATATCTCAAAAAGAGGGACCAGCAGTTAGCCTAATGGCTATATCGCTGGATTCTCACGTAGTTGACCGTGGTTCACGTCCCGGACCTGGTGGCATAAAACTCACGCCGGGCGCGGGTGCGTGCATGCCCAAGATCCCAAGAGGAGAATGGAGGAGAAGGGATTGTGGCATGGCCATACCCCCAGGGGGTGATTTCTCGCTTTCTGTCTCTCTGTCTTTCTCTATCTGTCTGGCGAGCGCATGTGCCCTATAGCGAAAAAAAATTTATAACAATAATAATAAATAGTTGTATATGAATATTATAAAACAAGTTTGAAGGAGGTGCATCTTACTTATTATATTTGTTGTATAGAAGCAAAAACTAAATTGCTGAGGATGTTTTGCTTCCTCCAGATGAAACAAAAATAAATGCAGGAGGTTTAAACAATCATCTTGATTTTTTCTCTTCTCAACACCATATCCTTTTCTGAGATAGCAAAACATGTCTGCTTTTTGCCCCCCTAGGACAGCCTCTGTTTCTGAGAACTGTGTAAAGGAGCTTTGGGAAATCTCCTTAAGGTGTGGAGAAAGGTAGGGAGAGTTTGCTGATGTGTTCAAGTGAGCATTCATATACACACTTTCTCTGCAGAAGAGTTCTGGTGCCCCCCTCTACATTCTCCTGAATGAACCTTGTTCTGTCGTACTGTTTTCTGCATTAATCTACCACTGCCTCTTCTCAAGACACATACACATCTTGGTTTAGAATTGTTTGAAAAGATATGCAATTATTATTTCTTTTTACTTTTTTGTTTGTTTGTTTTTGCCTTAAGATGCATGTGTTTGCCGAGAGAGAGAGAGAGAGAGAGAGAGAGAGAGAGAGAGAAAGAGAAAGAGAAAGAGAAAGAGAAAGAGAAAGAGAAAGAGAAAGAGAAAGAGAAAGAGAAAGAGATGGTGAAAGGGAAAGTGAGAACTCATTCCTCCCCAGGGGGGGATAGCCATGCAGCAATCCCTTCTCCTCCTTTCTCCTCCTGGGATTTTGGGCATGTACACACACACGTCCAGTGTGATTTTCAAATCACTGGGTCTGGGATGCAAACCGCGGTCAGCCAGTGACATAACCACTACGCCATCTGTTGGCCCAGCATGCAATTATTGAAACAGGAGGAAAATCTCTGGAGAAAATGTTAAAATGAATCTTCCTAAAATTTGTTCTAAAACTTGCAAATATATTCAATTTTAAAATATTTTTTTAAATTTCTAGAGGTTGTTGTATTTATTACAATTTATCCCTTGAATATCCTTCCTTTCAGAAAACTCCCTATCCACCCATTCCCTTTACCTCATCTTGAGGCTGTGTGACCCAAAACTCTCATGAATTCAGAACAAGATGGTAATTATCATAGCTATGCTCTCAGTGCAGAGACTACATGAAAGTAAAGTCTACAGAGAACCTAGTGATAAAATGAGTGATAAAATGTGGAGAACAACTATGACAAAAAAGCCAGAGACTGAGACTGGCCCATAACCTAGTGGTAAAAGGAGCTGGATCCATCCCACATGACCGTTCATGGTTTGAATCCCAGACCTGGAGGCTTGAAAATCATGTTGGGCACATATGTGCATGTACACACAAAATCTCAACAGAAGGGAGAAATGGAGGAGAAGAGATCTTAGTATGACCACACTCCAATGGGGAATGCTTTCTCTTGCTCTCTTTTTCTATCTGTCTCAGGCAGATACAAGCAACCTCTGGCAATTGATTTAAAAAAAAAAAAAAGGTTGCAACTGATGGCACTATTTGAAACTTAATTCCAGCCTTTCTTGAATACAATGCCACGTGATAGTCAACAGATCTTTAGTGATTACAGAGCACAGATCAGGCACTATTCTAGTCACTGAGGATATAACAGTGAATAAAACAATGCCTCTGAGCCTGTGGGCCCTATATTCTATATGACCTAGTGATATAACAAAGAAGTAAGCAAGAGAACACATGGAATGAAAGCAAAAAGAATAGCATGGACAAGCAGCACACCAAGCTTGAGTACTGCTAGTTTTTATAAGGTGGGTAGGTAAGAACAATTTGCTCAGGAGAAAAACAAGCATAAATCCACAAGATAAAAGTCCCTTGTATGAATGGAAAAGGATCATTCAGGCAGCAAGAACAGCAAGTGAAAGGGCCATGAGGTAAGAGTCACTTCACTTCCAAGAAGCCCATCTCACTGGAGAAGAATCAACAAGACAAGAAGCAGAAGAAGATCAGGTAGGGATCAGAAGGACATTTGCTTTTATCCCGGGAGATTTCAGAATCTCACAGAGGATTTTCGCAAGGAAACGAAGTTATCTTAGGTAATCTTGAAAAGAGTTACTTTGTCTGCTGAGTGAGTGAATGACTATCCTGGGGTAAAATCCAGTATGGAAGTTATTGTAATAATCTGGGCTGGAGGTGATGGTGGCTACTCTCCAAGCAAAAGCCACAGGGGTGGTGAGAAATACTGAACTCATGGATGGATCCTGAGAACATCTAGATTCTACGGGGAAGGAGAAAGATCAGACATGACTTGAAAGTTTTATCCTGAAAAATTGGAGAGATGAGGTTGTCATTTACTAGGTAGGTGAAAATGAGGAAGCACCAGCTGTTTTCTACAGGAGAGGGGGAAGTAGAATCAGGACATGAGTGAGCAATATATTAATTTTGACAGGCCGTGATAACACTATGATGCGCCTACCAGATCCTGCTTCAAGGAAAGAAGTACCCCCATGTATGCTGGAAATGTTGCCTATTGGGAAGCTTCAGTTATGACCAGTTCAGAGAATGATTCATCTGAAGAGAACCACTTTGCAAACAGCCAGCCTTTTTCTGAGGAAATCTGTGTCATCAGTATAGATATAGAAGGGCATATATCCTTGGCTCAGCCTTGTAATTCGGACAGGCCTTCTTAGCTCTAGAGTTTTCCAGAAGGTCAGCTGAAGGCTTTGTTCAGACTGCACTGAAATTCAACTTCTCTCTACATCTAATCTATTTTCCTTTCTCTTCCATAGGAGTTTATTCATAAAACATTCCATAATTAACAGCCTACAACTGAAGACTTACCTAAAAGTCTGCTTTTCTGGAAAAACCAAACTAAGACCGAGGTTTCTTTAATATCCAAAGAAAAATATTAATCTTTCAGTTGGACATGGATCTAGAGTTTTAGGACAGAGAGTTAAACTAGAGATTTGAATGGGAAGTTATGCAAACATAATTATTTATACCTATTAGCTGAGCTGAAATATTTTTAGGAGTAAATACAAGAAGGGAAAGATAAGATTTGAAACTTAAAGGCTTTTCAGCCTTTAAAAGTCAGGGGAAAGAGGAGGAACTATCCAAGAAGACTGAGACAAAGCAGTCAGGTTGGTAGGGAAGAAATCCCAGGAGTTTGAGCTGTACTGAAATGCAGCTACATAAATTAAGTAAGAGAGAAATGATCAATTTTGTCACCTCTTGCTGATATATAGAGTATGAGGAGAAAACAGTTTGGCAATGGAATGTGCATTGAAATCGTAGGAGTCATTTCAATGAATTAATGAGACTAAAATTGTGGTTACCGTGGGGTAAGAGAGAAGAGTAGGAGACAGTATACACACAACAGGTTTGAGAAGTTTCCACATTGAAGAGAGGCACAGAAATGGGTAAGTAGCTAGACAGCTTTACAAGATCAAGGAAGACTTGGTTATTAATACTTTAATTGTAAGAGACAACAGCAAATTTACATGCTCATGAAGACCAATCAGGTAGAGCAAGATGTATTTATGATGGGAGAAGGCAAAAGGGCAATTACAGAGCCACATCCTTGACTAGGTCAGAGCGGGTGGACATGGATCTATCAGCATGTGATCAGGGTCATTGTAAGCGGCCTACATTTAGCAGGCCCCATGTTCTGATTTGTAATGTGCCTTGTGAATTAGGTCACCCGTCCTAAGTGTGAGTGTTGCCCACGATCCACCTGCAAAGTGGTTATTCTAAATCGTGGCAAGATAAGAAATTTAGAATCCTGTGTAAAAAATTTTGAAGTAACTTCATAGTTTTTTTTTTTTTTTTATCTGTTAAATCTGATAGTAACAAAAAGGGGGAGTTTTCATTTTTTATGTCTTCTATATTTCATTTTCTTAATAATTCATTTACCATTTGAATTCATCTGGCATCACAGAGGCTTTGAGAAGCACTGATCCAGTGTGCAAGTAAAGGGAATAGTTTAAAGAGGAATGAGGAATGTCAGTTTTTATTTACATAAGTAGAAGACATATGAATAGACGTATAAAGAGATTGGTGTATATAAAAAGGTATGTTCTGTAAAAATCAATTCAACCATTTGATGAAAATATAGAGCAGAAAAGAGGCAAAAATAAAGCTGTTCTTTTCTCCCAATGAATCGCTGTCTCTAGACCAATTACAAACCACAAATGATCATCTATGCCCACCAGTTTAACCAGCCATCGGATCGCTGCTCTGTGCTTAGAGATATCAGAAAAGACTATGCTTTCATTAATTTATGTTTAGTTCCTTAATTACTCTAAAAAGGGGCTTGAGAATATGGCTTTGTTTCTTGCATCTTATCAAGTGTTCTAAGATACCAGTTCTCTTTGATTGAAAACAAGGTAATTTCACCCATTTCCTGTGTGCCCTACTCCTTGGTAACGTGTAAGTCAGAAACCAAACCAAAGCCTAACTCCGTTAAAAAAATACACATAAATCATAGCTTGTATCTCTTCTGGAGCAAAATCTCACACTTTAAAAATCACGTTTATATCCTACTTAAGGAAGGAAGGAACAAGGGAAAAAGCAGGATAGGAAATAGCTACTGAAGAGTTTCAGACCTGGGTTCTTCCCTTAACCTCCCTGCTGTTTCTCTGGATTTATGTCATGAGCACATTGGTGTCTTTGGAAGATTTAAACAGGAGTAAATTGTTCCTTGGGAAGAAGAGGATACATATATGCATAGAAAATACAGAAAAATAGTTTTTCTTCAACTTTTTTTTTCCTGTAGGAGAGAGAGAGAGAGAGAGAGGGGAGAGAAGTAGAGAGAAGTTTTTATTTATTTATTTTTTGAGAGGTTTTCGCTATACGGCACGTGTGCTTGCCAGACAGACAGAAAGAGACAGAGAGACAGAAAGCAAGAAATCACCACTCAGGGGGGATGGCCACGCTGCATTCCTTTCTCCTCCATTCTCCTCTCAGGATCTTGGGCATGCACGCACACGCGCCCGGTGTGAGTTTTAAGCCACCGGGTCCAGGACGCCAACTGCAGTCAACTATGTGGGAGTCCAGCGACATAGCCATTATGCTAACTGCTGGTCCCAAGAGAGGTATTTTTTTTTTTTTTTGGAGAGATTTTTTTTTTT
>NW_006159584.1:1542990-1577788 GCF_000334495.1 Tupaia belangeri chinensis
TGTAGGGCGCGTGCGCTCACCAGACAGACAGAGAGAGACATAGAGACAGAAAGCGAGAAATCACCCCTCAGGGGGGATGGTCACGCCGCAATACCTTCTCCATTCTCCTCTCAGGATCTTGGGCATGCACACACACGCACCCAGCGTGAGTTTTAAGCTACCGGGTCTGGGATGCAAACTGCGGTAGACTACGTGGGAGTCCAGGGACATAGCCTTTATGCTAACTGCTGGTCCCCCTGTCTGCCTCACTTTTGACAGTCATACATGCCTAGAGATAAAAAGTCATTCCTAGATAATATACATTCCATACTCTATATGGATTTGTTTTTTAAACTTGGAAATATCAAAACATCTGCTGTAAAGAATAAAAATTCACACTATGAATCAGATTTAATTTTTGCAAGAAGCAGGTCATTAGCATGATGAGATTTATTTTATTTATATCTATGTATCTATATTTAAAAATATAAACCATGCTTTGTGACCAGGTAACCCATATCAGTGTTCAACGTATTTCAACTTTCTTAGTATACTCATGATGACATTTTTCTTTTGAGAAACTATTAATGACTGAAGAGCCATCTGAAATCTAGTGCAAGAGGGGATGAGAAAAGGTGGAACCAGCAGTTAACATAATGGCTATGTCACTGAACTCCCATATAGTCGACCGTGGCTTGAATCCCGGACCCGGTGGTTTAAACTCACACCAGGCACGTGTGCGTGCGTGCCCATGATCCCGAGAGGAGAATGGAGGAGAAGGGATTGCGGCATGGCCATCCCCCCTAGGGAGTCTCACTTTCTATCTCTCTGTCTTTCTGGAGAGTGCACGTGCCCTATAGCAATAACCTCTCAAAAAAAAAAAAAAGAAAGAAAAATAAAAGAAAAGGTATTTTCTATCACATGAACTGAAAACAAGGAGGAAAGGTAATGAGACTTTCATTCCTCAGACTTATCAAAATCAGGGTAACCTACAAAATAGGGTAAATAATAGATTACATAATTGAGGGGGAACTAGCCATCTTTTAGTACAATCCACAGTGTTAATCTATGCAGTTAACACATTAAAGAATCAGAATGTTCAAAGAAAATTGTCTTTGATTACAAAAGAACAAATCTCCAAATGAATTATCCAAAATGGTCCTTATAATATAAATAACACTCTACATTTTATGGTACAGGGACTATGATTTATGCTCACGGTACCTGAACCAGCTGTGAAACATTCATGAATCATAACTCCTGTATCATCTTCGGGCAAAAATACATCCTATTTTATAGGAAATATTCATCAAATAAAAAAAAGAAAAGAAAGAACCTTAAAACTTCTAGAGTATTTCAAAGATGTCAGGAAAACAAATTAGGACCTCTGACAGGACCTGTGAATGCAGAGGGACTCGTGATCAGATAGCCTGCATTTAATTCAAACCATTCTGGAAAAGGATCCATTCTGTAGTGAGATCAAGGCAGCAGAAATTATTCTTCAGGACTAAAAATAATAATTCCTTGAAGCATATAAGTTAAATTCCACAGTTTTTTCAAACTATTTTTAAAATGAGAAGAATGGAGAAAGATGAAAAGAAAATGGATGTTGCAAGCTGACAAAACACCTTCTTATTCTTATATTCAAACAGTTCGTCAGTAAAATGCATGTTTTTTTTCCTCAAGAGTGACAACATCCAAGTTCCAGATCTGCTTCCCCCACCCTTCCTTGTTTCCTGTTGTCTTAGGTTATTTGGCCCTGTGCCCTTTACCTTCTAATGCAGTTTCCAGGGAGGAGTAGCCAGGAAAAGAAAAAGGAATCACACTGTCAGAGCCAGTCAGTTCACTGAGAGGGGGAATCAGAAGTTTAAAGTACTAAGTTTTCCCAGTGTCAGTGGACACTATCCGTGTAACATCTGTCTTCACTCGTATACAAAATCCGAAGCAATGACAAATAAGATCAGGGCTGATGAAGACCTCAGAAATAACAACAATTAGCCCTGTGGGTAGGCGCACTCTGCTGGGGATGGGGTTACTGACAAACCTGAGCAAAGATAAAGAGGGCTAAGCAAACCTCAGTCCCGTGGAAAGCCAACATGAATAGTGAGTAGTACATAGACCCTAGGGTCAGACAGCATCCACTGGAATCCCAACTCTACGACAGGCTTCTATTTGACCCTGGAAAAGTTAGACTTCACGGCTCTGTTAAGCGTATTCAAGATGATGAAGCTTTCAAGCAGCAGTCAATTAAAATTAGATGTTGATGGCATTGTTGATATTATGTCTTAGCCATCTGGGTCTTAGCAGTCCAAGTGTTGCTATGGTCTCTAAATTGCATGGATTTGTTTCTTCTCAATGGAAGAGCTAGTAAGATCATACAGTAGGTGAAGGCATTCTTTGGAATACATTCATTTGTCCGTATTCTTTGATATATATCACTTTCGTATTCATTATTCTAAGTACTTAGAATGTTCTTGGACATTTAAAATCCTTATTCATCTCTGACTTAACAGCAGGAAAAAAA
This sequence comes from Tupaia belangeri chinensis, assembly GCF_000334495.1. Classification (NCBI taxonomy): domain Eukaryota; kingdom Metazoa; phylum Chordata; class Mammalia; order Scandentia; family Tupaiidae; genus Tupaia; species Tupaia belangeri. The sequence continues at coordinate 1,545,494 of NW_006159584.1, forward strand.
AAAAAAGAATGATCATTTTCCTCTTGAAGAAAAATGACTTGTAAAACATGCCAGGCATTTGTGCTTATGTGCTAAAGTCTCAAAAGGAATGATGGAAGAGAAGAGATTGCAGGGTGACCATCCCCCATGGGAAGTGATTTTTCACTTTCCCTCTCTCTGTTTCTCTCTAGTGAAAGCATATACCATTTAGCAAATTAAAAAAAAAAAAAAGATAACAAACAAAAACTGATTAAGAAAGATTCAACTTTTGTCCTGCCTCACTCCATTTCTACACTCCTAATTGTGATAATTTCCATTAGCTCTTCAATAGTTATAAAGTATATTGTTTTCAAAGCCTTGACATACTTTCTCATATGCTTTCTTCAAAATGAAATTCTTAGTTTTGTTCACACTTCTGCAAAAACTCAAAGTATCCAGTTATCAGCAGAGAGTTTATGCATGGCTGAAAAACCAAATACTTACGAATAAATTTTGTGTCAAATGATCCAGTCTTCTCTGCTAAGGGATTCAATCCCAAAAAGCCATTCTAGGAATTGGAGGTAACTTGTGAATCTCTGATTTTTTTTTTTAAGGTTTTTGTCATAGTGTGCATGTGCTTGCTAGAGTGACACAGAGAAGGGAAAGTGAGAAATCACCCCCCCGTAGGGAGGATAGCCACAACACAATCCCTTCTCCTCCATTCTCCTACTGGGATTCTGGGATTTGGGGCACATATACATGTACCCAGGATGATTTTTAAGCCACTGGGTCTGGAACTCAAACTGAGAGTGGCCATATGGGAGTCCAGCATCTTAACCACCACCATCTGCTGGCCATCTCCAAGGTATCTGTGAAATATTGACTAGTTGGGGACCTCTTGTCTTAACAAATTGATGTTCACACCTCTCTTCATATGCTGCTGGACCCTTCATTTTTATTTAAACTTAGAGGAACTAACTCATGTATTATGGACTCAGGAAGGATCTGTCTCACCTATAATATTGGACAAGCTTTATACAGGGAATTCAGATCCTCTTACTAACTACCCTCTCCATCAGGGCATTTCTCCCCAATGGTTCCTGCTGTGTTGTAACTGCACTGATTCAAATCTATGCAGCTGTTCAAATACACAATCAGACTTTCTTCTCTTGCACAATCTCTGTACAAACACTGTATTACAAAATAATTCACCCTCATCTATTTCTGGGGAAATTTCTCCAAGATTGTTTGAAGTGTCTCCTCCCTGGATTCTTGGGGATTTGTGTGCTAAAAATCATAATTATTTGATGTAGGATCTGAGAATTTAATAATTTTTTGCTCAACTGTGCTTTATCAAGGCTACAACCTGTATTCTATTCTATAATCTTTAAGTGAGGGAGGAAAATAGCTAATTCATATTTCTTTTAAGTATTTTTCCCTGAGACCATTGGAATCAACCATAACTTTTCTCAAACTTTAGTACATTTTACCCTCATAAAACATCATAGAATTACTTTTGTAAACTAAAGAACTAATGTAATGCAAAACATATACACTCCCCATAAAATAGGCAAAAGATAAATTTTAATAATTTTTATAACCTAAATTAAAATAATGTAATGTAGTGAGTGGAACCATGATTTGAAAGTCAAGAGAAGGAGGGGGAAGAAAAAAAAAAACCTATTCTTGCTCACAACGTTTGCTGTTCCTGACTCTCAGTATCCTCATTTGGTAAGAAGATAAGATCTGCCTGTTTAGTAGGGTCAGTGATGACCAAAATAAATGATACATTATATGTATATTGAAACGCTATAATTTTTTTTTTTGGAGAGGTTTTTGCTACAGGGCGCATGCACTCACCAGAGAGACAGAGAGACAGAAAGCGATAAATAACCCCTCAGGGGGGATGGCCACGCCGCAATCTTTTCCCCTCCATTCTCCTCTCAGGATCTTGGGCACGCACACATACACGCCTGGCGTGAGTTTAAGCTGCAGGGTCTGGGACTCGAACCGCAGTCGACTACATGGGAGTCCAGCGACATAGCCATTATGCTAACTGCTGGTCCAAAGAGCTATAACATTTTTAAAGCAGATCACGGTAGCCAGTCTTCAGTGTGTAAAAACTTGGAAATAAAATCAAATAATTAATCAATGCTTATTATGGTAGTGACAACTAAATTTAAATAAGTGAATTTATTGAACACACTAATTAATCAAATCCTACTGTATCAACCAAAAAAATTTTATTTATGCTTCTGTTTGCTTGTTCTTAGAAAAACATTTTCCTACATGGAAGCTGTTCTGTCTTTCTGATGGGGAGTGAATATGAGGAAAAGCAGAGCAGGAGCTGATCCACGTGGACATGTGGAGTGAGAAAGAAATATTTTCAGTTGTAAATTCCTGAGATTCTGAGGTTGTGTATGTGAATGTCCTATAATATAACCTACATATTCTTTCTGACACAATAAATAAAGAATTGAAAGAACTAATGCACTACCTGACTTAATATTAAGTGCAAAAAGTGTTAGCTATTATTATTTTGTAAGAAAGAGGTGACAAAGATGATACAGGAGAATTTTCTGTCTGTATAAAAGAAGGAGTGTGCTAATGATGATGGGGTGAGTTGTAGGGGATGTGAGAGATGTCAAAGGGTAATTTGGAAGGAAATAATTGCTCTTATAAGGATAAGAGAAAGACTTCTGTATTTGAGTATAATACACAGTCATATCTGGTAAGATATTATTGTCTCATTTTTAATATGGTGAAAATAGATTAAAAAGAAATTCAGACAAAGTGACCACAAGGTAGCATGGTGCTAGACTCCCACATGACCAACCGCTGTTTGAGTCCTAGACCTAGCAGCTTGAAACTCATGTCCAGTGTGTGTGCCCAATCCTAGGAGGAAAATGGAAGAAATGATATTGAGGGGTGGCCATCTCCCCTACAAGGATGATTTCTCACTTTCCCTTTCAGTCTCTCTCTTTAGTGAGTGTACATGCCCTAGAGCAAAAAAGAAAAAAGAAAAAAAAATTACACCTAAAACTAACCCTGATCATAAGAGATTTTTAAAAAGCAGATCGTTGAGTAACATTTTTTCTTGACTGACCATGCTCAATATAGAACAACGAAAATGTTCATATGAGGAGAATCACAGCCTCTCAGACAGCTGGTAGACAGAATGAATGAAACATACTTAAAAAGGAAAAGAGAGGAAGAAAGATGGAAACTGTTTTGATCAACACAATATTATGTTGAAGCCAGTCCGATGCCAGCTTTGAAACTCTATTTCCCCATAAATCTTGTCTTTCTAAATTGAGCAGTAAGTCAGCAGTAGGTAATGCTACTTGTGCGAAAAAGATGAGGATGGAGGGTCTGTAGGAGCCAGAGTACCTCTAATGCATCCTCTTATTAGAAGTCTTTGGAAGAGTAATTTGATGGAAGCTTTACAACTTTTAGGTCACTAGTTTAAATTCAGTCTCAGTTGATCATGAACAAAAGTGGATGGTTGGTGGTCCATGAAAATACCTTGATAGTGTCGCCCTAGTTCTCTCTAATAGAGACTGCGGCTGCAATCGGCACCCTTTCTTGTGCTTCCACCAGAAGTACAAAGGGTGAATAGAAATGTCATTTCAAGTGTCTTTTCAGTCTTTTTACCAGAGAAATTTGAGATATGAAAAAAGCCAATTCCTTTTCATCTTTAACTCCCAGGTAGAATTATTCTCCTGTAATATGGTTCCTAGATCTTTCTGAGATTTTGCAAAATGAAGTCTGAGACAAACTACAAGTAAAATTATGTCTTGCCTTATAGAAAGTGAAATTATACAAAGGTACAGCACACTGTCAAGGAATATCTAAATGTAAACTGTATAGTTTCTTGACCAAAATCTTACAAATCTGAGATATATTTTCTTTTCCTTTTCTTTCTCTTAATTTGCTTATTTCAATAAATGAATTATGCTGAATGTAAAGAAAAAGGTTCTTACTTTTCTACTAAATGCACATCTCAATAATTGCATTTCTTCTATTCTTTATCATTATAATAATTTGAGTAGCTGTCTTCTTCCTCTTGAAAAAATTACAGCTTTATTTCCTTCCTTTAAATTTTTCCACTAACATCCCCTACATTTTCTCATTACTAATATCTCTACCTTTATATATTAAAAATTTTATTTTTCATATTTTTCATAGTAAATGAACAGTAAAAGCAAAGCCTCTCTAGTTACCTGAGCAAAGGCACAGAGAAGTACCTGGTAGTGCCAACCAAAGTTTGGCAGCCAGAGGCAGTCAGTAGGATAAAACGGAAAGAGTTTATTTTGGAAGTGAAGAAAAAACTTGGATTAATGGACCTTGAGCATCAGTTTACTATGGGGTTCACTTTCCACATCTGGAAAATGTGGAAATCTAATTAATTATTTTCACATTCTTTTCTATACCACTATCCCATGGGATCTTCACTTTATCTCACCAGGATTTGGGTAAGAGGGTATCAGTACTCAAATGAGGTCTGAGCAAGGGACAGCTATGAGAGACCGGCAGATGATAGCATAATGGTTATGTTGTGGGACTCCCACATAGTCGACCACGGTTTGAGGCCCGGACCTGGTGGCTTAAAACTCACACTGGCCATGTGTGGTACGTTCCAAAATCCCAAGAAGAGAATGGAGGAGAAAATATTGTGGCATGGTCATCCCCTTGGGAGTGAGGGGGTGATTTTTCATTTTTTGTCTCTCTGGTGAGCACAAGTGCCCTACAGCAAAAATATCTCTCTCTAAAACAAAACACACACACACACACACACACACACACACACAAACACACACACACACACACACAAAAAAACAAAACAAACAACAACAAAAAAAAACACAGTAAAAAGAGATAACCCTCCCTCGAGGACTCATCTTATCTTATGTTGAAGATTGATGCTGTGATTTTTCCCCATCAGTCACTTTAGAATTTCTAAACTCAAAGTCAGCTTCCTAAATTCTCATATCAGCAAGTCCTGCTATTCCCACATAATACCAGGAGAAGATAAACTGCATTCTGAACACTCAGGTAAAATAATACATTGTATTATGGTTTCAATGATTGCTACAGCAAGTGACAGTTATTGACATCATATTTAACAGACCTTCAAACTATCTGTTCTGTCGAAGATACAGCCCTCCGGGGTCAAAAGTGTTCTGATCAGGGATATATAAATAATGAAAACTAAGTTATCATTTTTCAAGTAACTCATATGCCCAAATGGAAATACCATCTAAATCTATTTCCCTTATCTGAATGAATAAACCCAAGGCACAGCAATTATGAGATTTGGCTATGGCATAGAGTGAAGAAGAACCTGTCTCAGAATCAGAACGTCAACCCTAAGCCTTTACGTCTAAGGTGATGTCCCCTCTCCAACACTGCAGCAAAAATAAATCCAGCTGGGGCAAAGGCATTCCAGACAGAAAATAATACTCAGCTACAGACTCTCCAGATGCAAAGTACAAAATATTCAAGCACATGTTTCCAATCCTTTCATTTTCTCCTGTAATGATGGCAGCTAATCCCTGCCAGCCAAACTGTGAGTTCTTCAACTGTGGCAATCAATAGAATAGATTAGCTGTGGAAACCCTCCATCCATATTGCCCTTGCTTTTCTTTCCAGATAGAGTTTTCATTCACTAGGGAGTAAGCAGGCATGGGAGGCTCTCCCCTCATACACAAATAGAAACACATCAGTCTTCAGACTTGTCACTTTACCATATGACTTTGAATATATATGTATATATTAATATATGCATATATAAATATGCGTGTGTGAAGGAGCATACCTGCAGATTTAATAAAACAGCACCAATCCTCATGGCTTCACTGATTTCAAGGCTATACATCAGCTGTGGGAAACGAGGAGGGCTTTGATTATTTGGAGGAAGTACTTCAATGTAGACGGTGCAGATGGAGTGCCTGCAGAGAAAGAGAAATGCACAAGATGGATAAAAATCTGCATCCCATTTAATATTGGACTGCATTCTTTATTCAGTTGTTGGGTTTACAGGGGAGAGAACATTTCCAAATTTTATAGAAGATAATAAAATTAAAATAAAAAGATGGAAAAATAAAAGCTATCACCTAAATGTAATGGTTTTATGAAATTATCTTAGTAAAAGAAAAGGAATGGCCTCTGGTATCTATTTTTCCAACTTATATTAATAGTGTGAATTAACAAGGAATAGTTGTACAAATAAAGCTAATAAATTAACTTGCCTTGACATTTGACTTTATTTTTTAAAGCTTTTCTAATAGCAAAAAAACAGTCTATAAACATCTGTTAATAGGAGTTGTCCTTGGGGCTCTATTCCTATTAAACCAGCAGAGGGAGTATTGATTAAAATAACATGCAAAACAAATTATGGTCTGCATTTTATTAGCTCTGTTGTGGACTTCACTGGCATAATGTACGTCAGGAGTCAGGATCATAAAGTAATGCTTGTGTACAAAACTTACAAACAAAATCAAATACATTTTAAATTTTCCTTTAAAATATAATATGCAAAGTGAGAAATTAGAATTAATTAAGTTGTCCATTGACAGAGACTTTTCTTGAAGAAGAAAAATTATTATTATAAAGAAAAAGAAAACATTAGCACTATACAATCAACTTTTTTGATACTTCTGCACTTTACAGTGTCTTTACAAAACAAAAGCTGAAGAAGTAAAATGCTCAAGATTTGAAAAGAAAAAAAAAAGCTAAAATACATTGAAACCTGGCACATGTTTCCAATCCTTTCATTTTCTCCTGTAATGATGGCAGCTAATCCCTGCCAGCCAAACTGTGAGTTCTTCAACTGTGGCAATCAATAGAATAGATTAGCTGTGGAAACCCTCCATCCATATTGCCCTTGCTTTTCTTTCCAGATAGAGTTTTCATTCACTAGGGAGTAAGCAGGCATGGGAGGCTCTCCCCTCATACACAAATAGAAACACATCAGTCTTCAGACTTGTCACTTTACCATATGACTTTGAATATATATGTATATATTAATATATGCATATATAAATATGCGTGTGTGAAGGAGCATACCTGCAGATTTAATAAAACAGCACCAATCCTCATGGCTTCACTGATTTCAAGGCTATACATCAGCTGTGGGAAACGAGGAGGGCTTTGATTATTTGGAGGAAGTACTTCAATGTAGACGGTGCAGATGGAGTGCCTGCAGAGAAAGAGAAATGCACAAGATGGATAAAAATCTGCATCCCATTTAATATTGGACTGCATTCTTTATTCAGTTGTTGGGTTTACAGGGGAGAGAACATTTCCAAATTTTATAGAAGATAATAAAATTAAAATAAAAAGATGGAAAAATAAAAGCTATCACCTAAATGTAATGGTTTTATGAAATTATCTTAGTAAAAGAAAAGGAATGGCCTCTGGTATCTATTTTTCCAACTTATATTAATAGTGTGAATTAACAAGGAATAGCTGTACAAATAAAGCTAATAAATTAACTTGCCTTGACTTTTGACTTTATTTTTTAAAGCTTTTCTAATAGCAAAAAAACAGTCTATAAACATCTGTTAATAGGAGTTGTCCTTGGGGCTCTATTCCTATTAAACCAGCAGAGGGAGTATTGATTAAAATAACATGCAAAACAAATTATGGTCTGCATTTTATTAGCTCTGTTGTGGACTTCACTGGCATAATGTACGTCAGGAGTCAGGATCATAAAGTAATGCTTGTGTACAAAACTTACAAACAAAATCAAATACATTTTAAATTTTCCTTTAAAATATAATATGCAAAGTGAGAAATTAGAATTAATTAAGTTGTCCATTGACAGAGACTTTTCTTGAAGAAGAAAAATTATTATTATAAAGAAAAAGAAAACATTAGCACTATACAATCAACTTTTTTGATACTTCTGCACTTTACAGTGTCTTTACAAAACAAAAGCTGAAGAAGTAAAATGCTCAAGATTTGAAAAGAAAAAAAAAAGCTAAAATACATTGAAACCTGGAAAGTTATAACATTAGTCCACTACCTTGAAAAAGATATATATACACACTCACATACACAACCATATTAACCAAAACATATGTTTTAACAAAACCATGATTTTTATTCAAAATGCACTTGTTATGTTATCTACTTGGGGGCCTAATTATCCCCAAATTATGTCATTAAATGCTTCCATTAAAAGGCATAGTCACCAAAAATGTTATTTTGCATAATTAAATAGACCATTCTACTTTTTGTAAAGCTTTTAAGAGAAATACAGAACTACAGATGGGCAATACATTTGGTTTTATAGCTCATCTTTCTATATAATATACCCAAATCTGTTTCTGAGCATTTCCTCATAGACACAATATTAAGAATATAAAATATTGGGGACCAGCAGGTAGTATGGTGGCTAAGGAGCTGGACATTCCCACATGGCCTACCACGGTTCAAGCCCTGGACCTGGCAGCTTGCTTTCTCACTCACTCTCTCTCTCTCTCTCTCTGTGTGTGTGTGTGTGTGTATCTCTCTCTAGTCAAATTAAAATAAATTAATGAATATATAAAATAATTCTTTAAAAAAGAATATAAAATATTAAGCATCTCTAAAAAGCTGCAATAACTGTAAAGAACCTTATACAAACATTTATTACGATGTTGTCTGTCCCATAATAGTCTTGCTTTAAATTAATATCTTGTAGACCTTCATAATTAGTTTAAAAATGTGTACTTGTTCTTGCCTCTAATTTCATCACTTTGCTATTAAAATATGCCAACAAAATTAATCAGAATCGAATTGTTTTTATTTCCATGTGTATAACAGGTAGTCCTGAAATTTAGGGCTGAATGTTGGTGCAGCACTAGGATGTGATGATCCGCTAGGCAATCTCACAGGGGGAGGTTCCCAGCTCAAGTTTGGAGGCCTTCCTGAGTATACTAATAACATGCTCGTCCATGACCTGGGGCTGCCTGAAGGCTGGGTGTGGATTGTGGCATCAGGACCCTCTTCAGAGTTCTTTCTTTCTCTCATTCATTTAAAAGATAAATCTTTAAAATGCAAAAAGAAAAGAAATGTACAAGGTACTTGTGTGAAAGGAGTTGTCATTTGAGGTATAATAGATCTAACATGCTCCCAGATAATGATCTGGCCTCAAGAGCAACCCAAAGATGTACATTCCCCTTGATATAACTCTTGAAGAGTCAGGCTTATTTTAATGTCTGTTATTTGTCAAGTTATTTAAATAGTTTATAGAGCTGTTCCTTTCTCTAAAAGCAGATTCTCCATGCATAGTCTTATAACATGGTAATACGTGTAGGTGAGTGATGTTGAGCATAGGATTTGTAGCCGGGCATTTCTGAGTTAGAATTCTGATGCTGCTACTGTATCATCTTGGGACTTCTCCCAACTTCACTATTTTTATTGGATAAATGAGAATAATAATAGCTAAGGTTAGCATAAAGATTGGATAAAATTGTATATGAGTGTAGACATGTATATGTATGTATATGCACATGTATATGTAAGAATGGATATTTACCATTTATTAATAAATTGTCCAAGATAAGGATTCTTACTGTATTCTATGGATGAGGTAAATGATCTTGCACTTAACCCATTTCTATCCCATATAACATTGTATACATTTTAGTTGTATCCTTTCATATTCTAGGCTAACTACATACAGAAAAAGCAGCCCTACTCTCTGCCCCAGTGTTAGGTGGGGTGATGTTTTGGTTTGGACATATGGGGTCTCAATCTTTGGGATGAGATACAATAATCTACATTTTCCACAGTTTTCCAATAGTTTACTTATATACACTAGATTCTATAGACTTCTGCTCCAGCAGTAGATAGCATAGAAGTTAAGGCATTGGATCCCACATGACCAACTTTATGGTTCAATTCCTGGGCCTGGCAACTTGTCATGGCAGGTGCATGTGTGTGCATACCCAGGATGCCAAGAGAATGGAGGAGAAGGGATGACATGGTCATCCCCCCAGGGAAGTGATTTTGTTTACTCTTTCTCCCCCAGCGAGCACACATGCCCTTTATCAAAAAGCAACAGCAAAAACCCTCTCCAGAATATTATAGTCTTATCTGCTTTTTAAATTAGTTTCCCAGTAAATTTCTCTACAAACCGACCTTTTGATAAAACTGTTTTCAATAATTTTAGAGCCAAGAGATTCCAACATTGATTAATATCCTTTGCCCTAGAACACACCCATACTCCAAATTCAAAGCTTCCTTTCAAAAAGTTAGGCCCTTCCTGCTTTTGATATTCTTTAGAGCCTTGGCTTGTGGTCCTGAACTACTTTGTAAAATTTTTATGAAAATATCAAACTCTTGAGTATAGTTTATGCTAAACAGATTATATTTTGTGTAGTTCTTTATTCTTTTCCCTTTGACTGTATTTGCATTTTAGAGAGCTAATATGGTTTCATCCATAATACTATGAGAAGGACTTTTAACTCTTTTTTTTTGGGGGGGGAGAAGTTTTTGCTATAGGGAAAATGCTTGCCAGAAAGAGAGAGAGAGACAGAGAGACAGAAAGTGAGAAATTACCCCCCTGGGGGGGGATAGCTATGCCACAATCCCTTCTCTATTCTCCTCTCAGAATCTTGGGCATGCACACACATGTGCCCGGCATGAATTTAAGTCACTGGGTCCGGGACTCAAACTGCAGTTGACTACATGGGAGTCCAGCGACATAGCCATTATGCTAACTGCTGGTCCCAGGACCTCTGACTCTTATGAGGCACTGTGCATCTGCCACAGAGGAGAAAAGTATAAAACAGTTAGACAAAAAGGACCCCGGACTTCAAGGGAGGAGACACAGTACACCTTTGGTCCAAAGTGACCGTCCCCTTCATCTGCCCTTTTTTGTTTGCACCCTCTGCTTTTTGCCACAGTTATCTAAATATACTAGAACTACTATTTTTTGTTTTCCTTTTGGATTTGGATTTTGCAGTTATTTAGAGAAGATCATATTCAAGGTCTTGCACGTTTACCTTCAATGTCCTGGTGCTTCTAAACAATGTGTTTAAATAAGCACTAGCCTTTTGAAGGTTATTGCTTTTTAAAATGCTATCTCCTCTTTATCCCTGATGTCAGCATAGTGTCAGAGTTAGCTTCCCTAAAATTGAATACCAATAGTATTAACAATAAAGTGATAACATTAATGCTGTAATAAATTGGGGTAATTCAACAGCATCATTTAAGCACATAATAAAACAGAGCAGTCACTAGATAAATAATAACATTTTATGTGAGCATTTCATATTTACATTTTACAACTCGTCCTAAGTGCATAAAATTGAGCATCTATGTAACACAAATTTTATTTTTGTAATATAGCCAGCATGATGTAGATAAATCTCCATTTCTAAAAGTGAAAATCATAAAGCTTTTTTCTTTTCCATCTTAGTAATGAAGGTCAAAGTAGAACAAAAGAAATAGTGTATTTCTCAGATAATCTAATGATTTTAAGAGACCCTTGAAACCATATAATTTAATGCATTTTTTTTATAAAAGACGATTTAAAAATCAGAAAGATTAAGTGATTGACTCAAGGTTACAAAGTTAATTAGCAATAGCAGATGAATGAAAAGACAAGGCTTCTGAATTCAATATGTAGAGCTGTAAGTTTCTCACGTATCCACAATAAATTTAGGCAATAAATTGGAAAATTTGTATTTATCTGATGTGTGTGAATATAAAGCATCTTTTGTTTGTAACTAAGGATGTTATCTTACAAGAAATCATAAATTATTTCAAGTCTTGGGCTCGGATTAGGATATCAAAAATTTTAATTATTTATACAATGAATGAAACTTCATCGATACCACTTATTATAAGAACGAAATAAGGATCAATAAGTGGTGTGGTAGTAAAGGCGCTGGACTCCCACATGCCTGCCATGGTTCGAATCTCGGATCCGAAAGCTTGCTTTTTCACTGCCCACTCCCCCAACTCTCTCTGGTTCCCTATAGCAAATTAAAATAATAATAATTATTATAAATAAATTAAATTAAATTAATAATTCTTTTAAAAACAAAATAAAACACAAATTAAACATGGAGGGTAGACTTAAGATGCTATAACTTTAGAAATAGTATTTTTTTTTTTTTTTGGAGAGGTTTTTGCTATAGGGCGCGTGCGCTCGCCAGACAGACAGAGAGAGACAGAGAGACAGAAAGAGAGAAATCACCCCCCATGGGGGATGGCCACACCGCAATCCCATCTCCTCCGTTCTCCTCTCGGGATCTTGGGCACGCACACACATGCGCCCAGCGTGAGTTTAAGCCATCGGGTCTGGGACTGGAACCACCGTCAACTATGTGGGAGTCCAGAGACATAGCCATTATGCTAACTGCTGGTCCCTGGAAATAGTATAATTTTAAATGACAAACAGATTTTTGTGATAGGACAAGAAGCAGGAGTGATGAGTTGAAGTTGCTGGCACATAGAATACCTGCACTACGATTTCCTACTAAATATGATAACCTGTGCTACAAAGCGTCTATTTGTAACTTTACATTTCTTTTTGCAAGTAATAAATTAATTTTATTTATTATTATTATTATTTATTTATTTATTTTGACCAGAGAGAGAGAAAGGGGAAGTGAGAAAGCAAGCCACCAGGTCCAGTACGTTAACTGCAGTCCACCCTAACCATCGCGCCACCTGTCGGTCCCTCTACCTTGTTTCTAAAATGAAAGTGACAGGCGTTTATATTGCATTCCCGAGCAGGCTTAAGACAGAGAAATTGCTGACAATTTTTCCTTTCTCTCCCTCTAACACTGCTAGAAAAGCTCTGTTTATAGCTATCTACAGCCCAATCAATGTTTAGAGATTCGAGACGTATATATGTCACTCTACAGGAGCAAAGACTTGAGATTTACAACTAACACAGGTGGTCAGAGAAAACTCCTCAGGGGAATTACAGAGATAAAGTTATAAGTTGCAATGAAAACCAGAGGTCTTTACAGACAGAGGAACACAAATGTGCTGTTTCAGAGAAAAACAAGGGAACCCTAGGTTTTGTCTAACTTAGGAGAAGGTCATAGGTGGGATAGTAGAAGAGATGTGGGCTAACGAGGTGGGACACAGCTGTTATCCTATTGATACAAACTTCATTTTGACAACAGGGCCTGGATGATAGATTTTTTTTTCTTTTATTCATTTTTTTAAGAGAAATTTTTCCTATAGGGCATGTGCTTTTGCCAGAGAGACAAAGAGACAGAAAGCAAAAACTCAACCCCCTCCCCCCAGGGTGATGGCCATGCCTCAATCTCTTCTCCTCCATTCTCCTCTTGGGATTTTGGGCACACATGCAAATGCACCTGGTGTGAGTTTTAAGCTACTGGCTCTGGGACTCGAACTGCAGTCGACTGTGTGGGAGTCCACTGACATAACCATTGCACCATCTGTGGTACCTGGTTGATAGATCTTAGGCCAGGAGGGTGGGAGTCATATAACTGAATGTGCTAGTCATTCGCAGTCCATAACATACTGCTTTCTGGACTCCTTGCTTTTGCTCTTCTTGTTTCCTCTTAAATATATAATATATAACATCCCGTTATCATTCCTGTCCCACTAAACTAGAATTTATCTTTATCTACTAATGCATATCTAGATTTACCTGTGTCTTCAAGTGCCATGAAGGTAGAAATCTCATCTTACTTGTCTTATATTTCCAGTGTCTCCTGAAGAAACTAGAATTTGGGGGAACTCAGTAAATTTTTGTTAAGCTAAATAAATAAATGTATATCCTAATGATATTTTTATTATTGTTAGATAGAGCATAATGGAAAAACAATTGTATTTGAGATTAGAGTATTAATCTTGTAATTAAATACTAGATTATGTGGATTCCATAAAAATTGGGACAAAAAATGTCTTCTGTGCCATGTAGCAGTCATTTTATCATAACTTTATTATAAGCAATTTGGAAATAGGGACTGTCTTTTATTCTCTATGTCTTCACATATATTTAATAACAGTGAGTAATTCATATTATAATTAAATAAACATTTATTTAATTTGATTAAATAAATAAGCATAAAGTAACCATCACTAGAGTAGATAATATGCCAATCAATCTTATGGCTTTTTTATTTTTATGTTTTTCTCTTCTCTTATGTTTATAATCCTAAATTAAAAACCAAAACTACAGAATAAAAAGAAAGAGAGAGACTGTACTATTCCGCTCTCACTCTGAATCTTTAGCTGGTTTGCTAGCCTGGAATAATGAATACATAATAGTTAAAGTTTATTAACTTGCTTTCCTTATTTTAAGAATCAATATTATATAAACTTAAGACTTGAAGTTGTCAATATGAAAAAGATAACAAGGAAAATTGACCAAATTCTGAATATTGCTGCCATAATTTTTGATGTTCTTTTTAAGTTAGGTTTACATGCCACCATTGTTGGTTAGATCAATCTGTTAAGTATATCATAACCTTATTTTTTAAAGGTTTTTGCTATAGGGTAAGTATGCTTGCTAGAGAGAGACAGAGACAGAGAGAAAGAGAGAGAGAAAGTGAGAAACCATCACCCAACCCCAGGTAAATGGCCATGCCACAGTCCCTTCTCCATTCTCCTCTCAGGATTTTGAGCATTCATGTATATATGCCCAGTGTGTCTTGCAACACACCAGGTCTGGGGCTTGAACCATGGTGTCAGCTATGTAGGATCCAGCAACTTAACCACCACACCACTTGCTGGCCCCATAGTTTTTAATTTTATATTAATAATTTTCAATAGCATCTTTTTTTTCTAAAAGAAATACTGAAAGTAAAAACTCATAACTTTTCAGTTCATTCACCAGCTCAATCTGAGGGATTAATTTCCCTTCAGAAAATAGCAAATGTCATTATCCTGCAGTGAACATGACATCACCCAGCAAGTAGAATGGAGCTATATGGAATTTACTCTCCGCAGGTCCCATTTGATGTTTGACTAAACATTATAAGTTAATTTTCAGTTCCCCTGTCATTGTCTGTTAAAAAACAAACAAATAAACAAAAAATAGGACACAATGTTACTAGGTCACTGAGTGCCACTGCAAAGACTTGTATACGCAGATACTAAACATGACACTTTGCTTCCTGGAGTGGAATACAATTTCACTCAAGTAAAAACCTGCTATTGTACTGATAATTATAAGCAACAGCTTATGTGGGCAGATCAGTGGTGTGACTTGTGAATAGAAACTTTGAATGGAATGGATTATAAAATCTCATTCATTTGAGTGTTTAAAATTACAAGGGCCAGCAAGTGACATGGTGGTTAAGGCACTGGACACCTACAAGGCTAACCACCAAACAAGCGCCGGATCTGGTGGCTTGAAAACCAAGCTGGGTGCATGTGTATGTGTGCCCCAAATCCCAAGATGAGAATGCAGAAGGGATTGTGTGTGGCCACCCCCCAGAGCCTGATTTCTCATTTTCCCTCTCTCTGTTTCTCAGGTGAGTGCATGGACCTTATGGCAAAAAAATAAAGAAAAAAATACTTCAATCATAATAATCATATTAGTACATGTAGATAAGACCATATCTACTTAACGCAGCATTACCCTCAATGGAATACATAATATTATTAATATACAATTAATACTTGTTATTAATATATTAAATAAAATTATAATATATTAACAATGCTATTATGTATACTATAATGATACAAATAATATTAATCCTACTTAAGTGGAAAAAAAAGTGACTTCATTCTTATAATTAGCATCATTAGCATTGCTATTAAATATTTGTAGTTTTTCTCCAAAAGAGTAACTACAAAGGTAAAAGATTTGAAACAGAGATGGAACAAGTTTTAGAATACAAAAGTCCCAAGTTCAAGTTATAGTCTTACTACTTACTTCTGTGTGTTTAGTTTTGAGAAAGGAGGTCCCTTATTAGCCAAGTCAATTATCTTACTTTAGCCTCAGATTTCTGGCCTGCAAACATGATTACAAGTATGCAAAAGTCACAATGTCGTTAAGATTAGTTATTACGTGTATGAAGTAGCTAGCATAACTTCTGGCCCTACTGTGTGCCCCATAAATGGCATCAATCATTTTTAATGTCTGTTTGGAATAAATTACTTTAAATGTATTCAAATTTATTCGACTCTTATTTTGGATTCTTTGACTAGTCCATGTACAAAGTATTTCATATGTGTCTTTCAAGAAACAGCCGTTGACTCCTTTATCAAATTCAGGCATATTCATCTACTAAGATGCATAAACAATGGCCACAACTAACTAATGTCTAAAATTAAACTCATGCCCTCATGCGCGCTGTCTTGAAATCATCATCACCACTACCAAGTCACCTTAGACAACACCTAGGAAATCATTGTTTCGACAATTCCTTCTTGATTCTTCCTCCTCACCCAGTTCAAGTCATTGGCATTTTCCCTGGACTTTTCTAGTGATGGTCTTCTACATAATTTTTCTGCCAGCAGATTTGTCCTTCTCAAATGTACCTTCCAAAGAAATATCAAAGTGTCTTTCCAGAAAATGTCTTCTCACATGATTTTCTAACTAAAAGTTCTTGGACAGACTCTGTGACCTGGTGGTTAGAGAGCGGGATTCCACATGGCTGACCTTGAGCTCTGAAGTTTGGCCCTGGAGGCTTGAGGTACATGCTGGGCACATGTGCATGCATTCCAAAATCCGACAGGATGGAGAAATGGAGGAGAAAAGATGATAGTCTGACCACACTCCAGAGGGATGCTTTCTCCATCTCCCTCTCTCTCTGTCTCTCTGTCTCTCTCTCTGACAAGCATACATTCTCTTTTGCAAAAAAAAAAAAAAAGAGGGAACCAGCAGTTAGCGTAATGGCTATGTCGCTGGACTCCCATGTAGTTGACCACGGTTCGCATCCTGGACCCGGTGGCTTAAAACTCACGCTGGGCGCATGTGCGTGCGTGCCCAAGATCCCGAGAGGAGAATGGAGGAGAAGGGATTGTGGCGTGACCATCCCCCCTGGGGGGGTGATTTCTCGCTTTCTGTCTCTATGTCTCTCTCTGTCTGTCTGGCGAGTGCACATCCCCTATAGCGAAAACCTCTCAAAAAAAAAAAAAGAAAAGAAAAAAAAGAAAAAAAATATTTTAAAGTTAAAAGTCCTTTTGAGAATTTCTCCCATTGGGCTGGATAAATCTAAGCTTCTTAAAAAACAAAAAAACAAATCAAGTTTTCTATCCCCATGGTCATTAACTTTCTAGCCCTTCCTTGAATTGGTTCATGCACTAATAACACTCACTAACCTATAATTATCCATAAACACCACACCATTCAGACCTCTGAGACTATCTAAATGTCACATACTAGTTCACCTTGTCAACTTCTCACTCTTTTAAGCTCAGTCCAGTTCAAAAGTGTCGAGGTAGTTACCATTTTAAAGGACAGAGAGGAGACAGGTGCAGGATGAAAGTGGACTAAGAGGAGCAGAGTTGAGCAGGAGATGAGGTTAATACGAATCAGCCCGAGGATGGTCTAAGGCTGACTGAAGATAGAAAACTGCCCTGGGATCCTTGGCTTCTTCCTTTTTTGAATAAGAGAGGTTTATGCTATAGGGTGTGTGCACTCACTGGAGAGACGAAAGCAGACAGAGAGACAGAAAGCGAAAAATCACCCCCTGGGGGGATGGCATGCCACAATCCCTTCTCCTCCATTCTCCTCTCGGGATCTTGGGCAAGCATGTACACATGCCCAGCGTGAATTTAAGCCACTGGTTCTGGGTCTTGAACTGTGGTTGACTACATGGGAGTCCAGAGGCACAGCCATTACGCTAACTGCTGGGCCCATGTTATAATGGATCTTAATAGAGTTTCTAAAATAAATCTACTTTGTATTCCTGTATAAATCCCACTCGGTCATGATGTTTCTTTTACTCTTAAACTGCTATAATATGTTCATTAATATATTATTTACACACACACATATACATATATGTACACGTACACATATATTTATTTATACACCCACATACATAGGAGACTTCGTATACATATGCATATATATGTGAAATATGTATATAGGAAATATGTATGTATGTGTGTGTGTGTATATATATATATATATATACACGTATCAGAAAGTTTAAGGAAATACGGAAGAAAAATACAAGTTTCGTGTGAAAAATATTTGAAATCCATGCATAATTTTTTCATAATATAATTTCCACGAACTTTTTGAAGACCTGTGTGTATGCATTCACAAACTTCACCATCACCCATACACTGAGAAGTGGCTTCAAAACCCTGCAACATTACAGGCCTCAATCCATCTGTGGCTTTCTTCGAAAAAAAGACACTTTCTCTGACTGTGCAGTAATGAATTGGAACCATGGTTCTGGTATTTCCCAGTTTTCCCACTGGAACAGAGACTTGCATCCTTCTGCATCTGTGAAATCATAGCTAATTATTTTGTGAATTCATCTTCTCTTTATTGTCCTTTTCCCACAATTTAACCAAATCAGAATATGCAGTTCCTGAGAGAATCCGGTCTCTCTGATTTTCTGATCTAATTTAGATGTTTACGGGATAAAAGAATGCTTGCTGCGCTTCTTAAATTTAATTACGGGGTTAGACGGGAGCGATGAGAAGACTGCACTGGTTCTAATATAAATTACCTTCTCTCCGCAGGAGGAGCGTTATCCGCTGCCTGGACCGTGAGCGCATACGTCCGCCCGACTATCAATTCCACCCCTGGCGCGATGCTGATAAGCCCTGTTGTTTTATTGATGATGAAGTCCCCCTGAGCCCCAGCCAGGATTTCATAGGTGATCTCCCCATTTGACCCTTCGTCTGCGTCCACGGCAGTGAGCTGGAATTAAAAATCATAACATAAATGTTCTTGGGACACAACTTTTCACCATTATGTCATTTTGTCTCCCACAAGGAAACAGACTTGGGTTCAAAGACAAAACCTATGTACACAAGTATTTTTTTTTCCCTTGGAACGGATATTCTTGTTCTTTTGAATGAAGCTACTGTGTTCTATTCTGATACTAAAGCTGTCAGAGTAGAAAGATTTTCTTTAAATTATATTTTATGAATGATAAGAAAATAGTTTTAATTCTTGAAGACTTCCATTGTTATAATTTCATAAATTAAAAAAAGGAGGAAATCCCTAAGAGAAAATCTTATATCCCTATGGGAAATTTATTTTTTTTCCCTCTCTCACTTCTTTTTCTTGGCACATCACATATTGCTATAGACTGAGACCTGGAAAAATTGAAATAGGTAAAAATCATCTTTCTTATTGCTATGTTTTTTCTTATCATTTTTTTTCACTTATAATGAATCCTTCTTACCTCCCAGAAACTCTATTGCCCTCATGTCATTTTTATTTACACTTGCTCTAGGAAAGATTACAAGATTATGAGACTATCACCTTTTTGAAATCAAACAAATGCATCTGTAATTGTTCAATATCAAGGCTGACGTAGCTCAAGAAAAATTATTTTAGAAAAGCCGATCTATCCAGGACCCTTGAAATTATAGCATCTAGACATTTTTTAGAGCTAATCTGTATATATTTATAATCAATTTGATGCAATTTATATCTAAAAGACTATACTAGGATCATTATGTACGAGAAGAGAGTAACTGTTACTAATCCCAAAAAACATTAAGAAAATAATGACATATTAAAGAAGGCTCTTTGACTTCTTGATAAGTATGTATTTACTTATGGGAGAATATATACTCATATAATTTTCTCTTTTCACCATACCAAAAGTGATACGTAGTAGAATGAAAGATCAGTTTATACATAATGAGAAGGATTAAAAATTTTCTGTTGAATAAAGCACACACACAGAAGTGTACAAAATTAATTTGCTCTTATTTGCTTACATTTGCTTATGTATTTCTAATCCCAAGTTTTACTTCTGTAATTATTTTTTTTAGAGGTTTTAGCCAAGGGCATGTGTGCTCGCCAGAAAGACAGAGACAGCCAGAGAGACAGAAAGTGAGAAATCACCCAGAGGGGAAGGCCACGCCACAATCCCTTCTTCTCCATTCTCCTCTAGGAATCTTGGGCACACACACACACACACACACACACACACACGCCCGGCATGAGTTTAAGCCACTGGGTCCGGGACTTGAACCACGGTCGACCACATGGGAGTCCAGCAACATAGCCATTACTCCAACTGCTGGTCCCAATTTCTGTTATTTAAGGGTTCACAAACACCTTTGGGAATTTGGTAAACATTCTAGTGCACCTTCCCTTGACAAAATGTGAGTGTGTACATTTACCATGAAACTTGAATTCAATTTCAAGGACGCCATGTTTATTACTGGCCCATTCAAGGTATCATGTTAACACCTCTGAAAAATGTAAGCACAGTACTTTATACAACCCACCAAGTTTAAGAGAATACATGGTGCATATTCTCTTCCAGTTTTCTTACATGCTGCATTTAGAGTGATAACGTGCACAGAAAGAGCAGCAGCATAAATAATTGAGAAGAAAAAAGAAAACTTGAGAGAGATGGGAATTAATGCAGCTAAGTCCCCAGATTTGGTATTTAGAGGTGGACAGATGTGGCTGCCAGAAGGAAAGACATTTCATGAAATAATTCTGGGACTCATGTGAGTATGACAGACACAGTGCTAACGGCAAAGGCAAAGGCATCTATTTGTAGAAACAGTCCAAATGAGTGATACATATTTATGGGGAACTACACAAGCCAGACAAACTCATTCTCTTTAGTGTGTGGATAAAATTAGACAATTAGAGGATGGGGGTAGCAATGGAGATATCAATTTTGATTATAATAAATCACTTAAACAAAAATGTCTCAGGAAATCTTAATTAAAACTTAGCTCAAAGTGGATTCAATATTAACATTCTTCCTGGGACTGAAGTGGGCTGAAAGAATTTGATGATAAATGGCATCAAGTTAAGACAGAGGTGATGAGAAGCGTGCTTCAGGGATATAGGTATTAGGGCTGGTCTTATTTAACATTTTCATAAATGCTGTTGGAAGGGGCGATAAGCTGGATGATAATTAAATTGAGGATGCCACCCGTCTGGGAGGTGCTGTAAATACCAGACAATACAGCAAAACACAGGCTATGTAAAAATACCGGAAAATGGCAGACCCAGCCAATCCCAGCTAACATATTCAGGGAGCAGAACTGATTCCATGGACACCATTAGCTCATAGGTAGTTTAACAAGTCCAAAATGAATTGTATGTTTATATTAAATATTGAGTCACTGAAATAAATCATGATTTTTGTGTGTGTGTGTTTTTCTATGCAAAAATGTGTCAGGACTTTTCCAACAACCCAATAATTTTATGCTATTTGTCAGCCTCTCAGTATTAAATAAGATCAAAAGAATCAGCATCTTTGAGTCTGTACACATGCAAAAAAAATATTTTGAAGAAATTACTGATAGTACGAGACTAGAAAAGGGAGCTGAAACACTGACCCTGAAAATGCAAGCATTTTTTAAGAACTTCAATGATACTATTCGATAGGTGCCGTCTTCTGAAGTCTGTTATATGATGTTGAATAAAACTACAGGGGCAACTTTGCTGCTAAACTATGGTGAGGATTTAATTGAATTACTACTCACTGACTCTGAGACCAGTGGTCTATGAGATGCAGGTATATTATCCTCATTCTCAATTTAGAGAGAAAATTTGCCTCCTAAATGAAACAGAGTATGGAGGAGGGGTTGATTTCCATGAAGAAATGTTTTACGGAATTTTGGATCATGTCTGGGGCTTTATTTTTTTTTCCATTTTTGGCAAAATATTTATTTTGTACTGTTTCTAAACCATGCACTTCTGTTTCCTAATAGGTCATACTGATTCCTTTTCATTTTGTATTTTTCTTTTTTTCTTTCTTTTGAGAGGTTTTTGCTGTAAGGTGTATGTGCTCACCATAAAGACAGAGACAGAAAGCGAGAAATCACCCTCCAGGGAAGATGGCCATGCCACAATCCCTTCTCCTCCATGCTGCCCTTGGGATTTTGGGCACGCATGCACGTGCTCCTGGTGTGAGTTTAAGCCACCGGATCCAGGACTTGAACTGTGGTTGACTAAATGGGAATTCAGCAACATAGCCATCACACCAACTGCTGGTCCCATTTTGTATTTTTCACTTAATAAGGTATATTCTTTTTTATTTTTTAGGTCTATTTGTGAAAGTATGAGAAGCAAAATTCTTAAGACTTGTGCAACAGGTTGCAGGATTACTATAGGGCATGTGCGCTCGCCAGACAGACAGAGACAGAGAGACAGAAAGCTATAAATAACCCTCCAGGGGGGATGGCCATGCCGCAATCCCTTCTCCTCCAGTCTCCTCTCAGGATCTTGGGCACGCACACACACGCACCCGGTGTGAGTTTTAAGCCACTGGGTCTGGGACTCAAATAGCAATCGACTACATGGGAGTCCAGTGACATAGCCATTACTCTAAATGCTGGTCCCTCTTTTTCTTTTTTTAATTCAACAGAGTAACAATTAGTACACCAATACAGTCATGCCTTAGTTTTATTACACATATAAACTACCACCTAGAATAAAATGTAGGGTAATAAAATGAATATATTTGCATCATAGTCATTTAAAAACATGAAATTTTCCTTTTATAAAAATGAACTATAGAGCCAGCAGGTGGTATGGAGGTTAAGATGGCTAGATCCCACATGCATGGTTTGAGTTCTGGAACTGGTGGCTTGGAAATCATGCTGGGCATGTTTGTGTGTGTGCTCAAAATCCTAAGAAGAGAATAAAGAAGGAGATATGTGGCCATCCCTCCTTGTGGGGGGGGTGATTCCTCACTTCCTTTCTCTCTCTTTCTGCCTGGGTCCAGCCTCAGTGGGGGTGGGTTGACTCATTGGAGGTGGCGCAGGAAAGGAAAAAGACTAAGGCCTCAGTGCCATTTTCATGCACATCCTCAATCGGACACCCCTCAGAGATCGCTCTCTGAAGAGTGACCACTGCTAGGAATCATCGTGCCTTTTTATTGAAAATGTGTTACATGCAAGTAAATGGGTGAGGGGCTATGTGTTCTAATTATCAGTTTAATAGGGATTATAGATTCCATTCAGGGTTGGATTAAGGGTGGGTCTATTGAGGTTCTTCAATTGTTCGTTTGATGTAGGTGGGTCTCTATTGAATGCAGTTTCGGGAAAGTGGTTCCAGTAAGCAGAGATAATTATTAGCTGATGCGGCGGCAGCCATCTTGTGATTACTGAACACAATGCTGAGAAAAGAACATCTTAAGTATAGATATTAGTTCTTATGGATCTTAATAAAGAATGATACTTAAATAGTTTTATAGGGATCTAAAATTTAATTTAAGGAATTCTAATATATTTATCTATTTCACTTGGTGAGGGCAGGGGTGTCCTGGGCCAGTTTTGGCCTAATTCTATTTTATGTAAAGAAAATATTATCTTTAAACTTATGTTAAATGTATTTTGAAGGGTCTTCTAAAGGTCAAGATTATTTCTGCCTAGATAGAACTTCAGCCAACTCTCTATTGTGACCATGGAGATAAAGCACTGTAATTAACAGTAGGTGATCAGGGCCAAGGGGAGTGGTCAGGGGACTTTTGGGAAAATCTCATCACATACTCAAGAGAGCTATGTAATTTTTTATAGTATATCAGGGAGTTGGGGGGGGGGGTTGCTTCCCAGCAAGGCTACCACAGTTTCCAGAGCAAATAGCAAGCAGCCTTGCTGACATGCTAATTTGACCTAAGTTTTATTCCGAGGTCCGGGGTGGTGGGGGAGGGTACACAGTAGAGGCCTTGCCAACGTGCTGACCTGACCTAAGAGGTAGAGGTCAAAAGCTCAAAACAGATCCTGGGGCCCTACCAGGTCGGACTCTTCCATCTTTCCCTCTCCTGCAAACTCATGTGATTTAAACTAAAAAAAAATAAATAAAAAGAAGAAGAAAAAAAGAACCATAAGTTTATAAGCCAGACCTTATAATTGGTACACAAAATAGTTACTTAGATTGAGTAAAAATAAGCAGTATTCTCCCTGTTCATATGATGTGTATTAATTTACTTTATTGCTTCCCTCCACGTCATCATAGGACTCCCTGTTGTCCCAATCCTGTGTCCGTCTGTATACTATATACCTGATTCTACCACTACTGAGTAGCTAAAAGTGTACTTTCAAATGGAAAAGTGGTGCACTGGAGGGAACACTTCTAGTTATACTGGCTTTAGTAGATCAGATAGTTCTTAATAAAAACAGTTAAAAATATAAGAAAAAATTATCAAAGATATTATTTAGGAGTCTAGGGGCTGGATGACAGCATGGCAGTAAAACCCAACACTCTGTGAGGCAATTCCTCATATAAAGATTTCCAGTTCAAATCCAGAGACCTTCCAGAGAACATCCAGCATGCACTTGCTCAAGATCCAGGGCTAACTGAAGGCTGGGATGGAGCACGGAGTCAGAACTGTGATGGCAGTGCCATCTCTCTCTCTCTCTCTCGATCAAGAGATAAATAAATAAAACAGAAATTATTTAGAGATCTAGAGACTCATCAAGGCAACCAGATGAAGAGAAATTATTTTTGAAGAACTGCTGCAACTTTAAGGAAAAAAGAGTTGGCAGCTTTCTTGTCAGTATCTTGCCCCACCTCCCACCATACCCATCACCAAGCCTGGTTGGCAAGTAAGGCTTTCAAGGGTAGTATCGGCCATGAAAAGAGCCAGATACACTTTGAATGAAGGCAAACTTAGTTTGGTACTTTGTAAAAGAATCAAGCAGAAGTATTAAGTGGAGCACAACCTCAGTTCTGCCAATATGGTCCCATTCAGGTTAAACTGGAATCAACCCAGAAATTTAGCAGGAAGAGCCAGAAAATGAGACGGGAAGAGAACGGCTAACCATGGGTCTCTGAAAATTTGAACACGTGCAGAGGAGACATGAGAAGGCCCAGGGAAATGGCAATGCAAACTCAGCCCTGAAAACTTCCTGAACTTTCAATGCCCTCTTCAACCCAAACTCCAAATAATTGGTAGAGGGTGGGAGGGTCACACATTCTTGAGGTGTTCAGTGCAAACCTCAGCCTAAATCACTGGCTGGCATTAAGCTATGCAGAAGCAGAAACGGCTCATGTGATATGTAGGAAAAAGCTGTTTTCCTGGGAAAGTTGAGAAAATAACATGGTAATATTAACTGAAGGAGGGATGTGTTAAACATTTAATCTGTGTGCCTCAACTTTACAATGTATTAAGAGATTTTTACATTCACTTTTGCAGCTATATAAAAATAAAACTTGAGTAGATATTGATCTCTAGTACAGGAAGATTGCTTGTGAAGGCAACCTAAAACTCACAAGCTAGGTAATATCCAGGGAAACAGATTCACCAGAGAATTTAATTTACATTTGGAAAACTTATATGCACAGTTGAAAGTCTCTATCAGCGTTTATAAAAAGGTGTAAGTTATAGAGGACTTATTAGCATTTAAAAAAGGGTACAAGTTACAGAGGATAATGTTAAAATAATATCCGAAACCTCAGAAGAAGCTATGGATATTAATTAACGTTGCAGAAGAAATTCCAACCCCTTTCTGGACAAAATACATTCTGATGATTGCCAGTGTTTTAGTAAGTCTATTTTGTTATACAGCAAGTATTATAAAAGTTGTCAGAAACACTTTAAGAAAATGTCTCATGAATATGTAATAAGGAGATAAAGCATTCTGGGTGTAGATGACATAGAAAATATAAGCTCTATCTAGAGGTCACAGGACTTCTACTCTACTTTTGCCACACAAATTATACTGTTGCCCATCCTGTGTTTTTACTTAAAGCTAAATAAACTTGAGCTCTCAAGGTTGACAGTCAGTCTGAACCTATGACCATGCCTGATGGTCAAGCAAATTGGGCATTGCAAATTTATTCATTTCAAGATTTATTCCTGCTGACCTTAATGTGAGAGGCCTTAATGTGAGCCAGTGATGCTTTAAAACTCAAAGCATACTAAGCTACTGGTAACTCCTCTTCTGTTCTGCATGTCCTTGAACAATCCAAGATGACAAGACCTCAGGAGAGTAGGTGGTTGGTAAATATATCCCTCATGTGTATAATTCAGAAAGGGGTATCAAAGTCACCAACTGTAACATCATTCATTCTTTTAAGAATCATTGAAAGTGTTATTAATAGAGAGGCATCTTTTATCTAGGCACTTCTCTTTCTGATCAAAAGCCAGGGAAAAACACAACAGGAGGAATATTTTAAAGCAGTTCCTTATATTGCTTGAGATTTTGAAGTGCTTGCTTCTTTTCTGTGGCAACTTCATGATCCTTTTGTAAAGGCTCATGGATTCTCATTACTCAAACTCTGACTCTAGAAACTGGGAACCTTAAATGCCCGAATGCTATTACACCCTCTTAGGTGTAATGCTTAGCTCCTACTCCCATTACCTCAAATAAGCATTTTCTCAAAGTTGGTTTCCATCAATTCCCAGCTCATAAGCCTAAACCCATCAATTTAAGAACCTGGTCTTAAGTACTTTCTTGAGAAATCTCATATTGCTTACACTAAATCTAAACTACTCTGCTATGCAGGATAGTCTTTCTTAAATTAATTGACAAATGAGCTGATTCACTTATTCAGACCCTAATTTGTTCCAGATATTGGACTCAAAAATGCAGGCTGAGGGTCAATGCATGGTATGGAGGTTAAGGTACTGGTCCCATATGGCTGGTTGAGTGGTACAAGCCTCAGACCAGGAGGCTTAAAAACCACATCAAGCACATGTGCATGCATGCACCAAGTCCCAAAAGGAGAATAGAGGAAAAAAGAATGTGACATAGCCAACCCCTGATCTCATTCTGAAGAGTGTATGTGCCCTATAGCAAAAAAGGAAAAGGAGAGAGACTGGGAAAGACACAGATAGAAAACAAATTATCAAATAGCTTGTGCTCTAAGAGAGGATATAAGAAAAAAAAAGTGTCTAAAACAGAAGTATTATTACATAATAAAAAGACGATTGCAAAATACAGAAATATCAGTCAGTTACTGGGGCCAACAGCTGGCATAATAATTTTCACATACTAAACAGCCTTTCAAGTCCCGAACCCTGTGGCTTAAAATTCACACTGGGTGTGTATGCATGTGTGTTCAAAATCCTGAGAGAAGAAAGGGATTGTGGTGTGGCCTTCCCCCCAGGGGGTGATTTCTTGCTTTCTGTCTTTCTGTCTCTCCAATGAGAGCACACATCCTATTGCCAAAAAAAAAAAAAAAAAATCCTTCTCTCTAAAAAAAATAAAGTCAGTTATGTCTAGGGCACTGGGACAGTGGAAGAATAAGGCAACATATATTTGATTTAGTAATAGAAAAGCAAATTTTTTTACCATGTAGTTCTTCTTTTACATAATCACATCTAAATTAGCATCCTTAATGACTCAAAGTACCATGCCTTTGGCTGTATTATTCATTGTTAATAACATCACATCCCCTTGCCTGTTTGAGTGCTAAACATCCTGATAGGTTTATGAACTTCTAATCACCAACAAAGTCTTCCCAACTATTCAAGTCCTAATGAGTCACCCTTTCCACTCAATTTTGGATGAACTCCCATTATCTTCTTAATCTTTTCTATCAAAATTAACAACCCAATTATGTTTTGTGATGTTTTCTGATAATTTCACTGTTAATAAAAATCTCTTATAAAATGTAATAAGCTCCTCAAGGGTTAAAATTGTGTCTTATTTATCCTGTTTTTTATATATTTACATATTCAATCACATTGTATAATTACAGCATGCAAAATGAATTTCCTCAGCATGAATACACTGTATATTAGTATATTACAGTTAAAGATATTTTCAGACACATTATCATCAACAGGTAATTACATTTTGTCAGAGCACTTAGTTTACGACCAAATACATAAAAATCTATTTGCATGAAATTATAATTTGGCCCAGATAATACATACATAACATATATGTGCAAAACACATATACAGGAGGACTTGTACAGAGATGTTTTACTTTGTTTTCTTGAATAAGCAAGTTTACTAGATTCCTTCAAATCCCTACTGCTCTATTGAAATGTTGTTTTTATTTCCTTAGATTTCCTATATTTGAAATATCGCAATATCTAATTATTTTTTGTTTACCCACATGACTATTCTTTGACATTGTAACAAAAGTTATTACAAGAGGAAGTTAAGAGAAAATGCGGTTTTCATGAAGCAATGGAAAAAATATAAAAAATGTGACAAATGTTTTTTATTTCTCTCAATATAAGAAATAATTTTTTAAATTAAATATATTGTACATTTTTGTTTTTTCTAGGGCAGTATCAAATTTCAAGTCATGTGTCTATCAATAGTAATCCTGTAATATTCAGAATGGTATTGATCAGAGAGAAGACTGTCAAAATGAAAAATGCACAACTTATATGATTGGTAAAAAAAAATCACATGTAAATAAGCAAAAGCTTCATAACAAAACATATGTATTTAGGCATTAATTGTTAAAACTGAAACATGGACAGTTTTCACTATGCTAACACAAAAGCATGGTACTGATATACAAATACAGAAGTAAAGAATGTAACTTCATTCACAAATATATTTTCTTTGATAAGTTTTTCTAAAGATATCAGGGAATGGGAATGATGTCTGGAAAATCATTTGAAAGCCAAAACATTTTTTTATAGTTATACAAATTCCAAATGTGGTCTCTGTGATTATTATATTGATATCATTCAAATTTCTCCAGATTTATCAAATGGGAACTCAATCTAAAATACATAACTTTTAAGGTCTTAAGAGATACATACTTGTTTAAAAAATTCATAATGTTTCGTTTGATGACATGATTTGTATTTGTCAGTAATTGTATTTGTCAGTAATTCCAGAAATTGTTTAAGGTTAGATATTGAATATTAGTATTCTCCTTAATCCCTGTGATTTGGCATAGTGCCCAGTACTTTAAACATTCCACAAAATAATGATTTTCTCATAAACCTGTTAACTATTCAACTTGACCTCTGTAAAGCAAATGCCAAGGATTTCTGGTATGTTTTTGGTTAGATTATTTAGCCTTTCAAAATCCATTATTACAGAGTTTCTTCTAGATAGTCAAGTTAGGAAGTACTAATGGATCCGCAATTCATTTAAATAATTGTAAAAATGAATGAACCCTGGCCAGTGAGGTGGTAATGCAATTTTCCCTAATGCTGGACCCACTTGGGCAGATCCTGAGTTCCCATCTCCGGGTCTCCCTGTACATGTGTGGTGCACACATGTGCCTGTGATCTGGGATGACTGATGCTAGGGTAGATCCGGGCATGAGGAATCTTTGGGGTTTCCTGTCCCCCTTCCTCCTTCTCAGAAAAAAAAAAATTAACCTTAAAAATGCATTAACTTAAAATATAGGTAATTTGCCAAGACTGAAAAAGAAATCATGTAACAATCATTTTACTTGTATCAGTAATCCCTTTATTCACTTGTGAATTAAATCTATATTTATTAAAGATCTACTGTGTGCCTGGTGCTTTCAAAATGTTGGGTATACTGTAATGATAAAAAGAGAAAGAAAGTAAAGAGAAAAGTGGACAGTCTTTACTCCATTTCTGTTTGTAGGAAAACAGAAATTAAAAATTTTGAAATGTGTTGTAAAGAAAATATAAGGATGCTCTGAGGTAATAAAGGAGTGATGAAATTTAGAAAGAGGAGTCATAGAAGGCATCCCCACAGGGTCTTTATGCTGTGATTCAAAAAAAAGTGCCACTTTGAGGAAGTGACATTTAGACAATGAAAAGCATATGGAGTCATCCTGTCACAATGGGAGTGTCAAAAGTAAGGAACAGGTGAATGGAAATGATGAAATGGGGACTAACCAGCAGACTGCACATGCAGGACACAGACCACAGAGTTTATTCTAATAGCTATGGAAAACCTTCAAAATGATCAAACATGAGAGTTATTTGATGTAATTTCAAATTCAAAATATCTCTCTAGCTACTAAATAGAGACAAGGGAGAGAGGAGTCATAATAAAGGCTAACAAATAAATCTTTAACCTGGAGCAGTGGTCTAGGTGAAAGATGATGGCAGGGCCATCAGGTGTGTGGTGGTTAAGTCACTGAATTTCCAGATGGCTGACTATGGTTCAAATTCCAGACCCAGCAGCAAAAATGTCATGCTAGGCACACACACACATGCATGCCTAAAATACTGAGAGGAGACAGAGGAGAAGGGGTTACAACATGGTCAGCCCCTCTTGGGAGGTGATATCTCACTTTCCCTCTCTCTGTCTCTCTCTCTGGTGAGTGCACATGCCTGATGGCAAAAGTCAGAAAAAAAATTTTTAAAAAAGTTGAGGGACCTGCAGTTGGCATGATGGCTATGTCACTGGACTCTCCTGTATTCAACCACGGTTCAAGTCCCAGGCCTGATGGCTTAAACCAATGCCAGGCGCATGTGCATGTGTGCCCAAGATCCCGAGAAGAGAATGGAGAAGGGATTGCAGCATGGCCATCCCCCCTGGGGGGTGATTTCTTGCTTTCTGTCTCTCTCTCTCTGTCTTTCTGGCAAGCACATGTGCCCTATAGCAAAAACCTCTCCAAAAAATAAAAAATAGTTGATGGTAGCTGTCACTAGGATGATGGGCAAGTGGGAAGAGCAATGTATTCAATAAGTACTTAGGGAAAAGTGGTAGGACTTGACAATAGACTGGGAAGCAGTAATAACTGAGAATGTGTCAAAAACTGTTTTCTGCATGAGCCACTAAATGAAAGGTGTTATTATTTTTTTAGTTAGGAGAACATTATCCATTTGAAATGAATACAGATGTTTGTAACAAAACTTCAAATTCACAACATGGGTGAATCATCCATATAAGAATCATTTTAACATATTTTGATTCAAATGCAAATGAATTTAGCTAAGAAACTATATTGTCTTTAGAAAAGTTAAGCTGTTTCAAATGTCAAAAGCATATTAAGCTTGTGACAAATGTAAAAATACATCTATATTTGTGTAAGCTTTGCTCATCAAATCTTTATCTGTCATTTGCTGAAATGCTAAACCCTATTAAGACCTTAAAATAATAACCCTCAAATTTTAATCACTTTTGTAGACACACACACACACACACACACACACACACAAACACACCATGCACACAAACCTCGCCCACTGGAATCAAAGTCATTATTTGAAATAAAATAAATTGTCAAAGGGCCAGATGTTGGCTCAAGGGTAACACAATTCAACCCACATGTGAGAAGTCCTGGTTTGTGTCCCAGAACCTCCCTGAGCATGTATGCACATTCCCCTGATTGGGGACTGCTGAAGGCAGAGGCAGGTCACAGTGTGAAGACCCTGTTGGGGATGCCTGATTCTCTCTCTTCTTTCACAACAGAAATAAATCAATCATCTTTTAAAAATGTTGTCAAAAGGCATTTAAATATTATATAGGCTTATCCTAATATTTAGAATGTTGAAAATTATTTCCAAAAGTAGTTTTAATGTATAATTTTATATTACATTTATACATCTTCAAGAGAGTACTAAATAATGCATAGGATACACAGAGAAATACAGATGAGATGGCAAAGGATATTAATAATCGTAAGTACTTTATATAATTAATGAGTATGATGCAATAATAATAATGAGGTAATGTAGATACCAGACTTCATCTGCCAGTATATATGTGATAGGAGTTTATATAACTAATATAAGATTCACAATGCCCTTGTGTAGTTGGTACTATAATGATCTCCATTTTAATTATTAGAAAAATGAGGTACAGAAGGTTATTTGTCCGAAGTTATCTTAAGAGTACAAAGCGGTAGAAGGGATCATAACTCGCTGGTCTCACTCCTGATCTTATTGTCTTTAAATTGGATTCAACTTAAGCTATGCCACTTAAAATTTTGTAAATTTAGTCAATTATTTATCACTAGATTTACTCAAATGTTTCTCTATAAAATTAGGCTATGAGTAAAAGTATCATATCTAGCTCTATTAGTCAATGACCTATGAAACAGTGTAACTAATGGAAATGTATTGGGAATGTTTTTCATTTAAAATATTTTCCACAGTAAGAGAAAAAAGGGGTAGATTGCCTGAAGCTTTGAAGTTAGAGATAATTATGAAAAAGAGCTGTGTGTGACAACACTTTGTGTATGAAAGAGAGAATTCTTAAGCCAGACAGAACATACATATCGAATAAGGCTTTTCCTAAACTAATTGAGGGTGCACTAATTAGGGAATTAAATTCAGTGGATATTAGGTGACTCCCGCTGGGGGTATTTCATTATGTGGAGCCCTAGTGGTTAGAGAGCATTAAGATTTTCTGTCTTAAAAGAATTTACAGTTCA
>NW_006159584.1:1578111-1584969 GCF_000334495.1 Tupaia belangeri chinensis
CAGGGTAGACAGACAAATAAAAGCTAATTTTAATGCAGTAAAATGTACAGGGTAG
This sequence comes from Tupaia belangeri chinensis, assembly GCF_000334495.1. Classification (NCBI taxonomy): domain Eukaryota; kingdom Metazoa; phylum Chordata; class Mammalia; order Scandentia; family Tupaiidae; genus Tupaia; species Tupaia belangeri. Next base: position 1,578,167 of record NW_006159584.1, read on the forward strand.
AGAATTAGTGGTGAGATATGAGAAAACCACACTTCATTGTGACTTGCTAGGAAAACTAAGGCTGTATCAAAGAGAGAACATTCAAACTGGGTGTTAAAGAATGAATAGAAAATATATCACTTGTATCAAACCTTGCAACCTAAAAAAGATATCAAAAGTTATAGAATGAGAAGGTTATTCTATGCTAAAAACAAACCAACTGAAACAAAACCCTGTATGTTTTCAAGATCGATGGCATAGAGGAATGCATCGTGAGATGCCCCCAAAATATATGAGAACATTACATGGATTCTGGATTGCATTTGTGGAGTTTAAACTCTTCTTGTGGTAGGTGTACCAGGAAGATGAGAATCTGCTCTAATTTAGTTTCAGAATAATCACTGAGAATGCCATGGTAGGGAATCAGTAGAAATAACCAGGCCTGCCAATAGGAGTCTCCTGCAGTAGTCTAATTTATGGTAGTGTGAGCTCATGGAAAAGGAAATGATGGTGAAAATGTGAACAGTTTGGTGATTTCTTCCAAAACTAACATATTCTTACTACATAATCCAGTAATTATGCTCCTTGGTATTCAACCAAAGGAGTTGGAAAACTTCCATTTCTCAAAAAAAACAAAACAAAACAAAACAAAACAAAAACACACAAAAAAATACTGCACCAGACATTTACTGCAGTTTCATTCACAATTCCCAAAGCTTGGAAGCAACCAAGATGCTTTTCAATAGGAAGATGGATAAATAAACTGCAGTATATTCAGACAAATGAAGATTACTCATCATTAAAAGCAAATGGACTATCAATCCATGAAAAGATATAGAGGAATTTTAAATGTCTATTACTAGGTTGAAGATGCCCATTTGAAAAGGTTACAAATGCTATAGCTTTAACTCTTGCAGTCTGGAAAAGGTAATGCTACAGACACAGCAAAAATATTAGTGGTTGCCAGGAGGTGGTGTAGGACCAGAACACAGAAATTTTAGGACAATGAAAGTACTCTCTTTGATACTATAACGGTGGATACATGCTATTATACATTTGTCCAAACCCATAGAGTGGACCACATCGAAAGTGAACCCTAATGCAGACCATGAATTTTGGGAGATTAGGATGTGTTATCGTAAATTCATGATTTGTAAGAAATGTGCCACTCTGTTGGGGGATATTGATAGTGGGAGAGTCTATGTATATGTGCTAGTGTAGGTGAGTATATTGTAAATCTCTGTACCTTCCCTTTAATTTTGCCATGAACCTAAAAGTTCTCTAAACAATAAAAATTTTATTAAAAAATGATGACTGAAATATACATTTTGAAATAGAATTGCATAAACTGAACAGTAATCTGGATGGATGCAGGAGGAGGGAGGAGAATAACAGGACTCCCAGGTTATGGGTCTGCTACCTGCATATCCTGACGACTGATGTGATGATTCACAATATAGTGGCCCCTGAAGAAGACTAGATCTGTGTGCTTGCATGCCAGAAGAAAAATAATAGACTAGTTAATATATCTTGAGCTAGGACCAATTTAAAGTGCTCATTTTAAGTCCCCATTGTCAGGGCTGGATGGTTGTACAGTGGTGATGTAGCTGGACCCACAGAGGAGGAGGAGTTCTGGATTTGTGTCCCAGGACCTTCCTGTGTATACAAGGCCGTACTCACACATGCCCATGATCCAAGCCAGGTAGGCTGGGGATAGACTGTGGCATGGGGATCCCATCGGTCTAAAAATAGCAACATGTGAAATGAAATATTAAGACAATAAAGCATAATACCCATTAATGTCCACCTGTTCATTGATGGCCCATATCTTCCTTGCCCCTGAAATTCCTCCTGTCTTTTTTTCTCTCTGCATAAATAAATAAACTTAAAACAAAAAGAAAAAAAAGATTCACCCAGTCATGTCTAGTGGATACCTATAATATCAGCTTGATGCTCAGAACAGACACCACCAAAGTGTTTCAGTGTAGAAGACACACAAATGCATGGAAGTGATAACTAAAGAACTGAAAATAAGTAAGAGAAGAGAACTGCATGCATATTTTTGACGACTGTTAATATTTTAAAGGTGAGAGTTAAATAGGTGTCCAGGAACAATATTCCTCAGACAAAAGAGATAATGCAAGACCTAGGAAAGTTTTTCATAAGAAGGTAAATTGAAATACTCAGCATTAGTCCCAGAACTGGTGGCTTAAAATCATGCCAGGTGCATGTGTGAGCATGCACAAGATCCGGAGAGGAAAATGGAAGAGAAAAGACTGCAGCATGGCCATCCCCCTGGGGAGTGATTTCACACTTTCTGTCTCTCTGTTGCACTCTTTCTCTCTGGCATGTTCACATGCCCTCTAGCAAAAATCTCTCTAAACAAAATGCTCAGTATTTTTCAGTCCTTAAAACTCTTAGAGACAGACTTCTTATTTAAGTTTTATTGGGGGATTTTTTTTTTTTTTTAGAGGTTTTTGCTATAGGGCACGTGTGCTCCCCAGAAAGACAGAGAGAGACAGACAGAAAGTGAGAAATCACCCCCCAGGGGGGATGGTCACACCACAATCCCTTCTCCTCCATTCTCCTCTCGGGTTCTTGGGCACGCACGCACACATGCCCGGCATGAATTTAAGTCACCGGGTCCGGGACTTGAACTGCGGCCTATTACATGGGAGTCCAGTATGCTAACTGCTGGTCCTAGAGACAGACTTCTTGAGATACATGACTTTAGTATTGTGATATGAGTGAAATCTAGACTGGATAGATAGGTAAAATTATATTGAGTTGTCAGAAAAGTCTTGATGCATTTTTACATAGAAAAACATAAAAAAAGTCATGACTTTTCCAAGAACGCAATAGATATAGATATAGAAATAGACAGCATTTGACTTGTTTGATTTAAATAATTTTGTAAGTGAGATGAAGAGTCAAGAATGGGGTGGCAGCATGAAGAGGTCTCGTTTAGACAGGGCACAGGGATTTTTATGAATGCTTATAAACCAAGAAGAAAGAATCAAAGGAATGGAGGAAACTAAAAAAAAGGGAAAGAAACAGAATAATTAGTGTGGAGCACATGGCTCGAGTCCATGCGGGATTCCATCTCAATGATTTAAGTATGATTATTCAATGGTACAAAAATGTTAAGGCTTAAGGCTATGACTCTCAAAACTGGCAAAGCTGCTTCATTTTCATAAATATAGTCTCTCCAAGTGACTTCTGCCAAATCATTTAAAGGAAAATAGTTCAGAGTAAAATCAAGGTATCAATATTGCTAAAAGTTCCTCAAGCAAAATTAAAATATTTAATTAGGATTGAGAACAACTATCTAAAGAAAACTGTAATAAAAGTTTTTAGGAATAGCATCTTTGAGTATGTGTTGGGTAGTTAGCTACCAATATTTAACTATGCATCTTCTAAACCTTATAGTAGAATATCAAGGGATCAGCAGAAGACGCAATGTCATAACAGAAGGGTCATGTCATTGGACTCCCATGCAGTCGACCATAGTTCGAGTCTGGGACCTGGTGACTTGGGACTAATACTTGCCACGTGTACACATGTGCCCAGAATCCCAGGAGGAGAATGGAGGAGAGGGGGTTATGGTGTGGCCATCCCCCTGGGGGAGGGGGATGATTTCTGGCTTTCTGTCTCTCTGTCTCTCTCTTTCTCTCCTGTGAGCATATGTGCCCTAAGAACAAAATCTCTGTTAAAAAAAAAAAAAAAAAAGAATTATATATCAAAATCTGTATCTTTGGCATGGAGAATTTGTTTTTTCAAGAAAAACCTCAATGTGTGAAATGAGACCTAAAGACAATAAAACATGATATCTACTAATGTTGACCTATGAGAGTTCAGGGATGGCTCATATTTTCTCTCACGCTAATACCTTTGCCCTAAACATAGAGCTGCTAATAATCTTTCAGTTCCAGTTGTGGTAGATGAAGAAGCTGCTTCACTCCTCTAAGTATGGTTCATGAGCTGTATATGTCAGAATCACTCTGGTCTTGTTTACAGCAATCAAATATAAAAAATACAGTGGGTCCTCAGAAAGTCATGTCATATTTTTGCACAGAAAAGCAGAAAAATACGTCATAACTTTTCTGACAACCCAATACATAAAATCAAAGCAAGTAATATCTTGTAACTAAGAACTGTAAAACATTTTATTTATTATTATTTTAATACTTGATATAGGGCAGACCAGCAGTTGGTATAAGGCTGTGTCGCTGGACTCTCATGTAGTCGACCGCGGTTCAAGTCCCGGACCCCTGGCTTAAACTCACACAGGATGCATGTGCGTGTGTGCCCAAGATCCCCAGAGTAGAATGGAGGAGAAGGGATTGTGGCCTGCCCATTTCCCTGGTAGGTGATTTCTTGCTTTCTGTCTCTCTATCTCTTTCCTTCTGGTGAATGCACGTTAAAACCTCTCAAAAAACAACAAAAATAAAATTGGTATAGAGCATGTGTGCTCACTAGGGAGAAAGAGGAAGAGAGAGAAAGTTAGAAGGCAAGCAGGCAGATTGAAGACTCGAACTGTTGTCTGCCATGGGGGAGTCCAACACCTTAACCACTACACTAACTGCTGGCCCTGATAACTGAGAACTTTTAACATGGACTTATTTACATTATTATAACCAACCTACTCACTTCTAGTATGCAAGGATAGCTATGCCATAATAAGACGATGTGCTCAAATAATTGAGTATGTACTCATATTAGGTCAAAAATACTCTCATGGCTACTTGAAGATAATTTGACAATAATTAAATCCTGTTTTCAAGGCTCTCTTTGCTGAAGAAGGCTGAGGGTCACCTTTATTTCTATCACTTTCAGTCTTTTGACCTCAGGTTACTAACCAAAAACTAAACTGATTGATCTCCTGTTGGGTCAATGAGGAAAGACAGGATTGCTGAGAGGTGGGTGGAGCATGGGGACTTCGGCAGTGATTGTAAAGGACACTTGTACAGTGGCATGGTTATAAACCACTTTGTGCTGTTTTAAAATTTTTCTCTCGATAGGCAATCTATTTCCTGTTATTTCCAGGCTCTTGGCAGATATTTTAGAATTGTTTCATTCTTTTATCACATGTCAAGAATAACCTTAAAAATGCTAATTATAAGTTTCATTTCTTGACTTTTAATTTTTAAAAAAACCGCAGGCATATAGACACAAACAACAATCAATCTTCATAATCTGCCTAATTCAGAGTAACACATAAAATATAAATCTTGAAAAGCAAGGCAAGATCTGTTTTATGAAGAGATACATAAGGGATATTAACTTTTGTAGCCTTCAAATGCCAGAAATAAGCTTTTGATCCCCTAAGGCAAACATTTTTGAGATACAGTTCCACCACATAATTGCCATCGTTTTCTTAGTTACACTTTCCAGTTCCCTGCTGGCTGTTTTTCTGTATAAACTTACTTTTATTTCCAATTATGTCATTATAGAGACGAGAATCAGCTCTAATTAAATAAGAACATGACAATAATTGCCATTGCTTTATCTGTAAAAACTATAATTTTGCTACCTATGAAAAAGTATCTCAGCAGAGAAAAATGTGGTCCTCTAGTTCCATTAAGTGCCTGGAATAAAGGCCAACAAATTTATATTTTCAAATTTAGTCCTATCTTCACTCACTATGTATTATTTCTCTATAGATCTTACATTCTCTTATCCTTAAATATTTATTAAGCATTTTTAAATTAAATATCTACTCTAAGTTAGGCACTATGGATACAGATGCTATGGATACAAAAATAAACTGGTCACAGTTCTGTCCTCAAAACAAATGAGTAAAAGAAATTCATTTAACCAGTGTGTCAATTACCATGCCACATGTGGGTAAAGTTAGTTGTGGCGGTTAGAAATCTTTTTCCCCTATTACCGCATATACAGCAAAAGACATTTGTCTATGGGGAGAATAGTCAGAAGAATTGCCAGTCCCCAGGATACATGTCACGTCTCCATACATAACTCAAGACCAATCTCAGTCCACAGATAAATTCAGACACCACACTGAATCATTTTGAACTTTATGCAAAGTTAGTTATATTTATCCTCTGAACAAATATTTATTGCATGGCCAATATGTCTGGTGGGTTCTCATATTACAGTGGCATCAAGACATCAGAGTTGCTAAATTCTTGGAGCTTTTAGTTTGGGGTGAGGGGAAGAAGAAATAAGATGATTTTAGATTAGTAGAAGGGCTATGATCTTGAGAGAAGTAGGTATAGATACAGAGAATGGACATGTATGTGTGTATGCACATGCACGTGTGTACTGGGAGGCTGCTGACACAAAGCTGTCAGGGAAGTTTTCTCACTGTATTGTAGTGTCGTGGCTACAAATCAATGTGATACCACTGAGGTGCAAGTACACAGAAGACTAAGGAAGAATGATTAGGAAATGCTTACTGAAAACTGTAAAGGGGTGCTTCCTAGAATGGAAAATAATTTAAAAGGATAATAAGAAAGAAGACAAGTAATAAATAGAAGTGAAAGAGATAAAGATGCAGGAAATCATTTGAGATCATGAGAAAGAGTGAGGCACACTCAGATAACTGGAGGAAGCTCTCTAGACTGAAGCTTAAGTATAGGGATAGAGGGCCAAGAAGGACTTGGGATAACAGGGTCATACTGTGAGGACTTAGGTACATTGCTCAGGCATTTAGACTGTTTTCTCAACACTCTGAACTACTTACCTAATAATAAGATATGTATATTATTTACTAGTATTATTTATTATCATGTAGTGTACAGAGTAATGAACAATCTGGAGCTGGTCAGGTTCTCTATAAGGAATACATGATCATGGCATTC
>NW_006159584.1:1585062-1595892 GCF_000334495.1 Tupaia belangeri chinensis
TGTGGTGTTTGTTTTTTTTTTTTTTTTTTTTTTAAATATTGAGGACCTAAGTGTCATAGAGATTCAGATTCAGAAAAGCTGAAGTGAATTCTGATCATCAATATTTTTAAACACCTCCCAGGAAAAATTGTGATATCCAGGGAATTTGGGAAATACTAGATTCAATTACTCCTGATTCCTGAAAGTCCTTAATGAAGAACATTACTACTTTATTATTTATACTCAGATTAGTCTGAAAACAAAATTTTGTTTTAACTCACTGTTTATTTTAATGGAAAAATAAGACAAATCAGAGATAAAGCTTTTGCCTAATTAGTGTGCTTTCAAAAGAGCCATTTGCCACCCAACCTAAATTTTCCCTTTTGTAATAATTCCATTTCATCCAGGTAATCAATATCTCATAAAATTATCTACTGATATATTATTTATTAATACAGTTTTCTGTATTTATCACCAAAGGAAATTTAATTCATTTCTATAATAGTACAAGGTAGCTTGAAGATTTAAACTATATGTTCAGTATATTTAATAACTATATTAACTTTATAAAAATGAAATATAAACAGGTCAATAGCAATAGTTAACTCAAATAACTAGTAAAGTCTATGTTAGAATCTGTATTAATACACTCTTATTGGAAAAGTAAATATAAATTTAAGCTTTTTAAGTGACATGTGCTATACAAAAATCCTGACATTTATTTCATTTTTAAGGCAATTTATTTAGAAATGCATTGTGTGATATCCATAGAAATAACTGCTTTGAGCACATCGTCACAGAATTTGGATAGTTACCTGTATGACACTATCCCCAGGGCTCATGTCTGTGTAAACGTAGACATCATAGGATATTTCAGGGAAGGTTGGAGTGTTGTCGTTGGCATCCATCACTCGAATATTGACAATAACTGGCTCACTTTCTTGCACACCATCAAATGCTGTTATCTTTGGGTGGTGAAAAAGTACACTTAACAGAGATGTCATACAAATATAACAGTATTGAATTCACTTTTACAATTTAATATATATGTCACATGTGATTTATAATTTAAAAAGTTTTCTAAGATGCTTTTTCCATAAGAGGGAGCAAAAAAGTATATATAACTACGTATATTCAAAGTAGATTAATGTCCCAAGAAGCAATTATTGAAGATGTCATTTTATTTTAATGTGTTTAATTCCAAGGACATTTTAAATAAGTAGACATGGAATATGGCTTAAAAAGTTAAAGTGGACTGGGACCAGCAGTTAGCATAATGACTCTGTCGCTGGACTCCCATGTAGTCAGTCACGGTTAGCATCCCGGACCCGGTGGCTTAAACTCACGCCGGGTGCATGTGCGTGCGTGCCCAAGATCCTGAGAGGAGAATGGGGGAGAAGGGATTGCGGCATGGCCATCCCTCCTGGGGGGTGATTTCTCGCTTTTTGTCTCTCTGTCTCTCTCTGTCTCTCTGGCGAGCACACGCGCCCTATAGCAAAAACCTCTAAAAAAATAAAGTTAAAGTGGATCAATAACATTATTGATTCTCTGAAGTTAACTACAAGTTAATCGTTAAAAAATTTGCAAGATATTCTTTGTTTTTACATATTTTATTTGTAATGGCTGCTTTTATAGTCAGCATGCTAATATCATTCAAGAAAGTGGGAACCCTAAATGTGTGATATTTTTCTCGTTCTTTAAAAACTGGCCATTTTGAGAGAACTCATCAACATTAAATAATAATGATATATGAGACCAGACAAGCAAAACTGGTGCTATGTTACCGCCATCCTTGTCCAAATAACTTCTGAAATGCACTCTGTACCTAACTGTCACATGGAGTGTTTTGGAAGCTCTGATCTTCTGCCATGCAGACTTCTCCAGAAAGAATTTCCATACACATTTTCCATACTTTTTGAGTACTCCTCCTATATATCCCATAACTAGCAACTTTCTCTCAGCTCATTTTTCTCTCGCATCTGAACAAAATCTAATTCAGAAATTGAAATGTTAGTTAGAACTTCTTTTTCATCTGTATTCTCCATTGAATCCTACTAGACTTACATATGTGTATATATTTTTCACTCATGATAATTATTTACAATCACAGCTTTAATAACTTACACTTTTAGTTCAGATACTTAGAAACCCTAATTTGGGGTTTCTCGACCCCAGTGCTATGGATGATCTGGACCACATAATTGTTTGATTGGGGGAAGGGGACTGCTCTATGAATTATAAGATGTTTAGCAGCATCTTTGGTGTCTACCCACCAGATGCCAGTAGTGTCCTCTCATAGTTGTGACAACCAAATATGCCTCCAGGCATTGCCAAATGTCCCCCGAGAGAAAAACAAAAATCCCGGTTAAGAACCACTGGCCTAACTCCGTGACAAAATTTAAAATGTAACAATATTAACAAAACCAGAAATGATTAGAAAATCATCTTTTGCTTTCTGGATTCTAGTTTAGTTTTTAACTTAAGTCAAGTATGAGTGCATGGTAAAGACTACACTCCTCTCAATCTAAGTTCAACACAAATTTACAAACAGGGAAAGGGAAAAAATGTATGTGAAAAATTTATTTTTATTTATAGTCTCTCTGGCAACACTTAAAAAACACTGCAATTTTCTTATCAAATTATTGACCTTTCTAGTTTTAATCAGATCTCCTTTTAAGTTGCAAGCATACATGGATACATGAAACTTCTTTACCGAAAAAGTGTAGGTTTGCTGTTCCTCCCTGTCCACAGGTTGAAGTAAGGTGAGGAAGCGAGTGATACCAGTCTGCGTGACGGTGAATACTGAGGTGTAGTCATTCAGAAAAAGATGCAGCTCTGGGTCTTTTGTCTTTGGAAAAAACAAAAAAAAAAGAAAGAAATGCCATTATTTAGAATGATGAATAAATAATGCAGCTATTAGGTCATTACCTGACTAGTAATCTTCAAAATTCGTTACAAAAATATACAAGAGTGTATTAGGAATTTCTAAAGAAGAGAAATATTTAACCATCTACTCTAAATGAGCCAAAATATCCAAAAGTCAGTAACCAAAACTGTGGAAAGCAAAATTCTGAAATAAATACTAGTGTAATTCATGTGAAAAAAGAAAAAAAAAGAAACGGGAAATATAAAGAAAGCAATCCAACCTAATTGAATCTATTTTACCGATTATTTAATATCAATATTCCAGAGAAATTTATTGGAGCTGAGAAATAAGAAATAAAAGCAAGAAAAGGAAATCAGAGCACAGAATTTTAGCTCTATGATTTTACAACTACTTCCTTTGTAGTGAGAAACTGCATATATGCATATTATTACTCAGTTGACACAATGTAACATAGAAATGAGTGGTTTTATATTATTTATTACCTAGAAATGGCATGCTTGCTTCTATTTTAATGCTGCATAGGTTCTCCAGTGGTAAACATAATATTTGTTTTAATGAAGATATTTCAATATATTTTATTGCAAATATATATGAATTTAGCATATGAAGCTGATAAAAGAGTATAGAAAGCTATAGTACTACTTAAAGAGAAAGAGAGAGCAAAAGTTCAAGACTGACTTGCATTGGAAACCTTCACAATTTTTTTATAACCCTTGAAAGATGAGACATTATTCTCTGCAACCCAGGGAAAGAACAAAAACTTAAAGTTGGGAGACTTGGATTAATATCTCTGGAGTGGAAATGATAAGGCAGGTGGAGCCAATAAAAGGGGAGTATTATGCATATCCAGAAGGCTATAAAAAAAAAAGGGAGAGAGAGAGAGAAAGGGATAATACAGGGACATAAGGCACTTTTATAGAGTGTGGTACTTTTTAAAATACTATGCATAATATGCTGTAAATGTGATTTAATATCATGAAATACTTTTCTTAGTCTAGTATTAAGGGCTGAGAGCAGAGCAGAGAATAGGGAATTCTTAAACACATGTTAATTTGGGGAAAACAAAACAAAATACACATTTTTATATAGAATGAGAAAGTTGTAATGCATATTACTATTACAAAAGTGGGCAGGATTCGATGCACAATATACACTTTAATTTGTAAATCTTTTAAATGCTGTAATAGGTATATTTCAAGCATCTTTAAAATTAATTATTTTATTTGAACTAGAAATAAGTTATATATTCTAATATTTCATTCCGTGATAGATTCTAGGTCCATGATTTTGATTTAAAGCCCAAAGTGCTACATTTATCCTGGAAAAATTTAAAAAAATATAATACTACAGCTAATCATCTCCATTGCTCTATTACACCATGATTAAACATATTAAGAGAAAAAGATCAAGAGGCTTCACAAGCTCATATTTTCAAGCAGGTACTTCAGGTGTTTTCACTTCAGTGTCATAAACTCAGTTACTAGTATGGATAGAAAATATGGTATTTTTGATTGATCAAATATGTAAGTTATTTAAAACTTAAATTACTTATTACAAAAGTAAATTCCAGATTGCATATAATTCAACATATTTTGAGCCACATTTTTTTTTAGAATTCTTAGTATTTTGTTATCCTTTGGAGTCAACTGTGATGAACCCAATTACTCTAGAAATGATCAAAAATTTTAGTTAGCATGCAGTTTGACTCAATAAAAAACTAAAAGTGTCTACATATTCTTAGTGTTCTTCCTTCGTATTACCTAATCGTTACGCTTTTTTGAAAAATAATTATTTAATTTTATTTCACGTTATTTGTAAATTTTGTATAGACCATGTGCACTCATCAGACAGAGACAGAGATAGAGAGAGAGAGGTGAGAAAGCAGTTCACCAGGCCCAGGACATAAACCACACCCAGCCATGTGGGAGTCTAGAGCCTTGACCACCTTGCCACCTGCTGGCCCCATCATTAGGTTTTTAAACTCATACATTTTTTTTTTGTCTCAGCATATACCAACAATAGTGCAATCTAACACATGTCATTCTATTCATACCTTTGGACACTGGTTATACAAGTAGTGTAAGTTTTCTTATATGACTTATTTGTCAAATATTTATCTCTTTCCTCCTGTTCAAATCCTTTTGACGTTCACTACTTATTTTATATTTTAGTCCCTTCTCAATTTCTTTCCTCCCATTCAACTATAGTACCTCTTAGTAAATTTGTTAGGTATATTCCATCATATATTTGCCACATGCTGGTAAGCATTTTTGTATGTCAACTATTTTATAATAATTATGCAATACTATAATGAATATTGCATTGGGAACCAGTCACATATGCAGTGACTATAGTTTAATATGGTTCTGTTACAAATAACACTATTTCATTTTACCCATATTATATAAATCACAGGATTTTTATTGTCAAAAGTTTCCCATTTGAAGAAAATAAACACATAACCACTGCAGAAACAGATGATCTCATATTAGTTAAGAGAGACATTAGACCTTTGATAAGGTAATAATTTCAACTTCTTGAGTCCGTTTAGAATAACTATCAAGAGACTAACACGTCCCAGAACTGGAGACTATTTGCCTTATATGAAGGAGATAATGCAGTACACAAAGCTAGCACCATAGATGGCATAATAACCTTGTTTTATATCTATATGTAGCATACATTGATGCTATTGGTGAGTATCTTTGTATTTCAAGTGTAAAAATTTAAGTTGATGGATTTAAAAATGTTCAGCAAATTATCGCTCTAAAGTTTAATATTTTAGATTCATATTAAGAATATGATTAGATTTAGATGTGGTATACTATGGGTGTTCCCCAAAATATACCACAATATATTATGATTTAAAAAAATTGTTACAGCAACATCAAATTTCAACGAATCTATGTCAGTATCAACAAGTCTATTATTTTGATCGACAGTATTTACACTTAAAGATTTTGCAGTCTTTAACAAGAACTGTGTCCAGGTATGTCAAATTTTTGGTTAAGAACACATATGCATATTGAGTCAAATATCATTCTTTTACAAACTTAGATTCTTTTTTATCAAGCTGCATTCTGATATATAGTTTGGATTTCCCAAATACATTTGAATTTTACCATTTTTACAGGTAAAAAATCAAATTCAGTCAACATTTATATATCTGTAATACCCCTGACCATGTAAGAGTTACATGTTCATAAATTTCATGGACTAGGACATTAATGGAAAATAACGCTCTGATTTAACATTTTGATAAGAACAGTAGATTTCATGTAATTGTTCTATCTACAAGTTTATTTAAAATAAATTTTAGTGTTGTAAATCAATGTGTATACAGAGAGCTGATTAATAAATGTTCTTTCTTCTCCTGACATAGACAATTAATTTTTCCTCAAAATGTACATTTAGTACCTGTCAAAAATATAGTATATTATTTTATTGATTTATTATTTTTTGAGAGAGTAAAATAAACTGACATGCATCAGTAAGGACAGATTAAAATGAATACAAAAGTAAACACATACAAATACAAAGGCAAATACACATAAGAATGTAAAATAAAAGCATCCCATCGTGTAAGATGATACACAAATATGATGGTCCACTGAATTTGAGTCCAAATTGAGAGTTTCTATTGGGAAGCAAAATATGATATCACACACACACACACACACACACACACACACACACACACAAGATTATATTCATGCTCACATATATGCACATACAACACAGAACTATATATACATATGTGCATGTATACATGCTCATAAATGTGCATATATATGAATGACAAAGCATAACAGGAAAATGACAAAACATTTTTTCTTGTCTGCCAATTTTTTGGGTTTTTTTTTGGATATAGGGCATGTGTGCTTGCCAGAGAGAGACAGAGAGAGAATGTGAACAAGCACTCCCCAGGGGGATGACCACACCACAATCCCTTCTCCTCTATTCTCCTTTGGCGCACGCACACATACCCATGGTGTTTTTCAAGTTGCCAGGCCCAGGACTCAAACCACACAGACTGCCATGTGGAATCTAATTGCTATCATCACCTGGCTACCTGGCTGGCTTTCTTCTGCCAGCTTTAATTATTGGCAGTAGTTTCTTAAAGTACCTAGTTCAAAAGGGTTCAACTACAAACTTAGAATGTGGTGATGAATTACTAATGTTTGTTATGAACTAATTAAACATTAAGGAGTAAACAATAAAATTTGGATTCTATAAAATTTCACAGTACTGTACCAATAATGTGAAGCAAATACCAGAGAATTTCAGAAAGTCTGTGGAAAATTGAGTTAAAGTAAGTTCATTTTAGTGTAAAAATTTCTGAAATCCTCACTTGTTTTTTTATGATATGTATTTCCATAAACTTTATGAGAATTTGTAATATATATTTGATTTTTTATGTAGTAGTTATAGATATATTTACAAGTGATAACCAAATAATACATACATGTTTTCATAGAAAAGAAAAAGAACAAGGAAATGAACCACAGCAATTAACAAAAGATTAACACAAGTAACACAAAATTAACACCTAGTACCTACAGGAACTCCACCAGGTGGAACCTATATGCAAATTAGACATGAAATAAGCACAATAAATATTAATGACCACAGTCATACATATGCCATATAAGTGCACACTAGCAGAAAAGAAAACAAACATTTTTCTAATAATTTAAACCAACTACTTTCACCAAAGTGTTTATAACTTTCTCTCAGTATTACAACATGCATATGATGGAATAATGACATTTATGAAGCATATAAGTAGCTAATACTTTTAAAAATGTATTGAATTAAATTTCAAAGATAGCTTTTTCTTGAAACAATAACACTTTATGCAGGAAAATGAATCTGCATGGAAGTATAAGTGAATCATTGTTTTTTTACAGACCAAAAGGGGAGCCTTACTGATTATTGTTCTGTTTACTTTTATAAACAAATTTCAATAACCAACATTTTGTGGCTCTGATACTGAAACCTAGTAGTCTCAGACATATGCATTAAATACTCTATTGTGAACAATTTTGAAGGTATGCTGTGGTACAAAAACTTTTAAAAAGCATGCAAAGGTAAGTGACTCAAATTTAAAGTCTATTTTTATATATCTCTAAAAAAGAAACATTAGAATATATATTTTTGTTTACTTTTTTTCAGTGCTACCATGACCCTGAGGATTCCTTCTTACTTGAAGTCTACAAGTAGAATAACATTGCACCTCACCAATTCCTACTATTTCTTAAAATTTTGTCTACTTTCTACTGAACTGAAGGAAGAAACATCTTAGTTTTTAAAGAAATGGATCCCAGTTTGTCTCCTCTGCCAGAGCTATTGTCAAGGCAACTCACATGAGCCAACCCCTGCAGTTGCAGCTTTTTCCATGTTTGAGGCTTAATCCCCATGTCTATGGGTGACACCTGTGTGCACTAATTCTGACTCTCAAAAGCAGCAAGATTTTACCGTGTGATATCTTGCTTGTAAACGAAAATCCCTATAGGCCCGTGGCAGGGGAGTGATAAAATGTGACTTTCTGCAAAGCAGTCTCCATTCAAGTCTCAGTTTAATCCCGGTACAAGTCTGGAGACCTCCCTGAGTACACCAGGTGTACATGTGGCTATGATCCAGGGCTGGCTGGAGTGTGGGCACAAATCGTGGTGTCAAGACCCTATGAAGGGTGCTATCTGTTTGAATCTCTCTCTCTCTCTCCCTATCTTTATTTCTCTTGCTCATAGGATAAATGAGTGAATACATTTTTAAAAGGAAAATAATTCTTCCAAGTAATAATTTACTTTATAACGTTTGGCCTGGAAAAAAAGAGATAATTCAGAAAGAGATAAATCCATCTAGAAACATATCAATATTTCATAGATTTATTCTGTATATTGCAAATAGGAGATTTAAGGAATATGGATGAGTTACAAGAAGGCTAATTTCAGCTCAATATGATGAAGAGCTTTCTATAAATTAGAGTTGTCCAACCATAGAACGGGCCATACTGTGTAGCAGTTAATTCCATATCATTAGAGTTTTTGAAGCATACATTAGATCTCCTCATTCTTTCAATCATTCTTGAATTTATTAATTAATTGAAGAATTACTAAAGCCTATTAAGTTCTGGGAACTGTGTTAGATCTTCAGGATAGAAAGTTATTAAGATAGAGGACTTGCCCTCAAAAAATATCAAGTCAGTGAAGGAGAAAGACACATCATAAATTTAGAAGTGTAACATTAGAGAAATGCACCAAGGAGGGGCATGCAATTCAACTCAGACAATGAATATTCTGGAAAAGACCTTTGAATGAGATAAAGACTTAATTAAGTTAAAAACACTGGGTATAAGTTACCCAAGCCAGCCTGTATAGTGGAAGATGAAAGACTGCAAAAGAGAAAAAAGTATAAAAAAGATAATTGGATGAGATGCAGCTTGGTTGTATGTGCAGGTAACTACAAGAAGCAGAAATTACATCTGTAATCACATTCAAATACCAAGATTCAAATATGTATATGAGCTTGAATTTTATTCTGTAGAGGAACAGGCATGATGAAAGTATATTAGACAGAAGTCTGACCATCAGACATGAACTTTTGAATAAATCACTCTAGTGGCTAAAAGATGAATTTGAGTAAGAAAAAAACTAAACAGGAGAATTAGTAGGTAATTCTGATAAACACAAATAGGGTAATGGTTGTAAGGATGGAGAAGAGAAAAGACATTCAAGAAATGTGTAGAGAACAATATTAGAAGTACTTAAAGATTTCTTGGTTGTGCTGATAAAGGAAACACCGAATCAAAGAAGTCTACTGGTCTAGCCTGAGTGATAGAGTGAAGTGTTACATCATTTTCCACAAAGTTGGTTTTAGGAAAATAATTTACATAGTATAGAGAGCTGGATTAAACTCTAATATTCTATTAATTTTAATTACTGACATATAGAAACTATATATTGTATTTTTGACAATTTTATTCCTAGAGGATTAGACTTTTTATATTTTCAGGACACTTCATCACAATCACTCAGTGTAAATAATTAAAGAAATAGGTTGACGCTAAATAATAAATGGTCAGCCATACATTGTTTAATTGTGTGATTTTTCACAAAATATATTAACCGTGCCACTCTCCATGTATAAGATATCATTTGAAGGAAATTTTATCTCCATTCTCATCCCACCAACCCCAGTGAAGTAGATCAAGGAGGCCAGGTCACAGGCCTATGTGTGCTACATGTAGGTAAACGGACAAGAGAGGTGCCTAAAGAGCATAAGACTTAACATGTTGCACAGCCATTATGGAGTAGAATTAGGAGAAGACCCAGAGTTGTCTAACTCCAAAGCCCAAATGCCTAAGGACCCATACTCAGGTAGTATCTCTGTATTTAGTAAGCTAACTGGCACAGTAAATCTCCAAGTGCAGAATTCTAAGCAGTGTCCCCTGAGTTTTTAGGCCCAGGTGATCTCCCCACTCCATTTCATCAGTGTCTTATGAGACCTACTATCTTTTGCAAAGTTCAGTGGAACACAATTTTTAATTAGTAATTCTAAGTGAAGAGACAATCCAGACAAGGGTGCAGGACAGAATCCGTAGTACTTAGTGTGCAAACATTAAATGATAGAAATATACTAAGAAGTTGGAAAGGTACTAATTGTGTTATTGTATAAAAAAAAATTGCACAACTTTAAAATGTAGCTTTGTTCTAACCACGGTGTCCATGAAGTTATGACTGGAACTAATATAAACATTAAAATTGACTAGTTACTAATTAAAATATAAATATATATATTTTTTTCTTTTTCTTTTTTGGAGAGGTTTTCGCTATAGGGCGCATGCACTCGCCAGACAGACAGAGAGAGACATAGAGACAGAAAGTGAGAAATCACCCCCCGGGGGGATGGTCACGCCGCAATCCCTTCTCCTCCATTCTCCTCTCGGGATCTTGGGCACACAC
>NW_006159584.1:1596373-1618342 GCF_000334495.1 Tupaia belangeri chinensis
ACGCGACCTCCGTCAGTGTCAGCCACCCGGTCCGGGATGCGAACCGCGGTCGACTACGTGGGAGTCCAGCGACATAGCCATTACGGTAATTGCTGGTCCCAAAATATAAATATGGATATGATTAACTAATGAAAGAAAATCCACACCAAAACTCATGGGACATCACCAGGGCTACGTAATATATTAGTTTAACTTGCATACAACTTATTAAGGTAACTCTGGGTATTTTCTAATGAGGATTCACTAAATAAAGACCTTTTCCCCATGACTCATAAAAATCAACAAACTTGGGACCAGCAGTTGCGTAATGGCTATGTCGCTGGACTCCCATGTAGTTGACCATGGTTCAAGTCCCAGACCCAGTGGTTTAAGCTCACATCAGGCGTGTGTGCATGCATGCCCAAGATCCCAAGAGGAGAATGGAGGAGAAGGGATTGTGGTGTGGCCATCCCCCCTGGGCAATGATTTCTCGCTTTCTGTCTCTCTGTCTCTCTCTGTCTTTCTGGCAAGGGCACGCACCCTACAGCAAAAACCTCTCAAAAAGAAAAAAAAAAATCAACAAACTTTAGGGACTCCCTAATCCCTCTGAACTGGTATTTGAGACTGTGTATGTATGTGTACTGTTCTAGGAAAGAAGATTCTAACATTTTTTTTAGCTATTATTATAGTGAGAGTATATAAAATAAATAGAGGATTTCTAAACTAGACCTTAACATCAAAGACTGGCCAGGCTGCAGTGGCCTAGGTGTTGGAGCATTGCTGTGCAATACTGGAGTCACATGGGAGGTCTCAGGCTCAAATCCTAGGTAGACCTGAACATGCCACATATACCCACAGCACTCATGACCCTGGCTGGTTGGACAGTTGGAGGGGGACTATGGTATGGTGAGGCCCTGCAAGGGGTACCTTTCTCTATTTTTCTCTTATCTTTCTCTCTCTCTCAATAAGTAAATATTTTTTTAAAAAATTAAGAACTTTTTTTCACATAAACTTTGATTTAAAGTCCAGCTCTCTCATTTCCTGACTTGTTGATAATGTACTTAAAATAGCTTCAATGTCCCCTTTTACAACACAGAAAATTGTTACCTATTAGGATTGTTGTGAGAGTTAAGAGAATTATACATGATAAAGAATTTACTATATTGTCTGGAAAAAATAAGACTATGTATTAAGAAATCAAAAACAGTTACTGCTAAAACTTATGATTAGAGAAGAGTTAAAATGAGAAACTAAGGAGGACAAAGTGGAGTGGAAGAAGAAATGAAAGCAGAGGGCTTCATATAATGCGTAAAGTAAAGCAGGTGGTGGAAAGAGGTGGCATTCCCACAAGAGGTGTCGTAGCCTTTGCTGAGGGTCATAAGCTTTCTTTAGAATGAGAAAAAAAAAGAATCTGAAAGTGGCCTCTTAATATACTAAAATGATGGTGAAACTCTGTGTAATGAAACTTGGAGGACCTTCTAGAGCTGTAATATCCAATTAGCAATGTGATTGCTTTTATTAAATTGGCTAAAATTAAACAAAAATTTAAATATTATATTCCAATTGAGGCACATTTCAAGTACTCAGCCACTGCTGAGTGGCTACTGTACTGGGTGGCTACTGTACTAGGCAGCGCCAGGATCATGGAAAATTCTATCGGCTGTTGAAGAGGCAAAAATTGCTAAGAGTCAGATTTTAAGAGTCAGAAATCAAAATATGCAAAAAAAAATCAAACTATGCCTCCCCCCCCAAAAAAAAGTGAAGAAGAAGGTATTTTGGTGGTTCACAGAATCAAAGGAAATCTTTAGCAATTAGGATAGCCCTGGGGACCTTAGAACTTAGAAAGTAAAGACTCAACAAGACCTTGCTCTGCAAGTGTGTCAGCCTTGTCTCTTCCACTGATAACGGGCTTTCTCCATGTCAGTAAACACGATTACCAAGGTTTCAGACTCCTACTTCTTCAGCACTTGATGCCAAAGTCTTCTAGTCCTTTTTCTTTCCCTGTTAAATTCCTAGCAGGACTTTGGCGGCTTACTATAGATTTTCTGTCTACTCTTTGTCCCAATCACTCTGGCTGAGCAATTAAAGTACTCTGGTTTGCCCAGCCTTGACTATTTCCCATTCATGTCAATAGCATCAATACCACAAAAACAGGGGAGAATTATGTGTGGAATAAAGAAATGCTAACATAAACATCACCCCTGGCGGAAGTGTGGATGGGCCAGTTGCATGCTTCTGTGTTTTCTTTAATGACATACCATCAGATAAAATAAAGCTCCCCTAAAATCATACTCCAGGACTGACTTAATGATTGTCTTTCATCTTTTTTTATTTTTTTGAGAGAGATTTTTGCTGTAGGGTGTGTGCGTTCACTGGAGAGACAGAGACAGAAAGCAAAAAATCCACCCTCCTAGAGGATGGACACACTGCAATCCCTTCTCCTTCATTCTCCTCTCAGGATTTTGGGCATGCACACACAGGCACCCAGCATGAGTTTCAAGCCTCTGGGTCCAGAGAATCAAAACTTGGTCGGCCATGTGGGAGTCCAGTGACGTAACTATTAAGGCTTCTACTGGTCCCTTGTCTTCATGATTGTTATACTCATTTAGTATCTCTACTATATTTTCTATCAGCAATTATATAACATCCTTTTCAACCCATATTAATAAAAAACTTGGCCTCTTAATCTAGCAAACCCCACACGAAATAGTCATTTTATACCATTTATGGAATATCTACAAACTGTAAAAACAAACACAAATTACTGAATTCAAGCATACTTGAAAAAAATTCTTGAAATTAGTATATAACATGATAGTTTATTTCTACTGATTTTTTCTCTATCCTATAGTTCATGTAGCCATATCTTTATAATATTTCTAATTGACAATTATTACAAGAGATGTGTGAACAAAACGGAACAAAAATTATATTTAACTTACATCTTCTATGTCTTTGTCCAGAGCTACAATTCTTAGAGGAGTGGTCAAATTTAGACTGTCAGAAATGGTTGCTCCTACTGGGGCAGATTCCAGTATATAACCCTGATAACTGGGCATGGTGAAATAGGGGCTCTGATTATTTTCATCCAGTATTTCGATGTGTAGACTGGCAAAAGCAGGAAGAGGATGACCATTGTCTTGTTCAGCCTAAAAATAAAGAAAGAAAAGGCTAAATGTTATATGTTACGCTACCCTTCTGGAGTGTAACTTTTCAATCCATTGATATACATATGACTTCTCTTTCCAGTTATTATTACCATAGAAGGAAGAAAAGCTATAAGGAATCATTATAAAACGTAAATGAGAAAATACAAGTCCACAGAGACTTGGTCAATTGCTTGGTTGTCTGTCTTCAAACCCAAGGTACATTGAAAAATAAATCACTAAAATTAATTATTGCAATTGTTATTCTATAAGCAAGGAGAAGTGATACAGTTAGGCAGGAAAATAATAAGTACAGGTACTTGAATGAATTGCTGATAAAGTATGTAAACAAAAAAAGAAACAGAAAAAGATTTATAACCCAAATAAACTACTATACCTAATTTTTGTCTCTTCCATGTCTTCTCAATTCACATTAATGATTAGATCCTTCCTTTGGTGTGAGTGTGTCCCCGCCCCTTCCCCAATCTGTGTTTGCAATTCTAATCTTCAAGGTGGCAGTGTTAAATGGTGAAGCCCTTGGGAGGTTAAAAAGTCATAAGGGCAGAGCTTTTATGAAACGGATTATAAGAAAACCCAGAGAGCTCCTTCACTTCCCTTTCACCAAGTCAAAAGAGGGCACCACCAATGAGGAGGTGAGTCATCACCAGACCCAAATTGCTACAGCCTTGATCTTGGTCTTCCCACTCTCCTGAACTGTAAGAAATAGATCTCTGCTGTTTATAAGCTACCTAGTTTATGGTATTTTGTTATAGCAGTCCAGACAAAGATCGTCTCCTAATAATTTACAATTCTACATGAAATTATAGGTTAAAGATATATTTATTTCTCACTGGAGGTTCCCCCAAAACATCCTATCCTGTGAAGAACAGAGATAATTTCATCATAATTTTTCTTTCCTTCTTTCTTTCTTCCCCCTACCCATTGAGGGGGTGTATACTTGCCATTGTAAGACAGAAAGAGGGAAGGGGAGAGAGAAAAAGTGAGAAAGCACTTTTCATAGGGATTGGTCATGTCACAATCCCATCTTCTCCATCTCGCCTCAGGATTTTAGGCATGCGTGCACATGCACTCAGTAATGCTTTTCCAACTGCCAGTCCAGGATTTGAAGAGCACAGTCAGTCATGTGGAATCCAGCCACCTTAACCACCATATCATGGGCTGGCCCTGTAATTTTTTAATAGCTATGAAATTGCAAATATTACTTAACTAGAAATATGTTATTCCAATAAAATTAATAATCATGTGATTACGTGTGTGTGTGTGTGTGTGTGTGTGTGCATGTGTATAAATTTATATGATTGGTTTCTTGGGCTCTTATTCTCTCATTTTAGGTTTAAGAAATTGATGATAGTTTCCATTTCTAATAAATTTTCCTAAAAAATCTTCATGGTCTCTAGCCATGAATGGGAAAACACCAATCCTGAATTTTCTGGTTTTATTTAAAAATTATATTTTATAGGAACCAGAAAGTTTCATTTAAGGGAATATTTCATCACAATTAAATTCTAGAAAGTCTCCTCCAAATTTTAGGAGAAATCATCAATATAATTTAACACTGGGTTGTCAGAAAAGTCATAACATATTTTTTCTGTTTTTCTATGCAAAAATACGTCATGACTTTTGTGATAATCCATAGTTTATGTACTTATTGAAATGGATTCAAATTCATTGCCATTAATTTGCTTTTAGAGGTTTTTGCTGTAGGGCGCATGCACTCGCCAGAAAGACAGAAAGCAAGAAATCACCCTCCCAGGGGTGAATGGCCACACACAAGAGCTTCTCTTCCATTCTCCTCTCAGGATCTTGGGCATGCACGCACATGCACCCAGCATGAGTTTAAGCCAATGGATCTGAGATTTGAACCGTGATTGACTACATGAGAGTCCAGCAACTGGACTAATAGCCATTATGCCACCTGCTGGTACCAACTGCCATTAATTTTTATTGATATGTTTTAGAATTATTAGAATAGTTATGTTTTGAAATGAACTAAATGTGAAAGGAAAAATAGTTTATTTTTAAATCCTGGATTGCTTTGCTAGATAAAATAGTGACATTTTAGCTATGAAAGTTTATAAGTAGCCCAGATAGGTATCTCTAATTGATCCAGAGGCAAAAAGTTGGACCTCTAAAAATGAAGTTTCATTTTCTTCTAATTGTAATTTAACATTTTCATCAATTAAGTAAAGAGGTAACAAATCACTGTAATGATTTTCAGAACTGGGGGTTTTCACAAAGAAAAGTTCAAATACATTTTCATTTCACATTATTCATGTTGTTAATATGTTGAAATGTCGTTCATGCTAATTATTAATTTAGAATTATAATAAGCCCATAGTGAAACAATGTTACATCATGTATTGATGAAAAACTTGCATAAGTGTTTTAGTATTTTGTCCAATCTACTTAAATGTTAAATTTCCTTCGTAATATTAGTTAATTTTAAGCATTTAAATTCTCATTTAGCAGCAGAATGTTCATGGCGTAAAAATGTTTATGAACCCCTGCTCTGCACTAAGGAGAACAGTACTAGACTATCCCTGTCAGGAATTACATATTCTTCTTCACACGTAACTATGTGTGCTACTGACACCGTCAGTATAAATGAGATCTTTTCCCATCCAAGGGTTGTGATTTATTGGTGCTGAGCCATGGCTGTTCTTGGAGTGCCCTCTGTGACACACATCAGGTTTTCTGGAGACAAGTGACCAGGGCAGGAGGTGCAGTCTAGGATTAGACAACATTGTATTTTCACTGGGTGAAGCTAATTGGTCCATGTGGGTTTCCAACCCAATGACCTTGATCTGATTAAAGCAAGGATTCTCTGCCTGATTCTTGCAGGCTTTGAGTAGTTTGTACATGCAAATCATTCTGAACAGGTTTTTTTTTTCTCTGCCCTTATTTTATATATATTAATATTTACTCTGATAGCCATCACACTGCAGCCAGGACAAGCTGATAATGCTATGAAAAATTGCAAATTAAAAAAAAAAGTTGCAATTTTTTAAATTTATCCCCTTTCCCTGAAAACACACACACACACACACACACACACACACACACAATGTATAGGCTCTAAGGAGGAAAAACAATTCAAAATGATAAAATAGGTACTAAGGAGGAAAAACAATTCAAAATGATAAAATAATGAAAGAAGCTTGCATTTAACATTCAGATTATGTCATTAATTTTTACTGCCAGTTTGAAGCTAGTAAAAACAAATATCTGTGTGATGAAAACAAACTAATCCAATGGCAAGTGAAATAAAATTTAAATTAGATCTACTGAAACAATTTAATTCTTATTTTCTTCACATCTTTAAAAGTAACATGTAACACCTCTGCTTTTTTATTCTTCTATATATTTGTTGTTAATTAAGACTAGTATTTGTAGATTGCTACCACAAATTTTGTACTATTGAGATGTTTCAGATTGCTAATCAGGTATCTGTCTCCAAAGTCCACATTCTCTAGAGGTAAAAACATATAGTTCTGTATTCATGGAAAAACAGGTTAGTTTTCTATGAAAGAAACACAGCATATAAGAACTTGGACCCAGACTCAGTCTTCTGGTTAATAAGAGGTTACACAGGGAAATGCACCTTAAGTTGGTCATATACGACACAAATGTATATCCAAAGGCAAGATTGAGGGCTAAATGGTGACACAGTGGTGAAGACAACTGGAGACAACTTGGCCAACAGAGTGGTTCCAGTCCTGGACCCAGCGGCTTAAAAATCATACCAGATATGCACGATGTGTGTGTGTGTGTGTGTGTGTGTGTGTGTGTCCAAAATTCAGAGAAGACAATGGAGGAGAAGGGATTGCAGCATGACCATTCTCTCTGAGGAAGTGCTTTCCTCACATCTTTGCCTCTATCCCTGTCTGTCTCCAGTGAGCTCATGTGCCCTATAGGGGAAAAAAAAAAAGAGTAAACCTGGGAGGAATTAGTGGAAAGAAAGAATAAATTAGTGGAAGCAAAGAATATTAACATAAATACCTCTAAGTAAATGCTTCAATGCTCTCAGCCAATCTTCTTTTTTTCTGTACAATATAGTAAGAGTTCTAAAAAAGCTGATGTATTCTACTCACTATAATCAGTAGTGAATGATATGAGGAGTATGAAAAAGCAGATGAAGTAGAACAAGGCAGAATTTATAAATATAATTTAATTTCATAAAATAACCTTATTTGTATCTACAAAGTCTATGGTTACAAGTTAAACATTGTATTTAAAAGTCAAGTTTTGTCAGGAGAAATTCTGGGCAAGAGTCCCATTTTCAGTAATGAGATCAAAGTAAAACTATTGCCAAAAAAAACCCCTACAAGTATAAAAAGCACATTTTTAGTAACATTGGAGGGCAAAACATTGAAAAAGACAAACCACCCCATTTCCAATATTTGAAAGAAGCACACATTAATAATTTCTGAGCTCCTTGCTCCAGAGGACTGAGAATACAGAATAACTATTTTCCTGCGAGCTGGTGGCAAAAAAATGTAACAGATTTTATGATCTCTAATAAGAAAACTTTCAAGTAAATTTAATAATTATTTTTAAAAGACAATGGAAGAGATTATAAAGACATTAAATAAATTCTAGGAAAGAGAATTTCTTTCCAGAAAGTCAGGAATTATTTATTGTGTATCAGTGGAGCCTGTTTTGGGGATGTTTAGGTGTTCCATTTTTCTACTCACTCTTCCCAACTGTTAAACCTATTTCCATCAAGGTTTTTGCCCCCACCACTCAAATACAGCTGATTGTTTAAACATCACTGGTAACTTCCACATTACTAAAAGTAATTATTCATTTTTCAGCCATTGTTTTACTTGAACTATCTTCAGCATTAAAAAAGTATTCATCTTTCATAACAATATTGTTTTGTTTTGTTTTCTCCCATCTTCCTACCCATTTCTTATTCTACTTTGCTGATTTCTCCTTTCTAACTTCTTCATGCTGGAGTGGCCAATGAGTCAAGTCTTTGTCATGTTCTCTTCTTTATACTCCATTGCTTACCTCATTTATCTCATGGCTTTAAAATGTCAATATTATAATTACAGTTTCTATCTCCAGCCTGTAGCTCTCCTTCAAATTTCAGAATCTATGTCCAACTATGTACTTCATAACTATGCATTGATATCTATAATAATAAACACATCAAATGTAACTTTCATAATATTTAAATTTGTGGACCAGCTGGAGGCACAGTGGTTCAGGTGGCTGTATCACACATGGCCAACTGTGCCATTTTAGTCCTGGCCCCAGTAGCTTGAGAAAATGTAAGACACGTATATGAGCATGCTCAAGATCCCAAAAGGAGAAATAGAGAAGGGATTTTGGCATGACCATTCCCCGTGGGTCTTGCTTTTTCACTTTCCCTCTCTTTCTCTATCCAATAAGAGCACATAATCTCTGGCAAGTTACCAAAGAAAATAAAATTAAAAATTGAAGGGCTAAGCAGTAACATAGCAATAAAACACTACACTCTGTGAAACTGACCTACCTAAGGACGTTCAGGGTTCATATTCAGAGACCTCCCTAGTACTCTGTGCATGTGTGTGCCCATGATCCAGAATTGACTGTGGCTGGGGAGAGATGGTGGCATCCCCAGGTGATTTTAATATGTAATTCATTCTCAGATTTTAGTGTCCTGAAAAATCACACAGAAATCTTGATTCCGTGGATGAAGTTCTGAAACCTGCCTTTCAAAAAAACACATTATGAGATCTTGATATCTCCAATGAATAGTCCTTTGGAATCAGTTGAGTCGGCCATTTTGGCTTCTTTCACACAAATAACTGGTATACTAAAAAGCACCTGGATGAACAGCCTAGGCCAATCTGCTCTATCATCATATGCAGGTAATTTCACTCTTTTCACTGTAACAAAATCCCAAATTTCTACTCAGACTTGAGAATTGCAAATAGACTGGAGGAAACTTATTTATGTAAGAGAATTCTCCAAAGAATCCTTCTGAGTTCATTAAAGTTCCAGAAGGGTTTTGAGGGTGTCAAGGTTTCCGTAGTTGGCAAAAGGTTACATTTTCTTTTCTCCTATGTATACATTTTTTCTTTTTGAATGCCTTAGGGAAAGGTGGCCATGGGAGGCCTGTGCCCCCTGAGTCAAAGATCACATTAATTTTACCAAATAGTTAATAATTAAAAATAAGTAGATTCCATTGCTCCTTGACTATTTTTATAAAAAGTATACTGCTTAAAAACCTGTAGGAACCACTTTTACTTAAACTTTAATACTTTAAAAATCAAAGGATATATAAAGAGCTCGATTATAATCCCATTTATGACTGCTCCTAAGCTACTTGAGAACTTACAAAATTATACAATAATTGATCAGATAAAATACAAAATATTGTGGGACCAGCAAATGGCGTACTGGTTATTTTGCTGGACTCCCACGTGATCGACTTGCAGTTTGTGGCCCAGACTAGTGACTTAAAAAACTCATATCGAGTGTGTGTGTGTGAGAGGAGAACGGAGGAGAAAGAACTGTGGCATGTCCATCTCCCGGGGAGGTGATTTCTCATTTTGTCTTTCTGTCATTCTCTATCTCTCTGGCGAGTGCATGTACCCTATAGCAAAAATCTCTTTCTCTCTAAAAAAAAAAAAACATACAAACCATTACATACTATATTACACAGTTGATTTGTGACTTATTTGTAAGGTCATAAGTACAGCAAAAAAGCAGTTTTGTGGTTGGAGCAACACTTTTTTTTTTTTTTTTTTGCTTGACCAAAAGGAAAAGTTATCTTCACTGCAGAGAATATAGGTAGCACACTCAAAAAATAATATTGATAATATTAACACACTTCCCAGGTATGGTACTTTTTATTTCCTTTTATTAAGAATTATTTTTATTTAACTTTATTTATTTACTTATTTTTAATATGACCAGAGAGAGACAGAGCAAGAGAAAGCGAGTGAGCAAGCCACCAGGTCTGGGACTCGAGCCATGGTCAGCCATGTGGGAGTCCAACACCCTTAACCACCACACCACCTGCTAGTCCCTTTTTTTTTTTTTTTTATTAACATGTTTTTACTTTAGGGTGTGCGCATTAGCTGGAGAGAGAAAGAGACAAAGACAAAGAGAGGGAAAGTGAGAAGCCCTCAGGGGATAGCCACTATGCAATACCCCTCCTCCATTCTCCTCCTGGGATTTTGGGCATACACACACAGACACTTGACTTGAATTTCAAGTCACTGGGTCCAGGACTTGAACCACGGTCATTCAAGTGGGAGTTCAGCTTGTAACCACTATGCCATCTGCTGGCCCCAATAGGGGCTATTTTTAATAAAATTAAATGTATTTTATCTTCATTTCAAGTAAGAATATGTCCATTCTATTTATAATTTATTACGATGTAAACATGAATCCTCAAAGCTCTTGTATACTTTTTGATAATACAAATTCTTTCCTTGC
The DNA here is from genome assembly GCF_000334495.1 of Tupaia belangeri chinensis. Lineage (NCBI taxonomy): Eukaryota > Metazoa > Chordata > Mammalia > Scandentia > Tupaiidae > Tupaia > Tupaia belangeri. The sequence continues at coordinate 1,606,954 of NW_006159584.1, forward strand.
TTAAAGATAAAGATTATGGGGACCAGCAGTTAGTGTAATGGCTATGTTGTTGGACTCCCATGTAGTTGACTGCAGTTCGCGTCCCGGACCCGGTGGCTTAAAACTCACACCAGGTGCGTGTGCATATGTGCCCAAGATCCCAAGAGGAGAATGGAGGAGAAGGGATTGTGGCGTGGCCACCCCCCCTGGGGGGTGATTTCTCACTTTCTGTCTCTCTGTCTCTCTTTGTCTGTCTGGCGAGCACACGCGTCCTATAGCAAAAACCTCTAAAAAAAAAAAAAAAAAAACATAAAGATTATGAACACTAAGATGACTAAAGCAATTTCAAATATTTAAAAACAAAACAAACAAACAAACAAACAAACAAATCCAATCATCCTGCAGAAGACCATAGATTCAGAAAACTCCCATCACTCTGCAGAAGACCATAGATTCAGAAAACTCCCACTAATCACAGATTTTATAGGTCAAACTCTTTGGCTGATCTTTTGAACATGGGGATCATCTTGGCTGTAAACAAAGCTAGCCAGAGACAAAATTATGATAGTGATGAAGTGGTAACTATTTTCTGGAACACTTCTGGTCATGTTTTATTCCCCTTACTTGCCCTTTGCCTTCCCAACTAGGAAGGTGTCTCATGCTATTTGGCTTCTGATTATATTCCCACAGTGTTTTGTCAATCAGGAGAAAATCCTACTAAAGACTTTCTGTGAATCCACTGATTAAAATAATCTCTCTGCAATATTTGAATAAAAAAAAATCATCAAATCCCAAAACACTATATCTAAATGAGTTATTTTCCAGAGCCTAGAAAAAAGTGAGGGTGAGAGTTTAACGTTTCTCTTACATACCAGGCTGTTCTTGAGGGGAGAAAATCTACCCTATAAGTTATCTAATGTGCCCTTTTATTTTCATATTTCTGTGAAACAAGCAAAAAGCTTTTGAAGAGATACTACTTGGGAACACTGAGGTGGGAGGGCTGAGGCAACTTTGTGAGTGAAGGGGCATTGGGGGAAGGAGACATGGCAAGGATCGCACAGAAAGTGGTTTTCATCCGAACATTTCACAATATTTGGATGCGTTGCTGTACTCTGACAATGACCTCTGCAGACAAGAAAGCCTTGCCAAAATCAAGGTATCGTGACAAGAATGGATAAATTGCCTCTCTTCTTCTAAGCACTTGCAGGTCACCTTGTGTGGAAAGAAAGAGGCCAAGCAAAATATCACCTCTGGGTGTCTTCTGTTGGCTTGTACATTTGAACAGCCACTACATGCAACTGTTGTATTCCATTTCTTTTCTCACCGACCCCACTGGATGAGTAACGGGGTGAGACAAGAGGACACCACACATTCCTGCCTTTTATTAATTTCCATAATAGTCAATTAATTTAGCCTAGTACTTAGATGTTTTAGAAACATACCAGGAGGAAATAAAAGGACACAGTGTTCTTGTTGAAGAAACAAAAATTTTTTATAGAACAATCTATTATTTTTTAAAAAAGTAGAACACACAATTTAAATAAAAGATGATCATTTACCAATATGTCAAATAGGTAAATGGATTTCAGAAAGTGTAGTATTTATTTACCTAGAAATCCATGAAAGAATTGCTATTTTATTAGTAATAATTTTTTTTCAGAGATTTTTTGCTATAGGGTGTGTGCACTTGCCAGTGTGACAGAGAAAGAGAAAGAAAGCATCCCCCAGGAGGAATGACCACACTACAATGCCTTCTCCCATCTCCTCTCAGGATTTTAGGCATGCACACATGTGCCGTGAGTGATTTTTCAAACTGCCAGGTCCAGGACTCAAATCGCAGTCAATTATGCAGGTATTCAGTACTTTAACTACTAAATCACCTGCTGGCCCTAATAGCAATTAATTTTTAATGTCTGAAATTTGTGTAGGACAACTCTGTCTAAAATGTAAAAAGAACTTTCACTTTTTCTCATCTTAAAGAAATTGCTACCAGGACAGGGGGTTGCACTCATTTTTAATGGCTAGAGGGCATATTCATTCACTAGAGAGAGACAAAGAGATAAAGATAGAGATGGAGAAAGCACCCCAAAGTGGTGAGGTCATGTCACAGTCCCTTCTCTTCTCTCTCTCTCTCTCTCTCTCTCTCTTTTTTCTTTTTCTAGGGAGGTTTTTGCTAGAGGGCACATAAACTCACTGGAGAGACAGAGAGACAGAAAGTAAGAAATCATCCCCCAGGGTGGATGGCCATGCCACAATCCCTTCTTCTTCACTTTCCTCTCAGAATTTTGAACATGAACCCACACACACCTACAGTGTTTTAAGTCACTGGGTCCAGGACTTGAATCTCAGTCAACTACGTGAGAGTCCAGCAACATAACCATTAGACCATCTGCTGGTCCCATTCTCCTCTATTTCTCTATCTTGTCAGGATTTTGGGCCCATACACATGTACCTAGCATATGTTTCAAACTATAGGGCCAATTCTAACCATAGCTGGCCCTGTAGGATCTGGCTTAATAACTAGGCCATAAAGTCTTGCCTAGTTATTTATTTATTTACTTTAACTAACTAGCTGAACTAGGATGTGACCTACAAAAAACTGAATGATTGCATACCTCTAAATTTGTGTGTTGAATTTCTAATCCCCAATATGATGGTATTAGGAGTGGTCCCTTCATGAAGTCGTTAGGTCAAGAGAATATAGAACCCTAATCAGTGTGGTTTATGCCTTTATGAAAAATACCCCAGGGAGGTCCCCTGCATTCCCCACCATTGTAAGAAGTCAGCAATGTGCAACACAGAAGAGAAACTTGACTAGAACACAGTCATGCTGGCATCTGACCTAAGACTTCTAGCCTCCAGAAAAACGCAATACATGTTTGTTGTTTATAAACTAACAAGTATATGGTACTTTGCTACAGTGTCCTGACCCAATTTACTACATACAGTATGTGTGTGTGTGTGTGTGTGTGTGTGTGTGTGTGTGTGTTTCATTCTTTCAACAAGAATCAATAGTAACAGGACTAGGTGTAAATAACTAGGACATATCAAGAACTATAAAGATAGGTCATTTGTAGCATTTGGCTCTCTTCAACAGCAGCCCTTTCCTATTTGTGTTAACCCTCGGTCACTAATGGCTCCTGTTCCATTGCTCTCATAGACATGTTCATACCTTTCTTCTCTTCTCTTTAAGATTTTTCTTTTTTTTTTTTTATAAACTGACAATATATACACTACAAAAGAAAGAATAGTAACTTATATTTCTTAATCTTAACAGATTTAATGAATTCTAATAGCTCTTTGATCTTAAAAGATCTTATCAGAGGCACCAGTAGGTAGCATACTAGTTAAGGTGCTGGATTCCAATGCAGCTGACTGTGGTTTGAGTCTCGGACCTGGTAGCTTGAAACTCACCCCAGATGCGTATACAAGCATGCTCAGAATCCCAAGTGGAGAATGGAGGAGAAGGAATTACAGCGAGGCTATCACCCTCCACCCCCGGAAGGTGATCTCTCACTTTCTCTGTCTCTGTCTTTCTGGTGAGTGCATGCACCCTACAGCAAAAATCTCTCTAAAGAAAAAATAAAAGAACTCATTAGATACAGAAGAAACTATTAGGATGAGAGACTGCATCCTTTTTTACTTTGAGAAGTGAAGACTAACGATCTGTGACTTGCTACTCTTTCTGACTCTGACACCTGTGATCTTTCAACTTGACAGAGTCTCTGTTGGAAATTCATGTAGGGGGCACACTCTAAAGGGCTTGAAAGTAATATGCATCAGCATGATCTACTTTTGTTGTGGTGTTAGCAATAATTGACGATATGGGAAGATGGGTAAGACACAGAGAAAAGAAGCTAAGTTTCAATAGGTTACTTGTGTTCTGAGATGCAAACTTGAGAATTGCAGGGGGCATGGAGAGTTGGGGAGATACTCAAGAACAATTTTAGAAGTATCTGGATAGTATTATAAAAGTGACCGGATGGGGACATACACGAAGAGAGACCTATATGGAATACAAGCCTCTAGTTTGAATGACTGGCCGGTTGCAACATTATTAACTGAAAGAGAGAATCAAGAGCAGAAGATTTGAGAATTTATAGGAACGTGTGTAGTTCATCTTATTTTTAATTTAGTATAATTGCATAATACTAGGAATAGTTAACCATCCAATGATTAGAACTACAGGTGTAGACATCAGAAGGGAAGTATATTTAAAAGCATAATGTCCATATTTGTGACTGCCTTGAGGCAGAGCTTTTATACATTACTGTCTCCTCAAACCCTCATAAAACCTAATAAGCACTTGGAGCCAGCAGGTGGCATGATGGTTAAGGCACTGGACACTCACATGGTCAACCTTGGTTCAAGTCCTTGACCTGGTAATTTGCTTTCTCACTTTCCCTCTCTCTTTCTCTCTCTGGTGAGTGTATGTGCCCTGTAGCAAATTATAAAAATAACAATAATGATGAATACAATTAAATAAATAATCCTTAAATAAAAGCCTAATAAACACTCAAAAAAGATCTGAAAAATTAAAAACTAGCAAATATCATATACTTTAAGAATGATGGATCCAGCTTTCCTTTGAATTCCTGTACATGTAATTGATACCTGTCTCTGTCATTACTGCTGCTGTTACAGAATACATGAGACCTGGTCATTTATAAAAGAACACTTCTTTGGCTTATAAATCTAGTAGCCAGAAATTCCAAAAGCCTGGCTCCAGCATCTACTCAACTAGAGAGGATCACACGCTTCTTCACCCCAAGGCAGAAAAGCAGAAAGGCCAGCAAGCTCTCATAAAACCAGAAATATTTGAACAACTGGCTTGCTTTATGACCTGTGCCCATAGAAATTATAAAGGAGAATTCCTTCCAGGAGACTGCAATTTCCTAGCCAGAAGAGATCCTCCTCCTAGACCTCCTACTAGGCCCCGCCTCCCAACACTGCTGCATTGAGTGTAAAGTTGCAGTGAAAGTTCGTGGTGGGGACACTCAAATCATAGCAATGTCATTATTCAGATAGCGGCTAAACATGTTCTAGAGTTGGAAATTAGAGACTCATTAGTTAGTCATTAGAGATTCATACAGGGTCAAGGGTTAAAGTAACTATTCTCTTAGGCCTCAATGATTTCTTAGGTGCTGTTTTCCTAAAACTGTAATGACTGAAGTGAAGCACCTTGCTGGTGGCACATCAGAACTAATAGTCAAGCTCACTAGTTTCAATTCGCTGACTCATTTTCTATGTTGAAAAATTCTAGAAGCATCTGGATAGGATTTTATAAGTAACTGGGTGGGGACATATGGGAAGAGAAATCTGTGTGGAATAACAGCATCTTTACCTGTGCCATCTCAGACCTGTTATCCAGGGATTGGATTTACTTGAAAATATCACTGGATTGGCCCCATGGCCTAGTGGCTAAGGGCATCAGATCCCAATAGCCAAATGCATGATTCAGACCTGGTAGCTTGAAAAACATACTGGGTACCTGCGTATGTATGCCCCAAATCCCAAAAGGATGGACAAATGGAGGAGGCAAGATTGCAGAGTAATATATATCTCCCACCAGGGTGTGCTTTATCTCTCTTTTTTTTTTTTCTCTCTCTCCCTCATTCCCTCCCTCGTTAACAGGCACAAATGCCCTCTGATTTTTTTTATAATTATTTTATTTATTTATTCATTTATTTTAATTTGACCAGAGAGAGATGCAGAGAGAGAGAAAGGAAAAGTGAGAAAGCAAGCCACCATGTCCAGAACTCAAACCGTGATTGGCCATGTGGGAATGTCTAGCACCTTAACCACCATGCCACCTGCTGGCTCCTCTAATTATTTTTTCTGAACAGAGATACAAGATAAAATTATACCAAATACATACTCTCTCTAACATATGTATTTAAATAGAGTTACGATATAGATACTCAAATTCAGCTATCTTAAAATATTTACTGTGCCAGGGAGAAAACAACTGCAACAGATACTTACTGAGCATCTTCTATGTGCTCAAAGGTAGGTAGGTAGTGTTGGAGGCCTAGGAAGAAATATATTGCATTCCGGCCTCTTACAAAGGTCAGGAGAGACTAAACAGGGAAATTCAACATCAAGTGATTGGAGCCACTACTAGGGCAAATGTGTACAAGAACTGGCTTCTGATCAGCAGTTATGCCTTTCCAGAGGAAAGGTCTTAGCTTCTTAGTTGAAAACTGAAGAATCAATGGGCGGCAAATCAATGTAAATTAGACTATTGTCAATCAAGCAGGGGCAGGGACAGTATCTGCATTTGGGGGCTAGGAAGAGCTTGGTGAGTTTATGGCACAGCAGTTGTTCAGTGGGCTGCAAGGTCACTGATGAAGGTTTAGGGTTAACACACCTGTGGTTTGGAAAGAAAAGAAGGCAAAGGCCAGCCTGTTAGACTGCATAAGTGGGTCACTGAATAGCAGCATGAAGATCAAAAAGACCACAATACAATGATATTTGTGATTTCATTGTGACTCGTGTTAGTAGTTGTTAATCAAAAGGATTTAGATTTAAAAATGCAATTGTTCTTTGGCAAACTAACAGTGAATTATTAATAATTTACTCATTTAGTCTGTTTTAATAATTAAAGTTTAGTAGCTTCATGTTAAGTGCCTAGAATATAAATGTATCAACTAGGACTCCTAAAAAGACTGTACTTAAAATAACAAAAGTAAACTTTTGAACTTCGGTACAGATGTTCTATACATGAACTAATTCACTATCATTTAGCATCTCATATGTGCTTTCATATTTCTGTCTCATAGGTTTTTTTTTAAGAGTGCAGAGATTTATCATCCAACCTGGGATATTTTTGAGGGTGAAAGAGTATTCTAAATAATTACACAAGGGCAATAGGCATAAATGTGAACTATCACAGGCAAAGCAAATGTCTAATTTTTGTTCATTGCGTAAGTCACATTTTAAACTGTGCTTACATGATTAGAAGTGCTTAAACTGAATGCAGTGTTTTGAAATGGCACAGCCTTTTCAAATGGAGATGTTTTAACATTTTAACATCTGAAGTTTGTGCACTAGCCCATTTTGTCTTCCTTGTTTCACCTTTACATATTACTTGTCAGCATGCTGAATAAATTACTGGTGGAAACAGGGGGAAAAAAATGGAGCTGATAAATCGCTAATTTGTGGCACTCACCAGCTGTTAAATGCACACATAGCTTTTTTTTTTTTTCCAGCAGAATTCTTCAGAGTCTATGAAAGATATTTTATTTTATTTATTTTCTCAGCTTCCAAAACAGAAACTGGGATCAAGTCCAACAAAATCTGTGATGGCCAATGAAAAAGGAAGCATTATTGACATAAGGAAAAGGGAAGACGTTGAAAAACTTACTACTGAGAAGAGTTGCCAGATTGTAGCGTTTCAGTGGGTCCCTGAACAATGCCACAATACTCAGCTATCATTCAAGCAGGTGGCACATGATTATTCTTTCAGATTGATACCTATGCTTATTATCCCCTCAGCTGCACACAAAGCAGGGTAATTTCAATCAAATAATGTCTGTAAAAACTTCCATTAATAATATAAGGTGTTATTAAAATTTTTTTAAAAAATTATCTACAGTCTCTTCTAATTGGTCCCCCCCCCCCATAATTGACTCAGTGCATTGTACCCAGGTACACCTGGACAGCTGACTTTGAAAATAAAGAAAAATAATTGATTTCTGGTTTCATCTGGGGCAGTTTGGAAATTGCTTTGTCAAGTTTAACTCCCACAGAGAGCAGTTATCACAGAGCTCCAGGACCATCCACAGTAGACAATGGATACACAGTTGTGAGTTTCATATAGTCCAACAATAATTACTAATTAAAAAGAAAAGAGAGTCAATGCAGAAAGATAAATCTCATGCATGGCCATTTTTTTTTTACAAATAGGAAATGAGTGTTTCATTGGTAAGTGACTCCCAGCCCCTAACCAAATGAAATCCACTGCAACTGCAAAACTGCTTGTCCATGAGGATCTCTCCATAGTCTGGCTCTATACCTCATTTCCCTGTTAGCTGGTAAGTTATGCCTCCAAGCTTTTACTTCTGTTCCTCCTTATGTTCAAACATATTTCCCACTTTTATTCATTGGCCAAAACTTTTCAATCTGATATTTAGTGTGAAGTAATCTCCAGAAAAATCTTCCCTGAGTCTGCAGATTGATTGAAATTGTTCTACTCTGTATTTTGTTGACATGTTTTACATGTTTCCCTGTTAGAACTTGATATGTTACATTTGATTTATCTGTTATATGACTCTTTCTCTTTTCAGACTACAAATTCTTCATAGTCTTCATTAAATTAACACAGGTTCTGGTAATAGGCTATAATTGGTGCTAAGACTGTATCTCATAATTTGAGCTAAAATTAAATGCATGGGTACATAATAGGGTTTGCAATGGGGCTGACAGATAGTTAAACCATGACAATTTCTAAGCAACTGCATATTCGTGAAGTGAAAAGAACAAAGCTTTAGCTGAGATTAAATTCAATTTGAATCATAATCCTGCCCCTTACTAATTATGCAACACTGAGCTAATCATTTACCTGATCTGAGCTTTAGTACTGAATTTTGTAAGATGTGCATACTACTAAGATCATGACGATTCAATGAATAATTTACATAGAGAAGCATGTAAAATGTGCATGCTTAGTAAGATTACTCACCTTTTTCCTTTTCCTATAATAGTTTTAAATTGAAAGAATAGGGTTAAGAAAATACCCAGGTCTGCATTTCTAAGACTAATTGCTTTCTTATATGTAGATATGAAGGAACTATGCAGCATACCCTAGACTTACTCTGTATCTTTGATTCTTTCTTTAGCTATTTATCTATTTATTTATTTTTTCTTACGATGCCCTTTTCCTGATCTCCATTTGGTCAATTTCTAGTCTTCCATTCTTGCCCAGCTTAACTCTATCCTTTTCAATGAAGGCCAAGAGAATTAATCGAAACAGCACCTGGGTTTCTACGCTCTCTCTTACATGATTTCATGATAATATATTAGATATTATTAAACCAAAGTTGTTATGCCAACTAGACTACCCTAAGTCTTCAAACTTTTCAGGTCTAGGATCATCTTTCAAAATAAATAAAATAATGTGATGTATATCCAAAGAATCTCTGGACAAGGAAGACTTCATTTTTATATTAGAAAAAAACCCCAGCATTTTAAAAAATTTCACTATTAAAATAACAAACACAAATGAAGCACTATTTAAACATACTGGCTATGATTTTGGGATAAAAACTAATTCCCTTTTGTAAAGAAAAAAACATCAGAATGTATACTAAATTATGTAAAATGATATATATTTGACCAGGGTATTTATTACATATAAATATATTTAGTATTTTACCACATAGTACTAGAAAAAGTTATTTTAGAGAAAAGCAATGCAATGTGCTATAACCATACTTGTTCTTTTTCTAACAAAAAGGTGATTCATTGCTGTCCATACTAATTCTAATTTTTATAACATAGAAGTGCTTAGAGTAGTCTCTACAGGTTTCTTTGATTAGCAGTTAATATTCACAAGGAAATAAGACATTAGCTTAATTTACCTTAATAACCAAATCAAATTTCTGGTGAAAGTCTCTGTTTACTGGCTCCAGGAGACTAAGTTCTGCAGTCCTAGGGTGCATATGGAAAAATCGTGGGTAATCCTCAGGAGTCCCTGAAAGAACATTGAGATTTCAATTTCAGCACATAATTGATAACAATAAGTAATATGTGTATCTGCCTTATCTATTTCCCTTCATTAACTAAGGAACAAAATTACAATTTCATTAGTAAATTAAGTTTCAATATTATGTAGTCTAGTGAAAGCAGACACAAATGTGGTATATAATTAATCAGCTTGTGACTAAGAGTATGCAAAATATTTTTGGATGACTTTTCAAAGGTTTTTTATTAAAAGAGGTCTTTAATTAATTTAAAAATTTATCACATAAAAAGAGATAAGTGGAGGGAGGGTAAATTTTGAATTATAAAATTATGTTTTAATTGTGCATAAATGTTAATTATAATCTGCATGATGTTTCAATATATCCCCTAATAAATAACAAATAAAAATGTGTTGATTTCTTTACTTTTAACTGAATCTTATATATATGTATATGTGTGTGTGTGTGTGCATATATGAATATATTTTAAGTAAAGTTCAGAAACTGCAATATAATTTAGAGTTGGCTTTGGTTATGTCTTAAATCATAGCTTTCATTAAAGTGGAATGGAGCAGGATGCATAAAAGGATGAACCAAAAACACTGCAGCTGATTGAATAGCAGCTGATATGGGGAAAAGATTTCAGTTCTCAGAGAAAAACACATCAGTGGGACCAGAAGGTGGCATGTTGGTTAAGGCACTGGACATGGACACTCCCACATGGCCGACCATGGTTCAAGTCCCTGACTTTCTAGCTTGTTTTCTGACTTTTCTTCTCTCCTCTTCCTCATCCTCTCTCTCTCTCTGGTCAAATAAAATGAATAAATAAGATTAAATAATTCTTTAAAAAAAGAAAAAGAAAAAACACACTGGCTGCTAACTCTGGAGTGACTATGGGAAAAACACTGTAATAGCTTTATTTATACATGGTCTACCTCACCGCAGTTTTGAAACAGCCGTGTGACAAAGATCTTATTTGATCTATGAAGAAACTTACTCAGAGAGATTAAGCACATGTCCGGCATACTTTGGAAGATGCTGGGTTCTAGGTTTAAACATGGAGCCAACCATGTGGGATCCAGCCCCTTAATGACCATGCTACTTGCTGGCCCATAAATATATATTCTATGATATCTGTGGTAATGATAGTGTTGAAATAAACAATGTTTCATAGCTGTTAATATGAAATATGTGTGTGTATAATTATATATGTAAATGGCCTGACTCAATGTCATAATTATAAGTCGAAAACTTATATGAACATACTATTAAGAAATCAACAGGTTATGCTTATGCTTGCTGCATATTTTTGTAGCTTTTATTTGAATGTATTTTCTGGGGCTTTTTTTTTTTTTTTTTTTTAAGAGAGGTTTTTGCTATAGGGCGTGTGCGCTCGCCAGAGAGACAGAGAGAGACAGAGAGAGACAGAGAGTGAGAAATTACCCCCCAGGAGCAGTTCTGGGCACCAGGCAGACTGAGGCTGCAGGCCCAACCCTTCTGAATCTCCACGCATCCTCACCATTCCTCCTCTTGGACACCAGGTTTGTTGTCTGGGACTTTAAGGCAAACTCCCAACCCACCCCACCCTCAATCCGGATCGAGCTGGCCAGCAGTTCCGGGCACCAGGCGGACTGAGGCTGCAGGCCCGACCAACCTGGTTCTGTCACTCATCTTCTGACCCTTTCCCACTAGCCTTTGGACTCTGAATTTTGGTGATTTGAATAGCG
>NW_006159584.1:1618408-1625794 GCF_000334495.1 Tupaia belangeri chinensis
GTGGTCCTTATTAGGTAAATTGAAGGGTCACCTCTCCTTAGAAACAGTGAGGAATTTGGGCCACCCATGGTAGTGGCAATAGTTAATGGTAATGGTGAGCAACAGGTAGGCCAACCATAAGGGAAATCATCAATTTTCTAAGCCTGTATAACTTCTAACAATCAGAGAGACCTTAAATAAGTTAGGAAGAAACACATAGATTACCTGATGACTAGGAACAATCGCAGAGGCTCAAGAAATATGAGCAACCAACAAAAGGCCTTTCCCTCAAGGGAAATCATCAAGCCTACATCACCCACAGTCAATACAATAGACGTCATGGACATATCTGATAAGGAATTCAGAATATTTGTAGTGACCAAACTAACTGAGATGGAAGAGAAAAGAGACAAGGAACTCCAGGAGATGAGGAGGATAATTTACGAGGAATACTGGATACCATCAAGCGCCCCAACATCCGGATAATTGGTATTCCAGAAGAGGAAGAGAATAATAAGGGCCTAGATAATTTATTCCATGAAATCCTGAAAGAAAACTTTCCAAATCTAGAAAGGCATTCAAATATCCAGACCCAAGAAATACATAGGACCCCGAGTAGAATCAACCCAAGAAGATCCTCTCCAAGGCACATCATAGCCAGACTGGCAAAAACAATAGACAAAGACAAAATACTAAAGTTGGCAAGAGGGAAAGGCCAGGTTACTTACAAAGGTCACCACATCAGGCTAACATCAGATCTCTCGGGGGAAACAATGCAGGAAAGGAAAGAATGGGGAAATATAGTCAAAGTGTTGAATGAAAAACAATTTCAACCAAGAATACTATACCCGGCAAAATTATCTTTCATATGGGAAAAAAAGAAAAAATCATTCTCGAATAAACAAAATTTGAAGGAATTTACCAACTCCAGACCAGCTCTTCAAGAGGTTCTGAAGGGAGTACTATACCAGGAAAACTAAAAAATTAGAGACAGTTATATGAGAACAAAAAGCAACCAAGAAAATGGCTCACTTAATGATAGGATCAGGTATGGAAATATCGATAATTACATTGAATGTCAACGGATTAAATTCTTCATTTAAGAGACATAGACTGGCTGAATGGATAAGAAAACAGAAACCCTCTATCTGTTGCCTACAAGAAACCCACCTTATGGATAAAGATATACATAGACTAAAAGTCAAGGGCTGGAAAAAGATATTCCATGCAAACGGAAATCAAAAAATGGCTGGAGTAGCGATATTGATCTCAGACAAAATACATGAGAGTCCAGCGACATAGCCATTATACTAACTGCTGGTCCCTCTGGGGCTTCCTTTATGGTCATTTCTAGGTTAGGTGCTTTGTCCCTTATCTGCCACATACTGATCTCCCTGTCAAGCAACTACTTCAATACAGATTCCATAGAGGATGACACGGAATGAACTATTTCTCAGTGGATTCAGAGGGAAAGATAAACCCTTGTTTGTTTGCTTCTTTGAGGTTTGAGCAGTCTTTGTTTCCTTGTGATCATAGGCAGTACCTTATCATTTGTAGCATGTCTATGCTCTACATAGACAGGGGTGCAATGACTGCAGTATGACCCAGAGCAGTTACTATCTCTTCAACGTTAAAGATATCCCAGAAATAAAAGTTGAAAGTGAAATGAGGCCAGCCAGCCCTGTAGGTCAGCATTTAAGAAGCTGTATCCCACATGGCTGATGACAGTTCAAATCCTAGCCTCCAAGACTTGAAAAACAAGGCAGATGTGTGTGTGCACACCCACAATCCTGATGAGAAGGAGGAATGGAGGAAATAGGATTCTAGCAAGCCCATACCTCATTGGGACGTGTTTTCTCCCTTTCTATTCCTCTCCCACTCTGGCAATAAAAATAATAGTAATAATAAAAAAAGAAAATAAAGTGAAGTAATTAAAGACTAAATGTTCCCTTTCCATTATTTTTTATGTCAGAATAATATGGTTTGCACATCAAAAGATATCTGGAAAAAGAGTATCTTAAAGAGTCCTTTCCTATTTTAAGAACAAGTGTTGAAGTGTTTCCTTTAAAATGGTTGAGGAAAAGACAACCCAGAACTAGCAGACTTAAGTTTTCTTTAATATAGCTTTCTATTATCCCTAACTCATCAGAAGGAAGGTGCTAATCTGTCTTTCTGAAAATAAATACACAGTCCCCTAGATTTACAAGATTAGCTCCTATTTCCATTTTCAAAAGCCTCTTTGAAAAACCAGCCACTGTTCCACAATGTCACTGCCAAGTAATTTTGAAAAATTACTCTTGGAGATTACTACCAGTATGAAACTGATATATCATAAGATTTTATCAATAAGTACATACTTTTCTCTTTCAATTGGAAAAAGGAGAAAAAAATTGAAAACAAATTGGCTTGAAAAATGGACAGTCTTCCAAATTTGGAACTTTAGCATTATATTACTATAAATGCAAATAATCATTTCTATTTAACATTTTTATTTATAAAGAGTTATTAATTTATTACTATTATTTTTTAATTTGATGTAGGCCATGTGTGCTCACCGGAGAGAGAGAGAGATAAACAGAGAGATAGAGAGAGAGAAATTGAGAAAGCAAACCACTAGCTAGGTCCAGGACTCAGATAGCAGTCAGCCATGTAGGAGTCCAGTGCTTAACCACCATGGCATTTGCTTGATCCCTCCTTAAAAAAAAGTATTTAATTGTATTTATTATTATTATTATTATTTAATTTGACAAGACAGAGGGAAAGGGAAAATGAGAAAGAAAGTTGTCTGGTCTGAGTCTTGAACTATGGTTGGCCATGTGGGAGTCCAGTGTCTTAATCACCATGCTACCCAATGGCCCCCATGGTTCCTTCTTTTAAACTCTTAAAAAAATCATTTTTATTATTATTGATTTTCTATTCTGAAAGTCATTCTGAAAAAGCAGAAATTCTTTTGTAGAAAAATATTTTTAATTTCATATGTTTTAAAAGTATATATTACACCTCCTCCATAATGTTCAATAGGCAACAGCTGATATTGGTGAGCAAACTTGAAATACACATAAAAGTTTCACTCATATCTTATTAAGCCTAGGAATCAATTATTAATTTATCCACCACTGTGCATTAAAGACAGTTAAAAATTGTTACTCTTACCATTCAAATAAGATGCTAGAATAAATCAATGTGTCTAAAGCCACAGAATAAATAATTGTATGCCAACCAGGAGTATTAGCCATTGAATGAAAGACTAAAGACGGTGGGTGTAGGGTTGATAAAAAAATATATATATATTTATTTAATTTCAAAAATGAGTTCAACATCTCAGTTCTCTTTTGTTTTTAGGATGTCACTGGCAATATTTACCTCAGAAATGGACAAAGGGAGACCCCCCCGCCATGGCTCCCACCAAATACTCTGCAACTCACAATTATTTTCCAAAGTGGCCAAAAATATGGTGGAATGATAAGAAAAATAAAGACACTTTAATTACTTTATTGGTTTGTTATAGGGTGTGTACACTTGTCAGAGAGGGAGAGGAAAAGTGATAAATCGCTACCCAGGAAAGTAGACATGCCACAATGCTTTGTTCTCTATGCTCCTTTTCGAATTTTGGGCACACACACACACACACACACACACACACACACACACTCACTGAGTTTTCTGAGCAGTTGGGTCTGAGACTCAAACCATTAAGTTAACAATGTGGGATCCAGATACCTAAACCACCAAGCCACTGGCTGGTCCTCATATATATATATTTTTTAATGTATAAGGAAATTATGGCCATGGTAAAATGAAAAACATAATATAAAATAGTATCAGGAGTCAGAGGATCTAATATGTATTCAGAAGTAAATACATATTCTATCTTATCTGTGTTAATGACAGTTCTGGAAGAGTGCTTGATAATGGCTAATATGATTCTACATATACTAGTTGACTAAATTCCTAAAAATTATCTTACATTTGCAAAACTTAGTGAAAATCTAATGTTATGCATTGGAATGGAGAATCAGTGATTCAGAAAAACAGATCCAATTAATAGAAAAGCCTTAATCTCTAGTCAAGGTCTGCAAAGCAGAACTGCTTTGACTTCTACATAATACCTTAGATTTTTACTCCTTTCACTTGATTGAGTTCGATATCCCTATTAATCAAATGTCAACCCCTATAAAATGAAAGAAAAATTAAATAGGTGAGAAGGTGCATTTAATTAATCTGGTATATCGGATTGCAGGTAATTTTGGTTTTTGAGTTAGCACAGGGCTCTAAAAAATCTGGCCATGATGCATTCAGAATAATAAAGAATAAATGCTGAGAAATAAATATGATGCAATTAGAAACTTTTCAAAACAAATAAAATATTGGGGAAGAAAATAATTTGAAGAAAGCTTGAGATGCTATTCTTTTTAAAAAAATTTAGGAGAATTATATTATTTATTATTACTTATCTTTAATTTGCTATCAGGCATGTGTACTCACCAGAGAAGGAGAGGGAAAATGAGAAAGCAAGTCACTAAGGCCAGGACTTGAACAGCTGTCAGTCATGTGGGAGTCCAGTGCCTTGACCACCACACCACCTGCTGGCCCCTTGAAATGTTATAGTAATTATGGAGTTTATGTGTTCTTGTGAAATTATCTGTGAGTCAGACTTGAAAAGGGGTAGGTTTTGATTTTTTGAGTATATTTTTTCCATGGTATATTAACAAAAAATAAATATTTACCCCATTTTATCTGACAAGCAAGTAGAAAATTTTGAATTTGGAATAATGAACAAAATATATTTTAAATAAAAGACACTAATGAGTACCAATGCCCAGTTCTAGCCTATATTTTGTTCTTTGGTCTTTGCACATACTGCATCATCTACCTATATACCAATTGTCCCATTTCCCTCCCTAGAAACCAGTCCTTCTGCTGAAATAACTCTTCCTAAACAATTCCCTTAAAAATGCTTAGTACTTGGGACCAGCAGGTGGTGTGGTGGTTAAGGCACTTGACGCTCCCATATGGCCGACCAGGGTTCAAGTCCTGAATCTGGTGGCTTGCTTTCTCACTTCCTCTCTCTCTCAGTCTCACCCTCTGTCTCTCTCTGGTCAAACTAAATAATAATAATAATAATAAATGAATAAATAAATAAAATAAATAATTATTTTTAAAAAATGCTTAGGACTCTCCTCCCTTAAGTCCAAAATGTGGTTCAAAATTTATGTACAGTGCCTAAAATGATGTAAGTTTTTCCCAGTTTCTACTACACGGCACACGTACTCACTAGAGAAACAGAAAGAAAAAGAGGGAAAGTAAGAATTCACACATACACACACACACATACACACACACACACAGGGAATGGTCACATCACAATTCATATTCCTCCAGTCTCCTCTCAGAATTTTGGGCACACTAACACATGCACCAGCAAGATTTTCAAGCCACCGAGCCATCGGGTGACCATGTGGGATCCAGCACCTTGACTTCCATGCCACTGGCTGGCCTGATGTGTGTTAATTTATCTTTTAACATCTTTTTAGCCATAGACTCCACCCCTTCCTAAACTATAATACTTATCTCTTACCTTTGCATCTACATCTGCTACAGTGACTGACATGTCACCAAGTCCTTAGTTATGAAACAAAGGATACCCATTTCTTATTTCTAGGTCAAGTCCTCCCCAGACCTAAAAGAAGCTTATGTTCATGAGAGCTTCTATAATTTAATAGTCTGATCTCTGCTTATGATATGTACGTCATTCTAAAAACCAAAGGCTTAAAGGAGGCTTGGATGTTCTTTACAGACAGCATTTCTAAGTAAGGCACAGTATATTTCAGAATCTGTGTAATGTCTGTTGGTCATCATGTACATGTGCATGTATGTATGTACACAGGATAGAGACAAGGAGACAGAAAGGCGTAGGTTGAGGGTTCATGTTAAACTTCATTGAAGTTATTTTTCAAGCACAATTCAAAAGCAGCCGCTTTTTCATTAAGAGATGTATGGTCTGACTCACATACATCTGTTTCTCTAGAGGTTATAAACCACACAAATCGGCAACATTCATATTTTAGCTAAAGCAATTTGAAAAGAGCAGCATGATAAAATGTCATAATTTTTGCTCTTGATACAATTAGTAGTATCACATAGGGATGACTTGAGACTGTGTCTATGAAATTTCTCGAAGAAAAACTAGTCATGGGTAAATTATATCACGTGCCCTTGGGCTAATCATGATTCTTCTCTTCCAGTAGTACTCCAAAATAGCCCTTAGTGAATTCAGTCATATTACACCAGAATGATAAATAATATTTAACCAGTGATAAAATACCAGTGGAGCTAATAGCATGTTTTTTCATTTGATTTTTAAATTTGTTCCTTGAAAATTATTTACAAATTGATATGGAAAAACTATCAATTTGCAGATTGAATAGCAGCTGATATGGGGAAAAGAAGTTGTTTTGATTCTTCCATAAAAGCATTTTTTCATTTTTCTACACATTTCATTGTAGCTAATTGTGAGAAAAAATACTATTTTCTTTAAAAATACCTTTAAATTGCTTATACATAAAAGTAACAATCATTTTCAACAACAACAACAAAGAAAAAAACATTATTAAGTGTTTCCTTTGATTTGGGAGAATTTTTTTTCTACATGATTCTAGACCAATAAGCAATAATAAAATATTTTTGCAGATACGAACCAACAAGAATGGAATAGAGAATCCCTGGTCTATCTGATGGTGGCTGAATGTTCCGGTCCTGATCAATGGCTTGGATCGGTGGGGTAACAATAATGGGGTTCAGTTCTTCCTGGAAAAAAATTCAGAGAGTTTAGTTCAGCTGTATTACAATACCTCAGGGAGAACTAACATGGGTATTTTTAGTTCGGACAGTTAGATAACAACAAAACCAGTAGCTAAACTCAGATTTCAAGATAGTTAACACCATATACTAGTTAATTTTGAATCTGAAGGTGTCCTCAAAGTCAAAATGAAAAGACATACTAATCATGCCTTTCATTACACACAGAAAACTTTATATCAAGAAGTACTCCCAAAAGGAAAGCAAGACAACACATTTTTAAAAATTTTTTATTTATTTTTATTTCGTTTTCTTTTATACATTCAATCACATTATTTAGCTTACAAAATGAATATTTCAACAGGTGAACATTTCTCCCTAGCCCAGTTGATAAAATTATAAAATACCTTCAACAGATAATATCACATTTCTTTGTCCCATTAATGCTATGCCTCTCTATTTTTCTTCTAAATATCCTTCATCAGACCCTACCCTTTCACACACACTATATCTCTATATCTGATATTTACATCCATTTCTTTTTCTTTCTTTCTTTTTTTTTTTTTTTTTTTTTTTTTTGGGTTTTTTTTTATTGGGGAACACGACCCC
>NW_006159584.1:1625831-1689710 GCF_000334495.1 Tupaia belangeri chinensis
CCAGGAGGGATGGCCATGCTACAATCCCTTCTCCTCCATTCTCTTCTCAGGATCTTGGGCACGCACGCCTACGCACATGCACCCAGCGTGAGTTTAAGCCACCGGGTCCAGGACTCGAACCACAGTCGGCTACATGGAAGTGCAGTGACATATCCATTATGCCAACTGCTGGTCCCTTTACATCCATTTCTTCCCCAGAGGACTTAATTGAGAGAAATACAAGACTAGCAAAGAGAATAGAAAATAAAGTTTTTGTCTTTGTTTTAGACATGATTTGTAAGAAAATTATATTTTTTTAATAAATATTTTTAAAGTTTCAGATAAATTATTTATATTAAAATAAAAGCTTTAAAAATAGGGTTTAACTCAATGGAAATCAAAGTCACATAATTGCACATTTCATATCATTCAAATTAATTATATAGGCCCAGTTATGGTAGCCAGATCTCACATGGCCGATCCTGTGGTTTGAGTTTCAAATCAAGCAGCTTGAGAAACATGCTAGTGTATGTATGTGTGTGCCCAAAATCCCCAAAGGGGGTAATAATGGAGGAGAAAGGATTGCAGCATGACTATTCCCCTTGGGAATGGGGGTGCTTTCTCCCTCTCTTCTCTCTGTCTCTCTCTGGTGAGTACATGTATAATCTGGCAATTTACAAAAAGAAAAAAGAAGAAAATTGGGCATCCAGCCCACTACACTCTGATCACTGCCTCATGTTCCAGCCACTCAGTGTCTGGGCCTGCCTGCCCGCCAAGGTTTCAATATATATCGCCAAAATGCCATCTCAAATGGAACACACCATGGAAACCATGATGTTTACATTTTACAAATTTGCTGGGGAAAAAGGCTACTTGACAAAAGATGATCTAAGAGTATTCATGGAAAAAGAGTTTGCAGGAGTTTTGGAAAATCAAAAAGGACTTTTGGCTGTGGACAAAATAATGAAGAATCTAGACCTGTGCCAAGAAGTGGGCTTCTAGAGCTTTTTTTTTTTTTTTTTTTTGCCATTTTTTCCCCCACTAATTGAGGGGCTCACCATTGCATGGAATGACTGTTTGGTAGTAAACATGAAGCAGAAGGGAAAGAACTAGGCAGACTCAATGGATTACTCTTATCCTGCTAAGAGTTTTCCCACAGGGTCAATTAAAGAATTTACCTTACAACTCCCCTGTATAAAGAACAGATCAGGATCCTTAGAAAATTTACAAAGAAAATCCAACTCCCATTTGACAAGCAGAGAAAGAAAAGTGAGTAAAATGGCAGATACGCTTTTGATTTTCATATTGTTCACATCCTCTTGCCCTCAATAAGTAGAATTCCTTTTTAGTTCTCCCCAAAAAGAAGAAAATTATATATTATATAGTTACGGATTTTTTTAAAAGAATTATTTTATTTATCTTTATATTTATTTATTCATTCATTCATTCATTCATTTATTTATTTAAATTTGACCAGAGAGCGAGTGAAAGAGAGAAAGTGAGAAAGTAAGCCACCAGATTTAGGACTTGAACCACAGCTGGCCATGTGGAAATCCAGTGCTTGTAACCACCACTCCAGCTGCCAGTTATGAATACTTAATCTACAAGAAGATTTAGTTTAAAAGTATAATATATTTATTTTTCTTTTCTTTCTTCTTTTTTAAAGAGAGATTTGCTATAAGGCACATGTGCTCACTGGAGAGACAGAAAGCAAGAAATCACCCTTCCCCCA
This sequence comes from Tupaia belangeri chinensis, assembly GCF_000334495.1. Classification (NCBI taxonomy): domain Eukaryota; kingdom Metazoa; phylum Chordata; class Mammalia; order Scandentia; family Tupaiidae; genus Tupaia; species Tupaia belangeri. The sequence continues at coordinate 1,627,543 of NW_006159584.1, forward strand.
GGGGGCCATGCTGCAATCCCTTTTCCTCTGTTCTCCTTTCAGGATCTCAGGCACGTACACGCATGCACCTGGCATGAGTTTTAAGCCACTGGGCCCTGGACTTAAATTGTGGTAGACTTCATAGGAGACCAGCAGTGTGAATCATTACATCATCTGCTGGTTCCATAATCCATTTCTTTAATTCAGTGTTTCTCAATTTGATGTATTCTGCTGCGCTATTTGACCAGCAAATATTCTTTTATAAAAGACTAGATGACAGGGTCAACCCCTAGCCAAGTGGTTAAGGGATCTGGTTTCCACATAGCTAATAGGGTTTTAATTCCAGGACCAGCAGTTTGACAGATACACAGGGTATGGGCAGGCCGCAAATCCCAACAAAATGGAGAAATGAAGGAGAAGAGATTGAGGTGTGGTCACTCACAACTGAGAGTGCTTTCTCTATCTCCCTCTCTATCTTTCTCTCTCTCAGGCAAGCATATATGCCTTTGGCAATAAAAAAGAAGTAAGGGGTGTGTGGTCCAGATAACAAATATGTTTACGCACTGCTGATGGCAAGGTCTATGTTGCAGTTACTCATCTCTGCCAGCAGAGTGCTAAAGTCCCAGTGGGCACAGCTATGTTGCAATGAAACTTTACTAAAACAAGTGATGAAGTCACACAGTTTGTTGATCCCTATTATTATAAGTATGATAAAACAACAACAACATAAAACAATAAAAAGTATGCTGAACACAAATAACAAGCTATCATAATAAGCTATCTACACAGATAAGCTTAGAAAACGATATTAAAGTTTTAAAAAGCGAATTTACTATACCACGGGTATCTTCAGATATTTAATTTCCAAAATGACTAAGAAGGGGATATACTTAACATAATTTTATAAACAAGTTCAAATTCTCCTTGAACTAATATCCTCGGAACATGGGGAAACTAAATTTTTTGCCACCTTCCGCTCAAATATGTAAGTGGTAGTTCTAAACAGAAATATAGTATACTTCAATAGACAATAATATCCCATTTAAAGGAATTATTGCCATGTTTTATTATATTTTTCCTTCTCAAGTGACAAAACATTGGATTGCATCATGAACATTTTACAGATCCAGTAATTTTCATTTTCAGCAGAAATCTAAAGTGACGGCATGTTAAAATAAGACAAAAATAGCAATGATATTAAACCATTAGGGACAATACTTAATTTTGTATTTAATTATAATAATTAAAGATTATCTAAAATTATTCCTTTATTTCTCTAGTAATAACAATGGGGAATTGGTTATAATTATTGACTAATAACTTAGACACTCACATACAGTTTACAGATACTGTTGAATTCATTATCACTAATAGGCTGTTAGTGGTCTAAATGTCAATATTTTCTTGAAAATGAAGATCTACTAGAGTAGAACTAATAGTCTATTTTTATTCCTTAAATATGAATTTGAAACCATAAGAATTTGAAACAACAAAGATACAAAATTAATTCTACAATAACACATTATATCCATATGATTATTGTTCCTCTCACACAAAACAAGATGTCAACTAAAACTCTTCCTCCCACTTTTGTCTTTCTCTCTATCCTCCCCAACACACACACACACACACACACACACACACACATACACACACACAAGCATCTTTTCAATACTATTTATATCCTATGTAATATCTCTACTTCTCCCTAAAATGAAAAAAATCCAAAGTTGTTCAAAATATGTGTGAGCATTGAAGTTAAGGGTTGACTGGTTCTTTCTAGTGACTTCTCAAAGGAATCTGCTCATAGCAGCCAAAGTCAGATTATGGTTAAACTACTTAATTCCTGGTTCAAGTCATTAAATCTGTGGTAGCTTTTCCAAAACTGTGGCTCCCTCAGACCTTGTGAAAGGCTTTTCAAATCCTATTTACTTCCATCCCATTCTGCTTTGCATGGTCAGAGAAATTTGCAAGAGATACTAAACAGTCTGTGGCTTTATGAAATAACTTAATTCTCTACCTAGAATTTAAAAAATAAATATTAACACTTCTGTTAGATTCCTAAATGTGAACAGATTACAAAGTTTGAGGGGATCCCTGCTAATCATCTTATTTCTGTAGAATTATCTTAATAATTAGGAATTAAAAATGAAAATAGCAAAATGTGAATATCTAGAACTATCCAGATGACTGGGTCTAGAAGTAAGAGTAGATGGCATGAAAGATATGTACCATAAGGCCATTCTGTATCATTTGACTACGTCATTCCTATAAATTATAGTAGTAAGAACTAAAGAAAATAAATGATCTAGGCAACAGTTAAAATAAGTTTCTGGACAGTTCAGAGTAGTGGTGTGTTTAAAATAACCTTGTGACATTTTGACTTCTATAGAAATTAGTAACTTAAGACAGTATCTTTCTTCTGCTATTATATATGAGTTTGTCAGAAGTTTAAAGGGAAAATTAAGAATAAATTCTCAAATATGATCACTATGATTACCTACCAAGTAAATTGTGATTTTTTGATCTTGAGAATTTCGAATATTACTAATATATTACATTAAAGAATACTGAGAATTATGCTTTGTGTAGGTGTATTATTAAATATTTAATATAATTTTTCACAAAATAAGAAGTAATTAGAGTTAGAAAATAATATATGTATTCATTAGGAAAAAACAACATAGAGACCAGCAGATGGCATAATGGTTACATCACTGAACTCCACATAGTCACAGTTCCAGTTCTGAACCCAGTGGCTTAAAATCTATACCAGGCCTATGTGCATGCATGCCCAAAATCTTGAGAAGAGAATGGAGGAGAAGGGGTTGTGGTGTGGTCATCCCCTGAGGGGTGATTTCTCACTTTCTGTCTCTTTGGCAAGCACACATTGCCCTATAACAAAAATCTCTCTCTTAAAGAAAAAAACAACATAAATACCATTTTTTGAGTTTTTGTTTTCCTCCAAAATTTCTACAGTGAATGGAATTATAAAAGGGACATGTGTGTGTATGTAACTCTATGTATACATATATGTACACATATAAGCAAAAAAAAACACAGGAAAACACTTCCTTATTAAAACAAATGAGAAGATTACAGAAAAAAAATTCAAAGAACTTGCTTCTACATAAATTAGAAAATTCTACTCTTGTAGTCAACTACAAATAAAATATCAAGTAAAATTAACTAGGCCTCAGGTGATGAGGGTAATCTATCAATATAATATATATACCTTTTTAAAAATTCTAAATATTTATATATTTATCTTTTAGTTTTGCTAGAGGGTGCTTGTTTTCACCCGAAAGAGACAGAGAGAGAAAGGAAAAGTAAGAGATCACCCCTCGGGAGGATGGCCACACTGCAATCCTTTCTTACCCATTCTCCTCTCAGGATTTTAGGTATTCATGCACATACACCCAGTGTGATTTTGTTTTGAATTGTTACTTTTTTTTTTTTCCTTGCTATAGGACACATACCTTAGCCAGAAAGGGACAGAGAGGAAATGTGACTCAAAACTGTGGCTCCTTCAGATGCTGCAAAAGACTTTTCAAATCCTATTTACTTCTGTTAGGAGGTCTGGTGACACCGGGGGAGACTGGTGTCACCACAATCCCTTCTCCTCCAGTTTCCTCTCAGGATCTTGGGGACACACACATACATGCCTGACATGATTTCCTAGCCACCAATTTGGGGCTTGAACTGTGGAGTTGACCATGTGAGATCCAACACCTTAATCTCCATGCCACCTACTGGCCCTGCAATACATAATACTTTTTACACAGACCACATTCTCTGACCAAAATACAATTAGAAATCAATAAAATAATATTTTTAAATTATTCAAAAGAAATACCCAAATTATTTAGTAGTTAAACATTTTGAAAATATAATTTAAGGATTAAAAAAAACTCTGAATTTTAAAATAGTAAAAGTGAATGACAATCAGGGACCAGCAGGTGACATGGTGGTTAAGGTGCTGGACACTCCCACATGGCTGACCATGGTTCAATTCTGGGACCTGGCAGCTTGCTTTTTCTTTCTCTTTCTCTATTTCTGTGTGTGTGTGTGTGTGTGTGTGTGTGTGTGTGTGGTCAAATTAAAATAAATGAATGGAAAGTAAAATTCAATAAAATAATTCTTTTAATAAAGTGAATGACAATAATATATTCATACACCAAATTTTGTGAGATATGGGAATGAACAGTACTTTTAATACATACATACCGACTCTGAAGAGTTGGCAATAAATGAGCTAAATAGCTGATTTAAGTGTTTATTAAAGAACAAGATACAGCCAAAGAAAACTGAGTAAAAATAATAGACAAGAGAGAAACAACAGTATGTAGTATGTATTATATAATGCTGATGAACAAATTAAATAGATAAAGGAGACAAAGTCCTTGCATTCAAATCACCAAGGGCCAGCACATTACTATCCCTGGATTTCCTGAAAATCAGAATCTTTATAATACACCTCTTTTTCCCTAAGTTAGTTTGAGATAGGTCTCTGAGATTTTGAACCTAAAATATTAATTTATAGAAATTGTTTTTTGTTTTAAAAAAGAGGAATGAATGGCGCATGAATTCTCTTACAGACACTTTGCTTACTTCCCTTTATCATCTAAATTTTATTTTACAAAAAGAATAGAATTATCCTTTTTTTTTCCCTGTTGTGAGGTTTTTGCCATTAGGGCATATGCACTACCAGAGAGAGACAATGAGGGAAAGTAAAAAATCACCCCCTAAGGGGGTTGGCCATGCCACAGTCCCTTCTCTACTCTCCTCTTGGGATTTTGAGTATGTAATCACAGGTGCCCAGCATGGCTTTTAAGCCACCCAGTCTGGGACTCAAACCATGGTTGACCACATGATGACTCAACACCTAAACCATCATGCCACCTGGTGACCCTAAAAAAGAAATAATTACTCTTGTATGCAAACTCAAGTCATGTAATCACAGGATTTGGCAAATAACAAATATTATTTGCCAGTTTGTATTCTATTTAATTATCTAATCTGGTATAAGGACTCTTCTCTCAAGTTAATTTTGTAGTATCCACTACCAAGAAAATAGTCTTCCAGTGGCTACAGTCAGAGTAATTTCTACAACTCTTGTGAAAAGGCAGTCAATTCAGAGATCCATTTCTTTTGAAGAACAGATTCTCTTCAAGTAGATAGTAATTATTGTTATTTATTCTTCTTTTGCCCTCCTAGTGAACTTAGCTTCTGAATTTAATATCAGATTACAGCAACAAAAAAAAAGTTGAAGTTAGAAATCTACTCAGAGGGTCAGCTGGCAATGTGGTGGTGAAGGTGGCTGGACTCCCACATGACCAACTGCATAGTTCAAATCCCTGATATGGCAGCTTAAGAAACAAGACAGATGTGTGTGTGTGTGTGTATGTGTGTGCCCAAAAATCCCAACAGAAAGGATAAATGCAGAAGGAATTGTAATGTGACCATTCACCACAGGGCATGATTTCTCACTCCTCCTCTCCCTAATCCTGTCTTTTTCTAGTTTGACCTATAACTCAAACACAATTGGATATCCTTTATGGAAAGTATCAAAATATTTCTCAATCTTAGTATAACTGCTATAATTAGCTCTTTAGAAAAGCATTATTAACCTGTGGATTGAAATTATCTTACTGAAGTTTATAACCCTCAGTCTAAGGTCCCACAGGTCTCAACAAATTTTCATAATTAAGGTGAATTCCAAATGATATACCAAAAAAGCCACCCAAACACTCTAATCTCGTCCGTACTTTTCTTCTGGAGAATAGCTGCTTTCTTTACAATCTTGAGAAACCATGTCTTCAGATTTTGTTCAGCTGTCAGGTGTACATTAGAAGTTCACACTGTAGCAAATATGCATTTCTCTTCTGTTTGAACTGTCAGAACTACATTCCCTGACTTAGTAATGGGGATGCATTTCTAGAATGCATTAGGTTTGTCTAGACCCAGACAGAATGCATTTTTCTGAGTTGGAGTGGGGGAGCTGTGGATTAGAAATAAACATAAAAATAAACACACAAAGACATACAAGTATAAAAGAGCAAGGATTCAGTGGTCCAGACTTCTTTGATGTAGAAAGCCATGACCTAAAACCAGCCTCAGGTTTATTATTTTATATGGCATAAAATAAAGAAAGAGCAAATGGATTGGAAAGTAAGTTGCTTTCAGATGTTAATTGACTCATGATGTGAAAATGACTGGCACCAAGTAGTTTCTTTTGATCTTTTGGGGAGAAATCTGAATAACACATGTGGCTTCCTTAAACAGATACTGCTTTGCTGTATGGGCAGCTACTGTATTCGCATGCAAATGTTTTTATTGCTACACAAAAGAAGCTCATGGAACCACATTTCTGCATGTCTGAAGGTCACTATGTTTGCTCATAGTGGCCACTCTCCATAGGTCCATGTAAAGAGATTCATATTGTACAGTCATATAAACTATTAAACAATAACAAATATATTGTCTTCTCTAAAAATATTGTTTTATTTAATGATTACAAAACTCAAGATTATTTCACTAGGAATACATCCTTTATGTTTATTACCTTCTCTGGAGGAGCAACTTCTCTTGAAATGATGTAAGAGAACATTTTCATGTACAACTATTATATGCTTCAAGAAAATAATAGGTTATTAAAGTTTCAAGATGAGTAGTTAGTTATCCCTCATACAACCTCACTATCAGATTGAAAATAGAGTTTTGGGGCTTGAAGGTGGCATGGTCATTGGGGCCCTAGACTTCCATATAGCCAACCAAGGTTCAAATCTCAGACCTGGTGGCTTGCTCTCTCATATTCTCTTTCTCTCTCTCTGGTCAAATAAAAATAATAATAATAAATAAAATTAAATAATTCTTTTTTAAAAGAAAAAATAAATAAAATGGAGTTTTGATATGAAAATTCTCTTTTATGCATAAAAGGTCTTTCAAAATCATGGAAAATATGTACTACCAAAAATAAAAAGCTATGAATCAATTTCATAGCTTTATTGCAGCAAAAGAAACTCTTACCTTAATTCTATTTCTCCACAAACTTTTGAAGTGTCCTTGTATATAATAAATAAAAATGTATAGTGGGGCCAGAAGGTAGTGCAGTGGTTAAGGCACTGGACTCCCATGTAAACTACCATGGTGTGAGTCCCAGACCTGGCAACTTGAAACTCACATCAGATGCATGTATATGCATGCATGCATACTCTAAATCCTGCGAGAAGTGTGTGTGTGTGGGGGGGTGTTGTCTCACTCTATGTCTCTTTGGCAAGTACAATCCCCTATATCAAAAATCTCTTTAAAAAAGTATTAGCAAGAAATGAGAAAATAAAATTTCAAAAATCATTCCTATAGGTTTAAAAAAATCTTAACTCTGCTCTTTTAGGTATTCAAACCATTACCTTGCATAAAAAGTAAATTTAGAGAAAACACTAACATTTTCAAGTTTGGGCACTTTCACCAGTTTAGTCTGTTATATCATCCCTAATATAATAAGGGTGCACAATTCATTTGATTCTTGAAGTTATATTATGCCTAGGTAGACTATCTGTAAAATAATTTTAACCAATCTTTCTATCTTAAATATGCTTTGTTTTTTCCAATGAGAAATGACATCTATCACTTACACAAATCAATAGGTCAGTTCATTTTTAAAAATAAAAAAATATATTTGACATTTAGCAGACCGATTATTAAAGTCTCCTGTCTTAACAGGAATACAAATAATATAAGTACTGTTTAAATGCTAAATATTCTTCAAGTTAGAATTTGAGTGATTTTTTTTTTGAGAGGTTTTCACTATAGGGCACATGCGCTCGCCAGAAAGACAGAGAGAGACAGAGAGATAGAAAGCAAGAAATCACCCCCCAGGGGGGATGGCCATGCCGCAATCCCTTCTCCTCCATTCTCCTCTTGGGATCTTGGGTACTTACGCACACATGCCCGGCGTGAGTTTAAGCCACCAGGTCCAGGACTTGAACCACGGTCAACTATGTGGGAGTCCGGCAACATAGCCATTGCACTAACTGCTGGTCCCGAATTTGAGTGATGTTTTCACCTGATTAACATATGAATAGTATTACACTGAACTTGCTGAAGTATTCAATATTTTAAATTAAATGTAGATATTATGACAATTCTCAAGATTTAATAATAATCCCCAAGAAATAATACATTTGAATACAATTCTAGAAAGGTAAACCGAGCTTATATTACCAAATAGCTCTGTAGTATAAAAGCCAAACTTGGTGTTATCTTCAGATATAAGAATATTTTGTTTTAAATGTATAAAATATGCATCTTTATTTCATTAATTTATTTATTTATCTTAAGTGCTCTTTCATGGAGCATTTGTGCTCATCAGAGTGAGACAGAGAGGAGGAAAGTGAGAAATCTCACTCCCCCTAAGGGGATGGCCATGCTGCAGTCCCTTCTCCAGTCTCCTAGGATTTTGGGCATGCACGCACATGCATCTGGTGCAATTTTCAAACTGCCAAGTCCAGAGCTCAAACTAAGGTTGGCCATGTGGGAATCCAGCTCCTTAACCACCACACCACCTGCCAACCACCATATCTTTATATGTATATAATGCTAGACAAATTATTGCTTAGATCTTTGCTCTGTATTTTAATCAAGTAATAGTCTCACAGTATTTGAAAAGGACAGTTATGATAAAATAGTAAAAGTCATCCTATAAATATTATAGCACTGATATTTAAGTGACATGAAATTTTAGCAAACTATATAATTTAACATCTAAATAACTAAACTTAGTATTTATTATTAAATTACTTCTATTAATTTTATGTGTTCTTTACATTTAAATAGGTAATTATTTCTCTGACATTCATTTTAAAACCTTACTATTCAATTCATATTTTGAATCTATTATATATTCACAAAGACTTAGAATGGATATTAGAAGAGCCAGTGGACAGAATTATTCTCGTTTCACATTACAGTGTAAATGTACTGCTCTCCCAGAAGTTTTTGAAAGTGCTCAGCCAGATTTTTGCTTGTTTCTATGTCAATTGACACCACATGTCAATTTTTGCTCATTTCTATGTCAATTGAATCAACATGTTCTCAAATGCAGACTCATATAGGCAGAAATATAATTACACATTCCCTTAGGAGGCTAAACAACCATTTCTGTTTTTACTTTGAATAGTAAGTCAGCATGAAACAGAGAGAGAGAGCAGAAGGAGAGGACAGAGAGAGGAAGAGAAATAAAACACTCTTTGTGGGGGATGGTTAAGCCACAATCCCTTCTCTCTCTCTCCCTCTGTTTAGAATTTGGGGCAGGCACACATATATGCCCAGCATGTTCTTCAAGCTACAGGTTCTGAAACCACCCAGTCGGCCATATGAGATCCAACCACTCTCACCACCATGCTATGGGCTGGCCAACTTTATAAAATTTTATAGCTGATATTTTTCCATTCATTACAATGTCTCATGTGATATACATGCGTGTGAGATTTATGCACATCATTATATACAATACTAGTACATGGTCATACAGATGAACACCCAAAGATTGATATATTAAGTTTTCTTTCAATTGATGATGAGATTTGGATTGTTTTTAGTGTGTGCTATGATGAATAGTGCTCCTAAAAACACCCTCGTGTATGACTTCCTATACTGAAGAATACACTTGTGTTCAATATAAGAATAATGTATTGCTAAGTACATAGCAATGTTTGCATATGTTTGCATATAGCTAAGTCTGCATATGTTTCAATACACTAGGATATAGGATACTGTTTTTTAAAATGATTATGTAAGTTTACATTCTATGATAGTGTAGAATTCTAAATGCTCCGCAGCTTTGCCATTTTAAGCTTTAGTCTTAAAATTTTTGCAGTTATGGGCCAGCAGATAGCATGGAGTTTGAGGTGGCTGGATCCACCTGGCTGACTTGACAGATTAAGTTCCAGACCCAGAGGTTTGAAAATCACCCTGGGTGCACATTTGTGCATGTCCCAAATCCTGAGAGGAGAATAGAAGTGAAAGGATTGAGGCCCATCTTCCCTGGGGGTGGCTTCTCACTTCTCTCTCTCTCATCCTCTCCCTCCTCCCCTCATCTCTCTCTAGTGAGCACACACACCCTATAGCAAACAAAACAACAACAAAACCAGCAGCAATTCTAATAGGTATGTGTTATCTCACTGTGGTTTTAATTTGAACTTCCTTGATTACTAATGATATTGAACAACTATTTTTTAAGGAACTGGGTATCTGTGAATTTTCCTTATCTATTTCTACATATAAAATAGTTTGCTCATTTGTATCAGAATTTACCAAACACTCCTGTTCAACTGTCTGAGTTGCCTTGCCTATGACTTTCTTGGGAGCAGGGATAAAGCTATTTTCTTTTGTATTTGTAGTTCCAAAAAGAGTATGTGGCACACAGGCACTCAAATATTGTGAAAGAAAGGCTTCTCAGTTATAGATTATTTAGAGTATTCTTGAGGCCGAGAGATCCTAGTCTTGCTCTTGGGATTTCAGTGGGACTTCCAAATACAAATACTGATGTTTTTGGAGAATTTCTTTATAACTGAGATCTTTGAGCTTACAGAGCTACTGCACTGAACTAGAATGAAAAATAATGTGGCCATAGAATGGGTCAAAACATATAAATAGGAGCACACTGGGATGCACTGAGATGGATGTTTTGGGTAGTATGATAAACTGTCTCTCACAGTAGTTTAATAGATGGAGTAGCAAACTCCTATGTGAACGAAACACAAGCTTGCTGATCAACTTTTCAGTAAACTAATTTCTCAGAGTTTCACATATTCAAAATAAAGGAAGTAGTATCCACATTTCATGACCGATATGGGGATTCATAAAAGAATACATATAAACAAAAGAGTAAATGATAATATATAAAATCATTATATATTAAAATACTTTAAGTATTTTCTAATTGTATAATATAGGCATTGAAACTGACTTCAAGTCATAAACAGAGACCTGATACGAACTTTGAAGATTTATTTAAAACTGCATAATTGATTAAATACTTGAAAAAATTAGAGTGCCTATATTTGCTTAAATTATGTAATGATTATGTTTAAACATTATTTCCAGGTAGTCTACCAGGAAGTTGAATATTTTCTTGAAATCAACATTTTATTTTCCTGTATTCAAAGGAGATTTCAATTAAATTATTTTCTATAGACTCAGACATATCATAGTTTTACATCAAATTTATAAAATCATTAACTAAATTTTTATTATAAAAAGTTGAAATGATAATTTCTTAATTTATTAATACTTAGATGAATTATAGATATATATTGAGCACTTGATATATGTAAAGAACTCAACTAATTATTCAGACAGTACAAAGACTTTAGAGAAGCATTTTGGAGACCTGAAGAAGTTCTCTACAATGAGATGGGGACTTAATATATTTTTTGTTTGTTTGTTTGGATAGGTTTTTGCTATAGGGAATGTGAGCTCTAGTTCAGACAGAGAGAGACAGAAAGATGGAAAGTGAGAAATCACTCCCCAGGGGGGATGATTGTCTATTTCCTTATCTATTTCTACAGATAAAATAGTTTGCTCATTTGTATCAGAATTGCCACTCTGCAATCCCTTCTTCTCCATTCTCCTCTCTGGATCTTCAGCACACATGCACACGTGCCTGGCATGAGTTTAAGCCTCTGGGTCTGGGACTCGAACTGCGGTCGGCTACATGGGAGTCTAGCAATATAGCCATTACACCAACTGCTGGTCCTAATGGACTTAATTTATTAATACATGGACCATAAGCTAATTTAGAAAATGTTCTGTAAAGTGACCAACCTTTGGTAGGGTAGTGGTTAAGGCGACTGGGTCCCTCACGGCCAATTGTGCTCTTTAGAGTCCCAGACCTGGTGTGCGTGCATGCCTAAAATCCAAAAAGGAGGGAGAAATGGAGAAGGGATTGTGACATGATTATTCCCCATGGAAGGTGCTTTTGTATTCTCTCTGTGTGTGTGTGTGTGTCTCTGTCTAGTAAGTACATGCAACTTCTGGCAAAATCCAAAAGAGAAATGAAGTAAATTTATTTATTTATTTATTTTTATTTTTTAGAGAGATTTTCACTATAGGGTGTATGTGCTTGCCAGAGACAGACAGAAAGTGAGAAATCACTTCCTGGGGGTCACTCCCCCCCCCCAGAGGGGAATGGCCACACTGCAATCCCTTCTCCTCCACCCTCCTCTTGGGATTTTGGGAAGACATGCACATGCACCTGGAGTGAATTTTAAGTCTCCAGGTCTAGGACTTGAACCGCAGTTGACTATGTGAGAGTTCAGTGACATAACTGTTACACCATCTGCTGGTCCTCTAAGGAAATTATTTTTAAGGACATTTATTTACTAATGTTTATAAAAGGCTCTGATGGAAAATTCACACATCTTAGTATTATGAGAAAATTATTCAAAATAACAAGAAACAAAGATATTCAAGTATGTATAGCATGAATAAAGTAATTTTGATCCAGATATCAAAACTAAGATTGGTAGAGATAAAGGATGTACTTGTCTTTGAAAGGAGCTGGACAATGAAAGGGGGAAAAAACATGCATAAATAGATTAATAATCAGATAGATACCTTTTGATGAAAGTTTTTAAAGTGTCCTAAACACAAAGCAGTTTAATTTTCACATAGTTGTGAAATACAAAAATGTTATAGGTAAGTAACATATAAATGATTTGTCTTTTTGATTAAAAAAAATCATAGAGGGACCAGCAGTTAGCATAATGGCTATGTCTCTGGTCTCCCACTTAGTCGACCGTGGTTCGCGTCCTGGACCTGGTGACTTAAAACTCACGCCGGGCGCGTGTGCGTGTGTGCCAAGATCCCGAGAGGAGAATGGAGGAGAAGGGATTGCGGTGTGACAATCACCCCTGGGGGGTGATTTCTCGCTTTCTGTCTCTCTGTCTCTCTCTGTCTGGCGAGCGCACGTGCCCTATAGCGAAAACCTCTCAAAAAAAAAAAAATCATAGAGTATCATGTCACTACAAAGAAATGCAAAAGTGCCTATAACTGTATGACCCAGTGATACTAACATTTACTAATGTTATAAGGTAATTCGTTTCTTTAGAGCTGGATATTTAAATTGCTTATATGATTTGTTTGTTTGTCTTGATGGAGACAGAGAGAGTGAGCTCACAGGTGGAAAGGAAAGTAAGAAACAACCCTTCCCCCCAGGAGATACATGCATGCACATGTGCCAGGCATGTTTTTTTGTCACCACCTCTGGGACTCAAACTGCAGAATCAGTCATGTGAGATCTAGTCACTTTAACCTCCATGACACCTACTGACCTGCTTACATAGTTTTGGTATCAAAAATAACATATTCATTACTGTGTTTTATCCTTCATTATATTCTTAGATGTACAATTTCTGGATCAAAATATGGAAACATGTTAACTCTTTTGAACAAATTGCCAGATGGTCTTCCAGAAATACTGTCATGTTTTATTTCCTCCTTGGTAGTGTGTTTTTATAACTGCAGATATTATCAATACTGAGGTGATAAATATCTAGAATATGGCTAAGTAAGAGTAGTTGAATTTTGCAAAACTTTGGACAACAATAGCGGGATTATCATATGGCGTAATGGTTACATCACTGGACTCCCACATAGTCAACTGCAGTTTGAATCCTGGACCCAGCGGCTCAAAACTCACGCCAGGCACATGTACGCGTGTGCCCAAGATCTTGAGAGGAGAATGGAGAAGGGATTGCAGCATGGCCATCCCCCTTGGGGGGGTGATTTCTTGCTTTCTATTTTTCTGTCTCTGTCTTTCTGGTGAGCGCACACACCCTATAGCAAAAACCTCTCAAAAAAAAAAAAATCATGATGGTCCCACAAAACACACTTTCTTACTGTGTGAATTAACTATTATTTTACAATAGTATTTATAAATTGCATCTGAATTTTGCCACAAATATGATCTTAGACAGCAGAATTACACTACATCTCTTCCCCTCATTGAACTACATTGGGTATGTGTTTTGAACTTGAAATTACAGAGGAAACCCAAATTTGACTCAAAAAGAATTTCATGATCAGATGATTCTAAGAAGATGGCTAAGTTTGCTATAGAATATTTCTCTATATACTGTCAAATTTGAAGAGAAATAAATTATGGCATTATTTAGAAACTTGGTTCCTATATATTCTTCCTAAGCTATCCTCAGATGGAGCCTTCTCAAGAATATCAGTATTCTATCTCATTAATTAAAAACAGAGATATTAATTAGTTCATTTTTATTACCTTAGAAAACCACTTTGGTGAAGAAGAGATATTAGTGATTAGCTGTTTGTTTTTATATATTTGACTTAAACATTAGTAATATTTATTAAAATAAGTTTGTCATCTTACCATATTTATATTATAATATGCTTATATTAATGTATGCTATAACAAATCATATACATGAATTTTCCTTTCCACAACTGGTTTGAAAAACATTGTTTGAGTGCTTTCTAACTTTGATTTTTAATTACAGTTTTAAATCAATAACCCATACAGACATTTACTTAATGACTATTAATAGAGCCAGAGAGATGTTAATGTCATGTCCTAGTTATATTGAATCTGATATACTCTAATTTTAAATCACAGAAACAATTTGTCCATTCACTTTATAAAAAGCATATAAATTATAAATTATAATCCTTGCAGAAACATTCCTAAAATTAGCAGAATGGCGAACTTATACAAGTCATTTTGAATGGCCAGTATCATTACTTATACGAAATCCCACATATTGAAAAGACTAAACTTGTCTTACCAGATATCTATTTGGTATACAAAATATCTCAAATATTTTATTTGTTTCTTACTATCGAAAGCTGGATGAAAACAAGTCACCTTCTCTTGTTACCGGAGGACCTACTGTCTCGCCCCAGGGTTATTACACGTGATTTAAACAGCAAGAATAAAAACGTGTAGAGATTATGCAAGCTTCACCTTGACAAACAGAAAATTTATAAAACACAACACTAAAATGGAAATGCCCACCAGGATACACTAGGAACAGAAGGCTTTCATATTTTATAGAGCTCGTGTAACCTAAATTTCCTGAGACTACAAGGGGAGGAAATAAAGGTTCGTTTTTTGATAGATAAGCTTGGTGGGATTATGCCTGCCTCACTGAAAAGTAGAAAACACTTGACAGAACAAGAATGATCACCAGTAGCACAGTTCCCCATGCACTGTTTCAAGTCCTAAAGCTAGCTTCTGAGTCAAATGGAATACCAACTTCCCCCTGACTAAACCATTAGCAACATTTAAGTCTCCCAGCACACTGAAGGACCCTGGGAGATTTGGCTCTTCTTGTTGAAGGGAAAACTCAAACATTTGGTCTCAACATTTGAAAAAACTATGACCCAGGCTTGTTTTCAGACTTCTGTTTTGCCCTTGCAATAGAGGCTACTACTTTAAACCACAACAGGGGACCTTTTGATAACTCTGGATGCTGTTGCCTGCAGGGCACTGATAGAGGCTCCATGAATCGTTTTCAAATAACATTCTTGATATTTGCCCACAGGGTCTCTGGAAGCATCCTCTAAACTTTCAATTTTTCTACTGAAGTTTAACGTAATAGTTTTTTTTTTTTTTCTCTCCCCTTCCAGCATTGGTTTAGATTCTCATTGTTGAAAACCAGGACTGTGCTCTTACGATAAAATGTTTGCAAACATCAAAATTTGAATAATTGGGCAACTCACGTTCCAAACTCTATTGACAAGTTTATACTCCCAAATATGGGTTTAAACTAAAATAGTCATGTAAAACGCTGCCAGGCAATAAAAATCTCTCCCTCATTTTCTGTCTCATTCTAGATACATAGATATTGAGGTAGAGACGGATATATAGCATGTTTCTTTCTACGATTGATGAACTGATTCTTTTTAGGTGTTTTGTCAAGAAGCTTAAAGTATAATTGTTGAGACATGATTCATTAATATAAACCACAACTAGTAATAGAAAACAAGGCAATGTGTGTGCAATGAACTTTCCACTGAATTATTAGAAAGCACAAAGTTTTATAATAAGGGAATCCAAGTAATATAAATATTGCTTCACATTTCTGCAAGGTTTTAAGTCTACCATATATTTTATTTCACTTGAGCCTCATGAGAGCAGTTTGAAATAAAAAAGAATTATCCATTTTTTTTAACAGAGAACTTAAATGATATCTCCAAGCACACATCCAGTTGTAACATAAAGCTCCCTAAAGAATACATAATTGTTTAAAATACTACCCTTTTTGCTTATTTTCCAGAAGTAGAGAACTCCTCATATTTGGTCAAATCAGACTAAATGATGAGGGGGGAAAAACCTGCTACTGTGTGTTTATGTATGATAGTTGATAATATTTAGCTTGCTAGCAGCAGATCATAGGTCAACTACCTAAAATTTAAAAAAAAGAAAAATTTGTAGCTAGAGTGAAATGTCATATACTACATTTATTCACTGATTTTAAAATAAGTCATATAATTGAAGCATTTGTTTTTAAACAACACACCGGCCATCCTGACTTCACATGGTAATAAACCACTATTTACCCACTTTATTTTATTAAGAATTATTATTATTTTTAAATTTGCTATAGGGCATGTGTGCCCAATAGAGGGAGAAAGAGGGAAAGTGAGAAAGTAAGCCTACCATGGTCGGAGTCCAGCATCTTAACCACTACACCACCTGCAGGCCCATATTTATCCATTTTTTTAAAAAATAATTATTTATTTTATTTTATTCATTTGTTTATTTATTTATTATTTTTAGTTTGACCAGAGAGAGACAGAGGGTGAGAATGAGAGAAAGAGGAAGTGAGAAAGCAAGCCACCAGATTCAGGACTCAAACCCTGGTCGGCCATATGGGAGCGTCCAGCGCCTTAACCACCACGCCACCTGCTGGTCCCCATATTTATCCATTTTAAATATATAGATTGGGAAAGAGGAGATGGCATAATGGTTATGTCACTAAACTCCTATTTAGTTGACCAAGGTTCAAATCCTAGACCTGGCAGCTTGAAACTCACGACAGGTGCATGTGTGTCCATGCCCAAGATCCCAAGAGGAGAATGGAGGAAAGGGATTGTAGTGTGGCCATGCTTCCTGGGAGGTGATTTCTTACTTTCTGTCTCTCTGTCAAGCACATGTGCCCTATAGCAAAAATCTCTCTTAAAAAAAAAAAAAGGCACAAATAACCAATAAAGTAATGAGGAACACCTTCTTTCTCTGTGTATTGTCCTGTGCATGCAGCTTGACCCACTACACATTAAACTGTCCTAGCAAAAAACTATTCATTCAGTATTTAGAGAGCCTAAAGCTTTTTTTATAAAATCTCAGAAGTCTCACATGTAAAAGATCATTAGTAAATTGGTAAATTCACGGTCTCTCAAGTACTCGTTTCCCTTTTAGGCACATCCTCTGTGCTCTGGTTTTTACCAAATATTCCAGAGCCATTTCTGCAGTGATGAAAACCTGGGATGAGGTTGCTTAGAGACAGCAAATTCCATACAACCAAGGGGAAGCTGAAGGTCAAAGAATGAATTAGATTGATGTCAGGTTCTTGTTTGAAAACAGAATTTATTTGTTTTGCTGACAGAGTAGGAAAATACAGATAGTCAAGAAAGGGAAGACTTTATTTTGCTATAGACTAAATTCATGAAGAAATAACAGATATAAGAAAAGCATAGTAAATATTATTACAGGAATAGTCCACTTAGAGTAGAAACACTGTGAACTAAATGTCTGTCATTTCTCCTACCAAAATGGATCAAGTGATCATTTCAACTCAGAAAAAAGTCTCAAACTAAGCTGGATATAAATGACTGCTAGAGGACACACAGAAATCACATCATGACATTGGTTTGATGGCAGAGTCGGAAGGACAACGGAGCTCAGTCCTGAGTGCTCTATAAAAACAACCTTTGTTTAGAAAATGAACAATACAGGTATACCTTACATTTATTTTAAAACATCTGTTTCTGGGCTTACTTTTCAATAAGAATGGAATTATTTGACACAAAGAAATAAGCAATAAAATAATAATAACTGGCATGACTAACATTGCAACACTCAAAGGGAAAGTTCTTTTCAATAACTATAATAACCATATTTTCCCAAATACTCTTTCTAGAAAATAATAGTATGGAACACCAATTTTAATGGTATTGCTCACAATACAAAGCTTGTTTTAAAACATAAAGCGCCTCCTTATTTTCTGTTTAATATTTGTGTTTCTTCTTTCATCTTGAAAAAAAAAAGTGTGCTTTTCAATATGAGCAAATTGAAATGACACTTTTCTTTTGCTATGTAGCCTTTAAAATTTTCTTATTCATTTTCAATCTTATAAAATGTATGCATTATAGAAAAGCTTCTTCAAAAATTATGGAATATTTGAGAAGACAGTGACCTAGAATTACTTTAAAAGTAATCTTTACCGTAACGGAAGGCTACAGAAGGGCTCAAAGATTCACTTTTAGAAAAAAAACAAATTGCATGACATTTAACAGGCCTTGTCTAAATAGGCCACAGTCTTGAGAAGAAAGCACTATTTCTGACTCTGGTTCCCTTCCCGATGTGTTGAATTGTGTTATTAGCAAACATCTTCTTTGTGGTCTGTCAGAGATTGCCTTAGGTCTAGCTACAGCTGTGTTTTAAGAGCCCTAAGAGGATTCAGAATCAGGATGCAGCTTCCTTGTCAGCAAAGAGCAATGAGGAGAAACTAACATGAGTAGAATGTCACAGAAGAGTCAATGCCACGTGAGGGTCAAATGAATGTCACTGGATCACCAATGACAAACATGATAGATAAAGACACAAGGAACCAAACAAAGAAAGCCAAACATGAAAACGAAGAAGGGAAAAGAGAAGTTGGAGGCAAGCAGGGGCAGAATAACGTGCAACAGTACTTGAGTAAATTCACTGATACAGTACTTACTACTCTTTCCACTCATGTGATGGGCCATTTAAATAAGACTAGGGTGACAGCCCCGTGGCACAGTGGCTAAACCTGTGCATAACGATCTGGATCCCACTTGCCAACCACTTGCCAAGCCTTTAGTTTGGAAAACACTCTAGGTGTAAAGGTGTGCATGCCCCTAATGCTGACAAGAAAAGGGTCTGTGGCATGATCACACCACTGAGGGGGAGGGGGAGCCATCTCTCTCTGTCTCTGTCTCTTATGTGCCCCATAGCAATATAAATAAAACAGACAAAGTGGCACAGAGCAAAACATTACCATGGGTCAATTCTTCTCTGTGTGTTTTCTGAAACCCAGAAAAATATGAATGACATAAATTCAGTTTTATGTTTCAGTTTCATGAACTTTTAGAAATCCCTGGTCCAAGAGGCAATATATATCATCACAAATAAGCCTTTAATCTTTGCAGAAAAGAGCTCAAGAAAGTGGAAATGATGATTATTTCTGTATGACATAAATATGATTTTAATCCAGACTAAAAAAATTTTTCCTAAAATTATAAGGATTAAGATAGATTTTCTATTTGATTTATTTTGCTTTTAAGTTTTTGTCATAGAGTGTGTGTGCTCATCAAAGAGAGAGAGACAGAGAAAGGGGATGTGAGAAATCACTCCCAGGGGGATGGCCACATCCCAATCTCTTCTCCCCCATTCTCCTGGGATTTTAGGTATGCACATACATGCACCCAGCTTGATTTTTCAAGCTACTAAATCCAGGACTCAAACCATGGTCAGCATGTGGGAGTCCAGTGCCTTAGTCATCACGCCACCTGCCAGCCCCCAAGATAGATTTTCTATGGTGTATCAGGGGCATGGCTGGTAGTTTCATGCCACAAGAAACAAGAAAGATCATAAGAAATTAAATATTAATTTTGAAGAATCATTACTTATATGATATAGCAATAAAATTTATCATAAGTAAAATAAAGTGATAAACTTCTGAATAACTGTTGAAAATAAAATATTTTAAAATACAATGAATATCATATTGCCAAAACTTTACCTAATTATTAAGTTTGTCATTACTATGGTTAAGAAATTTATACATATATTCAATCCTAGAATAGAATGTATAGAGAAAGTCTATTAACTTTTTTAAAAAATGTAATTTGTATGTAGCTAAGAGTTACCAAACTGGAGTTATTAAAAGCTTATTCATTCTAGCAGTTATTTATAGATTATTTTGAATGTTCAGATATACCATCATCATTGATCAAATTTGCCTCTTTTTTCTCAATGTTTAAAACAATTATTTTCACTTTTCGTCTTAGAAAATAAATAAATGAGTTGTGTTTTTATTATTTCCTATGATGTCTATGTTGTTTTAGATAGCTAACTTTCATGATGATTAAGCAGTTACTCTGAACACCCTTTTTATTTAAACACTGACTAATGCTGTGATCTTAGACTTTTAGAGACAAATATTTCAAATGTCATAAAACACTTGGAAGCTACTTAGACACAAAAAATCAAAAATATAATTTTTAAAGGAAATTCAGATAGCTGAATAAAAATATAAAATCTATGAGATTTTTTTCATGGTAGAATAATCAATAACTATTAAAAATATGTGAGATCTTATCAATGGTAGAATAATCAATAACTATTAAAAATATATAGCAGTTTTAAATTACACAAAAATGTACACATTTGTATTTTTAAAAAGCTATCATTGGGACCAGCAGATGGCATAATGGCTACATCACTAAACTCCCACGTTGTAGACCATGGTTTGAGTCCCGGACCAAGGGGCTCAAAATTCACACCAGGTCTGTGTGTGGGTGTGTGTGCATGTCCAAATACCAAGAGAAGAATGTCAGAGAAGGGACTGTAGCATGGGCATCCCCCCTGGGGGTTGATTTATTGCTTTCTATCTCTCTGTCTACTAGGTCTCTCTGGCAAGTGCACTCACCCTATTGCAAAAATATCTCTTAGAAAACGAATAAAAAAATAAAAGTAAAAATAAGCTATCATTTATACAATCACTGAATAAATGACAAATAATAGAAAACTCCACCACTTTCTGGAATTCTTTGGTCAAAGAGGCAATAAACCACCAGAATATTATCTATCAGAATAAAGCTTCATACCTTTAATATCACTAATATAAATTAATAATAATACTTCTTTAAATAGATAAGAAAAACCTTACTACTGATGGTTAAAATGGAAAAAATATAGATAAATTATTAACAGTGGTCTATAAACATTTGGAAAAAATGCTCAGGTTTATTAAATTTTGGGATTTAATGGATACAAGTATTAAAAGGAATGTATTATATCTGTATTAAGGACCTATAAGGATTATCAGCAGGTAGTTTTTTAAGAAGAAAACATGATACATAAAACTGTGTATACAGGGGCTAGCTGAAGGCAGGGCGGTTAAGGATGGAATCCCACATGGGCAACCATGACTGGAGTCCCAGACTGGGTGGCTTGAAAATCATGTCAGATGTATGTGTGTACATGCCCAAAATCCCAGGAGGAGAATAGAGGTGAAGTAATTAGGGTATGGTCATTTCCCCTGTGGGGTAATTTGTCCCTTTCCTTCTCACTTTCTCTTTGGCAAGCACAGATGTCCTCCAGAAAAAAAAAAAAAAAAAAACTTTAAAAATGTATATAATTATTCGATTCTAAGAAACATGTACATATGCAATGACATGTGCTCATTTTTTTATCATATGAGGATTAAGAATTGAATGTCAGAATACATATTAGACAGTTTTAGAGAAAAAGAAGCAAGAACAGAACAACAACAACAAAAAGAAATATGCATCAAAATAATTCCATGAATGAAACAGCAAATATTATTATTTGAAAAATACCTAATTTATGTGGAAAATAATTTAATAGGAGTCCCGTGAATACATAAATAAAAAATGGCTACCATGGTGTGGTAAGATTTTAAGGAATTCCATTACTTCTCTATAACTATACACATGAAAATATATAATTAATAATAACGAAGACTAACATGGTGTTGAAATATTGGGTTGTCAGAAAAGTCATGACACATTCTTGCATAGAAAAACATGTCATGACTTTCCTGACCACCCTGAAGTTTCCATAAATAACTTCTGCTTTCAAGTATGAAAATTGGCTATTTAGGTGCAAGTCATTTATCAAACATGTGAAAGTAATTTATCTACTCTTCTTTTTAGGGGGTCTTAAGAATCTGTATGCTAATGATAATAAAGCACTTCTTCTACTTCCTATTACCCTGGTATTTACTTGACATCTCTATTGAACATTTAACTTCACAAAATAACAAGAAAGTGACTCTTCTGTAGACAAGAGCAGGAGAGGGATTCTTGGCATTACTGTGGGACTTTGAATAGACTGAGATCTTTCTAGATTGCAGATTGTTGAGGTCGGCATTAACATTCAAGCTACCAGGGTCCTGGACACTGACCTGGAAACAATTCCTTATTCATTCTGTCAGAATGTTGGATGTTGAGCTGAGAACAAGCCCACTCAACAGAAGCACCAGCCAGCAGGGGTGACCTAGTCATGTCCTTCAATGCTGCCAACTGGTGAATATCAGAGGAGGTAGATGCTAGTCGGAAATTAGTTCAATGGTTATCTTCTCTTCGTTCTTCTTCTTTAAGTCTGATAAACATCTTGTACTAGTTCATGCTCAGTGCTGTAGAAGATGAATATCCAACTCTCTGTGGCTCAGTATAATTGATGCTTCTTTCTCATTCAGAGAAAGTTCAAGGTCTCACTTAGCAGTCCAGAATGACAGATGCCCACCATTTTCTGTGCATGGCTTCACTGATTGCCCCAGAGGAGTGGAAGATTTTATAGATTGTATACAAGAAGGACAATTTAGTTTCTAGCAATTCAGTTCCTGATTTACTCATTGAATAAACACTGTTGGAGCCTACTATACTAATTCCTGGCTGGATACTTGGACACAAGAGAAATCTTTAAGACATGTCACAGCTTCTTATGAATACTTTTTTATTGAATGAAAGATTTAAGATTGCCACTAATTATAATATCGTAAATATGAATACATTTCCAAGAGAACACAAAAAAGAAAACATAAAATGTTGTCTTAGGGTTGAGGAAATCTTCCTTGATTTAAGCTATGACTTGAATAGCAAATGTTTCTTGAAATTATTAGGGAAAAATATCATCTATGACATTTCCTATTTTTTTAAACATGCTTTGCCATAGGGCATGTGAACTTGCTGGAGAGGAGAAAGACTGAGAGAGACAGAGAGAGGGAAAGTAAGAAATCATCCCTCAGGGAGATGGCCATACTGCAATACCTTCTCCTCCTCCTGGGATTTTGGGTATGCATACACATTTACCTGTGTGAGTTTCAAGTACAGCACCTTAACCACCACACCATCTGCTAGCCTCTCTACAACGTTTTCAAAAACATTTTCCTATGTGCCTTGTATATCTGACACTTTTATCTCTCATTTGCCTTGAATATAATACAATACCTGACACTTTATTTCCAAAGATCTTTAAAACACACCCTGCATTAAATCTGAATGTTTCTAAGCAAATTGTCATGCACTAGTGATGGTCACCATGTTCTCTCAATGTCATAATCATGAAAAAGTGAGCAATTGCAAATTCAACTTGGTGAATATGTTAGGCAGCTTATGTGTGGCCTTCAGTGAAGGTGAACAAATAAGGATAAATAAGAAACCAGAAAGAAACAAACCAATATATATTTTTAAGAAACAATATTATTGGGGACCAACAGTTAGCGTAATGGCTATGTCGCTGGTCTCCCACGTAGTCGACCACAGTTCGTATCCCTAACCTGGTGGCTTAAAACTCACGCTGGGTGCATGTGCATGCGTGCCCAAGATCCTGAGAGGAGAATGGAGGAGAAGGGATGGCAGCATGGCCATCTCCCCTGGGGGGTGATTTCTCGCTTTCTGTCTCTCTATCTCTCTCTGTCTGGCGAGCGCACGTGCCCTATAGCAAAAACCTCTCCAAAAAAAAAAAAAAAAAGAAAGAAAGAAACAATATTATTAAAAAGCGTGTTTTCTACTGAATAAAAGCAACCAACTTTCTTCTCAAATTGATAGTGAGGTGTATCAAAACAACTTTGTAAAAAACAATGGATATGATTTAATAAATCAGTGTGTTAAATCAGAGAATAACACACTTTACACTAGCAGTGTTATCCCAGGCATCAAAAGTTAAAAAAAATAAAAAAGAAGATAAAGAATTGCATAGGTATTTGATCATGGTGTTTATAAGATTGCTTTTCTGACAAGCTTTACAGAAATGTCTCCAACAGAATAACTGTATTGAAAGCCAAATGAAATGCATTATAAAATATGATTCTTCTCTTGGTATACAAGTATAATCTCATGTGTAATTCAGGCAAAAGTAAGGAATTCAATTTGAAAGTTCCATTTGTTACAATTTGATGACTGTGATTAAAGAACCATAAAAATTTTCTCTTTGACATTTCATTTTTCCTTCATAAAAGCAGCCTCCTGCAATTTTCTTAGTTTTCTTTCCTCTTAACTATGGTGGTACCTGTAAATGTTGAATTTCTCTTTTTTAAGAGTAGCAAATCTCAATTAACAATTTCTAGAGAACCACTTCATCTTACCAACAAGGGCCAGTATTTTAAACTTTCAAAAGGTAATATCGAGATTTTTTCATTGAGAAGCAAAATACATTTTAAATGATTATTATGATTAGGCCCATAATTATGTCCATAATTTAAAAATGCATTGCCTGAAATAAATTACTGCATATTTTATCTTGAGAGTGTTTATTTGTTTTTAAACTCTTTTAACACATTTTACTGTGGTAATAAATAAATTATCCTATTGGATAGCAATTAACCATCAGCCTTATATTCCTTACTGCTGGGTTGTCGGAAAAGACATGCCTCATTTCTGCATAGAAAAGCATACAAAAACACATCATGACTTTTCCAACAACCCAATAAATTTTTATTCCACTGAGAGAGAATGTGTTCATTTTATCATCGTATCTGCCGCAGCAATAAGCATATCACCCATAACCCAGTAGCTGTTGTTCTTTTTAATATAGGAACATACTTTAGATTTTCACAGTCATCATTCCTGGCATCAGGAGAAGAAACAAACAGAATGAAAAAAAAAAAAAAAAAGAGGGAGAGAAAGAGAAAGAAAATTAAAGAAAAGTCTTTCAGAATTGTGTCAAATATTTTCTGAATAACCTTAAGAATTCTTGAAAGACCTAGTAGGCGTAATTATGTAAAAACACACACTATAAAAGAGCTGACTTTTCTCTTTATTTTCCCTCTAATATTCATTAACTCAGCAAAAGATTACCTAGTGACTACTTAGTACTAGGCACGGTTTTAGGTTTTGTCTATAATAGTGAACAAATCAGGCCCTGCACTAATTAGCAGTTCATTTTAATGAGTTTCATGGGTAATGTTGGAAAATAAAACAATAAACATATACTGTGTCAGATGGTAATGAATGCTCCTAAGAAAAAATGAAGGTGAGAGGTTTTAAATTATTATACATAATCATATTTGCAACATATTATAGAGAGAAATAAAAGTTATAATGTTGATCATGAATTCCATGAAAACTGTTAAATTTCTCCAGAAAATCAGGCACTAAGAAGGCAATAAACAGGCAACTGATTTTTTTTTAACGTTTTGCCATAGGATATGTGCACTCTCTAGAGAAAGACAGAGAGAGAGAGATAATAAGAGAGAGATAGTGAGAAGGAAAGTGAAAAATCATCCTGGAGAGGGGATGGCCATGCCACAATCCTTTCTCCTCCATTATCCTCTCAGGATTTTAGGCATGAATGCATATGAACCCAGTGTGATTTTTAAACCGCCAGGTCTGGGATTCAACTTGTGGTTAGTTACATGGTAGTACAACACCTTAACCACCATGCTACCTGCTAGCCTAAAAGGAAACTAATTTTATTTTTACCTTTTCTTACAACTGCAGCAATGATCTTTCTTTATATTTACTAAGTAATATAAATTGGTTGTAATGTTATTACATTCAAATATTAGATAGTAGGCCAGTAGGAACTCAATGCTCCGTGACACTGAGCTGCATGGGCAGGTCCCTGGGCCTCTCTGTTCATGCTAGGCATTCATGTGTATGCCCATGAGCTGGGCTGGCTGGCTGGCGTCAATCACAGCATGGAGACCCTACTGGATGTACCTGTCCCTCTCTCTCTCTTTCATGGAAGAAATAAGTATACTTAAAAAAAAAAGTCAGATATCACTCTCGTTCCCTTTTTTCTATCAAATTTGTCATATACTTTCCTAGAGGCACAAGCTATAGTAACAGACAGATTGTACCATTCGTAAGCCCAAGGAAGAAAAAAAAATGATATATTCCACTGACCCTCCTAATCAGTAGCAAAAATATAAGAATCATTCTTTAAAATCATGCCTGCTTCTTTCATGTTACCAGAGTTTCTGAGGATATAATTTTAATTTTGTTTACAGTTATCCACAGATATGTTTTCTATTTATAGTTCACTAAGATTCAATTTGGTAACCTATTATTTGATTAATTATACAGCTATCAAATCATTCAGTTCTCTCGCTGTTTCAACAACAGTGGAAAAATGTTCTTTCATCCTGTTTATATGCAGGGCTTTGTGGTTCATATTCTAGAAATTGATTAAAATTATTTCTATCAGATGTGGAAATTTCATAAAAAATGGATTGGCATAGAAATAAAGGAATATTTTGCAAAACACGGTATAGTGTTTGTTAGCTGAATGAGTATTTTCTAGTAAATATTCTGTAGAACTCTAAGAAAAGTGGGATCTAAAATTTAAATAATTTGATAATGCAATAAATTAGTCTAGTTTTCAAAAATGGATCCGTTTTCTAAAATAAGCTGTATAGATAATCCTGAGATTTCCTAAAATCACTCATCCTAAACCTCTCCAAGCTCTTCCCTTGGTTGCTTCTTCTAGTGAAAAATGAAGCACCACATTCCAGGAGAACAATTACCAGTCTCTGTTTATGGCACTGATAAAGCCATACTTAATGCTGCAGTACAAGCAAATTCTATGGGAGCCCATGAAGACAGAAAACAAGGAAGCATAACACTAATTTTAAAAGCATGGAATTTTCCTGCATGAGATGGAGAACCACTGGGAAATTTTGAAGAGGTGTGATATGGCTCAACTGTTTTAAAGGGATCACATTAGTGCCTGTTTGAGAATAAAACATAGAGGGAATGGCAGAAACAGAACTTAGTTACAAGGGTGTTGAAATGTCGAGGTAAGAATATTGGCTTTGATTTATGTAATACTGATTTAAGTGGGTAATTTTGGGAGATAGAGTTGATCAGATTTCACTAAAGGCTGTGGGGTGAGAAGAGTATAAAGGAAGGCAAGATAAACCCAGGTTTATGACTTAAGGAATTGAAAAGCTGGAATCTCCATTTTCTGACATGGGAGAAAACGGTAGGAATATTTAATCTGAGATACTTTATAGATATCCCAACTGGAGATAGCAACTAGATAAATGGATACATAGGTCATTGGGTTCAGGGAAGCTGTTCAATTTGAAGACATAAACATGGACACTGACAGCATTCACAGGACAGGATGCTAAGATGGTGAAGACAAATAGTAAAGAAAATCTAATAATAGCTTCTTAGGTATGATTCCTTGATGTAAATATTCTATATATTAACTCACAGAATCCCTAAAAAAAGCCCTATGAGGCTTGTTCTATTTTTATTACACTATTTAAAAATATCATATTGGGCCAACCAGTGGTGTGGTGGTTAAGACATCTGTATCCCATGTGGCCAGCTGTGCAGTTTAAGTTCTGGACCTGGCAGCTTAAGAAAATGCCAGATGTGTGTGCATGTATGCCCAAAATCCCCAAAGGAGAAATAGAGGATAAGAGATTGGGGTGTGGTCATCCCTCATGGGGTGATCTTTTCCACTTTCTCTCTCTGTCTCTCTCTCTCTCTCTTTGGTGAGTGCACATACCTCTGGCAAGTTAATACTGAAAGAAGGGATTCCACCTATATTCATCCTGATCTATAATAATTGATTAGGCTGATCTCTAAAGTAATTTTTAGCAATTGTTTAGTCAGTGAAAACTGCATTTTTTTTGTTGGATGCCTAGAAGTGCATTTTATTTGTTGGAATTACCTTTCATTATCCACAAACCTTTAATAGTACTTCACAGAAATTTTAGTCTTCTCATCTGTATCATGAAGAATATATAAAATCCTCTTCTAAGTTTAGGATAAACAAAAGGGGAAATTATCTCTTCTCCCTCATATTTCACTATTAACATGATGGCAAATTTACAGCCCAGGAGATCATGGTTCTTAAAATGAGGAACACAAGTAGGAGGGAATGGCCTGACTTGACCAAGGAGCACAGTGGAGACATCATCTTCCAGGGTGCCTCTGGAAAGGTACCGGGAGGAAAGAGGGTCCAGACTACCTTGTCAATGACAGCACTATTATTTGGGATTTAGTGCAAAAGTGATTTCACCTATATGCATAGTCTGTGAAGTCTGACAACATGCTGTGTGTTTACACTTCAGAGAGAATTCATCTCCAACTTTCTACTTTTCTCATAGTATTCTATTCACTCATCATGTTCCCAAATCCATTTCCTACTTTTAAAAATCTGCAATGCAATTCTTTCTATTTTGATACCCACCTCAGTCTCTCTCATCCTTAGTTTTCTACAATTATATCCTTAGTTTTCTAGGATTACTCGTTTATGTATTATATACACAGTAAGATACAATTTTGAGTTTGTTTCTAACCCCTTCTGTTTAAATATAATCCTACTATCACCTCACTGCTAATGAATATTAGTAGATGACAAGATGAATTAAATATATCAAATTAATAGTAATAAGGTATATCAATATAAAATAGCAATATAAAAATATAAATAAGTAAATATTGAAATACTTAGGCACGCTAAATTGGGTACTTTTTTTGTAGGAATAATCTTAAAATTTAAAGTTCTATAATATAACAGAATAAGTCCTTGTTTACTAAGAAAGTAAAGTGACATCACATTTTTTTTTAAATTTTACCAGAGGTGCACTTGCACAGCACACACAGAGAGAGAGAGACAGAGAGAGAGACAGAGAGAGAATAGAGGGAGAAAGGGAGAAGGAGAATGCATCTCCCCTGGGGCATGGTCATGCTGTAATCCTTTCTCCTCTACTTCTTTATTGTGTCAGGTTTGGGGACACACGGGCACACATGCCCAGGGTGTCTTTCAAGCTGTGGGGCTGGGATTCAAACCACAGTCAGCCATATGGGATCTGACTCCCTTAACAACCAGGCCATGAAGCCAGACTTTTGACTTTTAAATAAGTCTGAAAAAGAATTATTCTAATGTATTTCTCATCCCTCCCAGTAGAGTACAGAATATATAACTGTACTATTAATAAATAGAAAATTCACAATTTTGGAACTCACAAATTCAATAAAAAACGTGGTTCTAGTGGTGAGCACCCTCTATAGTAGGGATGGATACGTAAATAGTATTAGTTTTAGATAATAAGAAAACTATATTAATTTTTTAACACTCTACTTGTTTACTGTCCAAATATGAGAAGATAGTTTTCATTTCTGATAACCACTTGTAGATATCAGACATTTCTTTTTCTTTTTTTTTTGATATCAGACATTTCTTAAAGGGGAAGTGATGCTGATTGCTCTCTCAAGTCTCACTAACTTTCCCATTATAATTAGCAGCAGTTTCTTTTAATTATCCCTGCCCTTCTTAAAGCAGTTTCAGATATATAAAAATTAATTACCTGGAACTCACATCTTTATAATTTTAACCTTTTTATGCTTCACTTGTTTACAGCGACATTTATTTAAAACACTTATCAGGTGACTGCATATAGTAGACATCTGATTTATCAGAAAGGTGGGGGGAAGAAAGAAGTGCAGGAAGTTAAGCTCTTTACGGTGCTTTCAGACTTCCCTAGAAATCACTAGCTCATCAAAACCTGTTTTCCTATGGCTGAAAGACATAACCCATTAAAATGATATTACTCCAAATTCACCATCGTCATTAAGTCATCACGTTACAACATTTATGCTTAAAATGTGTTCAAACGTCTTATTCCCTTACCTTTTAATTGTGATAAGGAACTTTGTAGATTATACCTAGCTAATTCAAAATAATGAAATCAAGATTACCTGCAAGGTCATGATATTTACTACAAACTGCCACCCATTTCCTTCTAAATACCTTTGCATTTTAGGAACAGCTGAAGATTGCCTACATATGTAGATGCTGTTTTCATTGGAAATAAAAGAGCTGAATTTCTAGTTTTCTTCACTTATACAGCAGCTCGTGGAATGAAAGGCCCTTCTTAAGTTATGCCTGAAATCACCACCAATGGACATCTCTATTGTTTTGTTTTGTTTGTTTTTTGAGAGAAATTTTTGCCATAAGGTGTGTGCACTCACCAGGAGACAGATAAAGTGAGAAATCACACTCCAGGGAGGATGGCCATACCATAATCCCGTCTCTAGTCTCTTCTCTGGATTTAGGGCATGAATGCTCATAAATTCAGTGTGTTTTAACCCACCAGGTCCAGAATTCAAACCACAGTCAACATGTGGGAGTCCACCACCTTAACCCCTACGTCACCTACTGTTCCCGGGCATCTCTGTATTAAAAGATATTTATCAATTCAGCCTGTGGTGTAGTGGTTACCGTGGCTAAATACCATAAGACCTACTGTGCAGTGGGTCAAGTCCCAGCCCAAAGGGCTTGAAAAACACAGTAGGTGTGTGCCCAAAATCCCTAAAGGATATTCTTCAACAAGTGTTTGCTGAATAACCATCCCCCATGGGGATGGTCCTTGTTCTTCAGCAAGTGATTGCCATATGATCATCCCCCATGGGGGGGATACTGTCTTACTTCTCCCCCACCCTCATTTCTATCCTGCAAGTGCACATACCCTCTGACAAGTTATTTTTAAAAAGAAGGTATTTATCAAGCCTACGTTTCACATATCCTTCCCTACCCTAGCTGCACTGTATTAACAAAGCCCTTATTTCTGATCTGTGGCCTCAAGTCTTGATCCCTGATCCTTAATCTTTCTCTTCTTGCTAAATGTTGGAGTGAGCAGTCTGTAATAATTCTATTACCCATTGCACTTTTTGCCCCTCATCTGCTATTTTGGTATTGGAAATTTTACTCTTAGTGCTCATACAATGGGTCTTCAAACAGTTAATGGAAAATGAACTCTATGAGAAAGCTATGCTTAAATTGAAAACTCTTTATATCAACTCGTACTCTAATTCCATTTTTTTTCATGAACTTTTGGAAGTTTCCCTCTTAAAATACCTTCATAGATAGGAGGGTTTTTTTTTTTTTTTCATTCTTTTACTTCCTATGTCCTTTATTTTCTAAAGTCCTCAGCCATATTAACCTCTCACAGGTCATTATCTGTTTTTGTAGATGCTTTTACTCAGAACAAATCTTGCATAAGAGCATCTTAAATTCAACAATTGTTCTATATCTCAATTTTTTCTGTCCTATTTCTCAATTTTTTCTGTCCTACAGATATAAATATAAAAGTAACCATGACAGACAAAGTAAATTTTTTGTGTATAACACTAAAATGTTTGCTTAATTGAATCTTAATATAATCCCAAAACTTAGGTGAAATTTTAAGAAATTAAACCTTTTAAAATAACTTTGCATATAAGGACTGTTGATTTTCTCAAAAATAATAATAATGGGGGCCAGCAGGTGGCATGGAAGTTAAGGCACTGGATTTCCACATGGCTGACTATGCAGTTTAACCCTGGACCCAGTGGCTTGAAAATCACAGTGGGCACTTGTGTGTGCATACCTAAAATCCCAAGAGGACAATGGAGGAGAAGAGACTGTGGTGTGGCCATACCCCCTGGGGGAGTGATTTAGTGAATTCTCATTTTCTGTTTGTATCTCTGTCTCTCTTTCTCTGCTGTGCACACACATATGCATGTGCTCTATAGCAAAAACTAAAACAAACAAAAACATTCAGGGCTAGTCTCATAGCACAATGGTTAAGGGAACTGAGTCTCATATGGCCAACTGCCATTCGAGTCTTGGCCCCAGTTACTTGAAAACACACTGGGTGTGGGTACATATTACCAAAATTTCTGAATGAAGGAAAAATGAAGTTAAAGGGATTAGGGGTTACTCTCTCTTTCTCCCTTTCCCACTCTGTCAACCACATGCATTCTCTGGCAATTTATATATATAATTTTATAACTATAATAAATTACATGTAATGTATAAATGTAATAAAATAATTATGTATGTATATAAATTCTGATATAGTTACAAATACATATATGAACATAAATTTACAGGCATATGAACCAATGGAACAGAATGGAGACCCAAAAATAAATCTCAAAACAAACAGCCAACTGATTTTTTATACAGGGCACCTGCCAATCCAGTGGATAAAAAGAAAACCTCTTTAGCAAATGGTGCTGGAAAAATTGGGTATCAGTCTGTAGAAAGATGAATCTGAACCCCTACCTCTCACCATTAACAAAAATCTACTGAAAGTGAATCAAAGATCTAAACCTAAGAACTCAAACTATAAAATGAATGGTGGGAAACTATGAGAAAACTCTGGGAGAAATCTCAGTAGGCAATGACTTGTTAAATAAGACTCCCAAAGCACAGGCAATAATCCTAAAAATAGAACAAGTGGAATAAAATCAGATTTAGTAGACGTTTCTACACAGCAAAAGACACAGTAATTAGTGTGAATAGACAACTCTTGGAATAGAACAATATTTTTGTAAACTATGCCTCAGATAAGGGACTGAGAACCAGAATACACAGGGAACTCAAGAAGTTTACCTGAAAAAATAAACAAACAAACAAACAAACAAACTGATTAAAAGATGGGAAAATGAGCTGAACAAACAACTCTTTAAGGAAGACATACGAACAGCCAAAAAATATATGAGAAAAAGCTTGACATCCCTCACCATAAGGGAGATAAAGATCAAAACCACAATGAGATACCAACTATCCCAAGTCAGAATGACTAAGATTAATAAAACAAAAAATTAAAAAAAAAAATGGTAAGTGCTTTAAAGCTGTGAGGAAAAGGGAACTCTCCTACACTGCTCAAAAAAAAGATAAGTGCTTTAAAGATGTGAGGAAAAGGGAACTCTCCTACACTGCTCGTAGGAATGTAAACTAGTCTAGGCACTGTGGAAAAAAATATACAGGTTCCTCAAAGTTCTACAAATAGAACTACCATATGATCCAAAAATTCCACTCCTGGGTATCTATGTAAAGGATAGAAGAGCACTCAGTCAGAAAAGTGCTTGCACATCTATGTTTATTGTGGTATTATTCATAATTGCTAAGACATGGAACCAACCCAAATGTCCATGACAAGATGAATGGACTGAAAAAGTGTAGCACGTATACTCTATGGAATACTACTCCACCATAAAGAACAACAAGACCCTGGCATTTGATAGAAAGTGGATGAATATGAAAGATTTACTGCTGAGTGAAGACAGCCAGGCTATGAGAAAGACATTGTATGTTTCCACTTAATATATACTGACTGTCTGCATTCTATGGTAGAAACTGAAAAATTAGAGGATATAGAAACACAGTAAATGGATGTAACACAGATATAGTGTGTGTGAAAGAGTAGAATCTGAGGAAGGACATTTAGAAGAAAAATAGGGAGGCAAAGCATTAATGGGACAAAGAAATGTGGTATTATCTGTTGAAGATATTTTATAGATTTATCACCTGGACTACGGAGAAACGCTCACATCTTGAATTATTCACTTATTTTGTAAGCTAAATAATGTGATTGAGTGTATAAAAGAAACTGAAATAAAAAATAAAATAAACATAAAAATAGGGGGAAAAAGAGGATATAGAAGCATGGAAAATAGTCATGGATACTGGAGACAGTATGAGAAGATGGTAGGAGAAAAGGGAGGATGAGAGGAAAGGAATCAAGGAGAAAATAGAGAGGCAAGACATTTATGAGACACAGAAATGGATGATTATCTGTTGATGATAACGTGTATGGTATCTTCAACTAAGTGTATTCATGTTGGATAAATTCATTTTATAAGCTATAGTGATGTATAGTGATTGAATGTATAAAGTAAAATTTAAAATAGGGAAAAAAAGAGTATATGTTTAATAGTATTAGAAGTTTTATGCAACTTTGTCAACATAACCCAAAACTTGACTTGAAACTGATTATATAAAAGTACACAGCCCTGTTGAACCAGTATTCAACTAGGTAAGGGCAATCTTAGCCTGCTTAAATGTACTATCCCTGGCCAGCCTCCATAGTGCAGTGGAAATGCAAAATTCTGTGATACTGAAGACACCTGGGCATGTTTCAGGTTCCCATGCTATGTGGGTATTTCTGGGATCCTGGTTAATGGAGGCTGGGAGGACCATAGCAGGAAAACACTGTTAGGGTTGCCTGTCTTTCTCTCTTTCTATCTCTCTCATGAAAAAAATAAAAATGAGAATAATTAAAAAAAATCTGTTCTTGATTTGGGGAGGGAGTTTAAATTTATTTTATTAGTAACAGGTTTATAACCTTTAAATAAATTGGCTATCACATCTACTTTTACTTTTTTTGTGGTATGAAAATAAGAAATAAAAATTTCTGAAATACTGATAATTATAGAACATTACACGAAATCATGACTAAAAATTTATGAAAGTAAAACAGAAAAGATTTAAGGATAAGGCAACAATTTTATTTGCTTCTGAAAGTTAATTTATACTCTTCATTTTGGGCAAAGTGCAACTGAACGAAAATGTGAAAATTCAGTTTATTAATACCCTCTGCACAATACAAAACACATTCTTTTTTTTTCCTTTTTTGTAGAGGTTTTTGCTATAAGGCATGGGCACTTTTTTAAAAATATTTATCCATTTATTTAAAATGTGAATTATTACTAATTAACATAATTAACTTTATAGAAAAATAGTATTTTCAAACACATGAAATTGGAAGGATCCATTAATTTTACATCAGCACAAATTGTGTAATGTCTGGCTTATAAGAGACAGCTGGATTTTCATATCTACATTATGTTTTCCACTAGCCCTCAATGTGATGAATTCCTCACATACTGAAACTTCTAGGAAAATGCACTGTACAAGCATGAGCAAGTGAGAATAAAATGAGCAAATAACTTTGTCTTAGTAGTATTATGAAAATAGAATGTAGTTTTGACCTCTTTTTTTTTTTTTTTCTGGAGAGGTTTTCACTCTAGGCTACGTGCACTCGCCAGACAGACAGAAAGAGACATAGAGACAGAAAGCGAGAAATCACCCTGCAGGGGGGATGGTCACACCGCAATCCCTTCTCCTCCATTCTCCTCTCGGGATCTTGGGCACGCACGCACATGCACCTGGCATGAGTTTTAAGCCACTGGGTCCAGGATGTGAACCCAGTTGACTACGTGGGAGTCCAGAGACATAGCCATTACGCTAACTGCTGGTTCCCTAGTTTTAACCTCTTTATAGACTGTCTCGAGACTGCTACTGTGGGCATTAACTCTTCCTTTCTTACCTTTAATTCTGTTATATTTAATGGTGAAAGGAAAAGAGAGCTTCATTTCATTTTGTACATCAATCATATAATATAAAATGTGATTGTCTGGTTTGACATTTTAAGTGGCAAATAAGGGAGTATATGAGCACTTTTCAGAAAGAAAAAGACACAGAAAGTGAGAAATCACCCCCTCCAGGGGTATGGCCACACCGCAATCCCTTCTCCATTCTCCTCTTGGGATCTTGGGCACACACACACACACGCTCAGTGTGAGTTTAAACCACCAAATCCGGGCCTTGAACTGTCCAGCGACATAACCATTATGTCACCTGCTGGTCCTCTAAAACACATTCTTAAAGTAAAATTATCTTTGATAGGACTAGCAGATAGCATAATTATGTCACTAGACTCCCACATAGTCAACTGCAGTTCAAGTCTCAGACCTGGTGGCTTAAAACTCACGCCAGGTGCATGTGCATGTGTGCCCAAAATTATGAGATGAGAATGGAGAAGAAGGGATTGTGATTCGGCCATCCCCCTGGTGGGGTTGGGGGGGGCGGAGAGTTATTTCTGTCTCTCTGTCTCACTCTGTCTGGCAAGCACAAAAATCTCTAAAAAGAAAAAAGTAAAATTATCTTCAAAATATTCTCTTAAAATGTACTTTCTGTGGTCAATAACAGTATAAATTGTAACTACATGTGTTCAGGGTACACAATTGGTGTTGAGTCGGCTGCTAAGGAAAACTGGCCTTTTGTTTTATAATTTAATAATATTCAGTAGGGTATTTAAAATAATATTTGGCTATAACAGGTGTCAAGATAACTATAAATGAGGAAAGATCATTTTAGCACTGTCGTCTGTAAAGGAGATTGACAAATCTGAATGAAAAGCACTTTATAATTAAACTGTAACTCTTAGCCATGCCAGTTCAAAATAACTGTTATGTAATTGCAGAGAGCTATTAGACTCTTAATATAAGGTAATATAGAAAATATTAAAGAAATAAAATACCCAGTAACTCAAACATATTCTGTTACCGAGATAATAAAAGTAATAACACCTATCCATGTCAGTCAAAAGATAATATATTTTAGTTCTCTAAAGGTGTTTAAAACCAAAGAGCCTTAAATAACACTTTAATTTCTGGTATCAATGTTAACAGCTGACATTGTGGGGATGCTGAATTCTCGCTGACATTTACTACTAAAACCCTTTGCTAAGTTCAGCCTTCAATAAAACTCTCGAATTTACTTCTTTCATTGATGGTGTAAATTGTCGAAGTAGACACCTAAGACTAGAGCAGTGGTCCTCTATTTGGTCTAAGGATCACCTGGAAACCTGCAAATTCTCAAGCTTTACCCCATTTTTACTGAATCAGAAACACTAGGAGCAAAGCCCAACAGCCACTGTTTTAACAAGTAATACTAATATACATCAAAGTTTGAGAAACACTAGAAGAAACAGAAAGTCTGAGAGAGAGAGAGAGAGAGAGAGTGAGAGAGAGAGCCTACACTCCCAGACCGTACCACAGACTAGCCAGAGTTTTACAAAAGGCTCAAAACCTTAAAGGTGAATAGAAACTGAGATCTGAAGATGAAAGAAGGGAACTTACCAGTCCAGAGTGTGTCTCTAAATACAAACACTTTCTGTCCCACTTATGTTTTAGTTGGGAGATATTTTTAATCTTATAATATTTTTCTGTTGCAAAGTAAAGATAAAACAAATTTAAGATATTTTCTTTAATTTTATATGTCCATGAGATTTAATATAAGCATAGTTCAATTTATAATTAAAGTTATAAGTTTTCTGGTAGAAATACATACTTTATTACACTTGTGGTAAATTATGGATTTTTGGACCCTAATAAAAATGATATTGGGGGTTGGGACCAGCACTTAGCATAATGGCTATGTTGCTGGATTCCCATGTAGTTGACTGCGGTTCGCGTCCTGGACCCAGTGGCTTAGAACTCACACTGGACGCATGCACATGTGTGCCCAAGATCCCAAGAGGAGAATGGAGGAGAAGGGATTGTGGCGTGGCCATCCTCCCTGGGGGGTGATTTCTTGCTTTCTGTCTCTCTATCTCTGTCTGGTGAGCACACGTGCCCTAAGGCAATAACCTCTCCAAAATAAATAAATAGATAAATAAATAAAATAAAATTATTTGGGGGGCCGGTCAGTAGAATATTGGTTAGGGCAGTTGGATTCCACATGGCTGACTATATGGTTCAAGTCCTGGACCCAGTAGTTCAAAATACATGTTGGGCATGTGTACATGCATGCCCCACATCCCAAAAGGAGAGAGATATGGAGGTGAAGGGATTGTGGCATGACCCCCACTATGGGAGATACTTTCTTCCTCTCTCTTTCTCTTTCTCTCTCTCCTTCAGGTGAGTGCTTATGCACTCTGGGAAAAACAAACAAACAAACAAACAAAAAACCTGAATGTCTGAATGACTTTTGACCAAAGATAGACTCAATCAATACCAATGTTGTGAATAAAAGTATTGATAGGACTTACAAATTTTATCAAGTTATATTATATTTAAGGCTGTGATTTGATGAGTAACCAGAGCTCAGTGCCTATGGAGTCAGCACATAAAAACGTTTTTGCTATAAAAATAACTTATTGATATAGAAGTTAAAAAATGGGTGAGAGGAGAAATCCACTGGGTAAAGTTAGAAGTAAACCTCACTAAGAAAAAAATGTATCAAAAGAAAGAAAGTATAGCTCTTCGAATGCAAAGAGCTCCCAAGACATTTCAATGGTATTGATATATAACAGAGGTAGACAGAGTAAAGAAACTAGGGCAGTATTTGTGTAATATTTTGGGGAATATGTATAAATATCTATACATATTTCAAAATTAATATCTCATCTTACCTTTTTATACTATCTTCATCCCAAACTTGCCCATCCTGAGTGCAGACCATGTCACAATACCTAGGCCCTAGACGTCCACAACAGGCCTGCCCTTTTGGCTTCCACTCCTGCCCTGCTGGAGGTAACCCTGTGCAGAGCCTCTAACTTCCTGATCTATTTCAGCAAAGGTACACTGATGTATCCTCGTTTGCCCAAGGAGGAACAGAAGAAGGGACATTTCTTACTTCTATTTCACCTTACCTTCTCCCTTTTTACCATCTACTCTCTTTTTACGATTCTTAGGAAATAACTAACCTGAACTTACAGGTTTTTTCCATGGATAATTTAACCACAGTTACTATTTACATCAATTAGTCACCTGTGAGTCTGTATGGAACCCATGGGTACAGGGAATTTCATGGACATGGGCTCAATGCAGGTAAGAGGTCGCCTTAAACATCGAGTCGCACTAGAGCATTAAGATCTTCAGATTATTCTCTGGGAAATGCCTGTCTATGCTGATGTTTCTCAAAACAACAAAAATAGTTATTTGTATATTTATTAATAGAAGAAAAATATTGAAAAATAATTGTAAAATAAAAAGAAAAATACTACCACAAAATAAACTCCTTCGGGGACCAGAAAGTGACTCAGTGGTACAAAGGAAACGTCACATGAGAAGGTTCCCAGTTCAAATCTGGAGACCTCTTTGAGTATGCCTAGTACGCACTCGCCCATGGTCCAGGACTGCTGAAGGGGGCCCTGAACTGAATCACGTAGACCCTGGTGGTAAAGGGCATGTTCTCTCCTCTCTCTATTAGTATGTCTCATGGGGAATAAACAAACAAAAAAAACAACAAAGTTCTTCACCCTTTACATAATGTAGTATTGTACTAAAATAAAAACTAGGAATTTAGCATTTTCAATGTGATGAAATAGATCAAGTGATGAGCCTTGCTTGATGTTTCACATTCCTAGGAGAACTGAGAAAACGCATGAATTAAGTCAAGAAATGCAAAAATTAAAAGTAAAAGCAAGGATTTTAAATGATCTTTAATAAAATGTGTTACCATGAGCTAGAGAAAAAGACCAACAATTCAAACCTTTGAGGAGTGGATGTGGATATGTGTTTCTGTGTGGATGTCTATTAAATCTTTTTCTTTACTACAGGAAGAGAAATAATAGTCTTTGAAAATAGATACTATCTGGGGCCAGCAGGTGGTGTGGTGGTTAAGACCCTGGACTCTCACATGACTGAATACATTTTGAGTCCCAAACCTGGTGGCTGGAAAATCACACCAGGCACATGTGTGTGTGTGTGTGTGTGTGTGTGTGTGTGTGTGTGTTCAATATCCTGAGAGAAGAAGGAATTACAGTTTGGCCCTTCTCCCTATGGGGGTGATTTCTCACTGTTCCTATCTCTCTTTTCTGGTGAGCGAACATGCCCTATGACAAATAAATAAATAAATAAATAAATAGGTAGGTAGGTAGGTAGGTAGATAGATACCTCCTTCCTTATTTTAATTGTATTTATAACTTGCAGAATCTAATTCTTTAAGCTCTCAGAACTCAGTATTGATACTCAAGTACTTGAGTACATGACCAGACATTCTCATGACCGGGTGCTGTGTGGCACATTTTAGGATTCTTCTCCAGCATATTGTAAACACAGTTAACAAAATGATACATTAAGGTTGTGTGCGGGGTTGATTATCTGAGGAAAGAATTGACCTATCATGGAGCTAGTTCTTTGATACCCAAGTCATTCAACATTCATAAAGTTGTAAAACAAATGTTGAACTTCTCACAGGAAAAGTAATACTGCTATTTCTCAGAGTACAAACTCCAGTGTTTCTGTCCTCACAGAGCTGTCCCCGGTGGTCGAGTTGAGCACAGTCAGAAGGTGATGGTGCACAGTTATACTAAGAGCAACCTCAGTGGGCCCTCCCTAGTCCAATTTATACATTCATTAGATGAATATTACTTGAGAACTTCTTGCCTTTTTGACAATTAATCAGAAGTAGAGTCTCCAAAAGATTCATTTGCTTAATTCATAGGGTAATACAAGCCTCTTCACCTTCTCAACATTTCTGCCTCTTTACCTTCTCAACATTTCAGTCTACCCAAAAGGCTCAAAGATTGAATAAAGTGATTGATACATGGTAGCCATCTAAGTAAAGGAAATAAAATACAGTTTTAGATTGCTTGCATGAATTTTATATGAAGGAAAGTGTTCTGACCAATTTTAGCCAATAAAATTTAAAGAATAAATATGTTTGAGCAATTTTATTCAATGAATACTAAAGCGCCTACTATTTGTTCAGCCCTATTTTATATGTCTGAAGTTAATTTGAGAAGGAAACCATATATAATGAAAGTATATTTTGGCTCCTAGATCCAGAATGTTTTTTCCTCTTAGTGGAAAGTTGGCTTCCAAACACTAACAAAAATAATGTAGCGCAGTATTTCAAAATACTGTATTTCAATAGCATTTTATCAAACAAGACAGGATGAACATGATAAAAATGTGCATAGATTAACTACTTTAAAATAGAAATTCATACTTCTAGTCCTTGAGAAAATATGCTTCTTTCTGGTATTTCAGATGTAAAACTCTATCATTATATTTTCTCATTATCTTTTGCTATACTTAGTAAACAGTCAGTTATCCTAACATCTTCTTTTACAATATAAATGAGAAGATGAAAAACAAACCAATAGCATAAGGTCTGACATAGATCAATATGTTATAGATTAAACTTTTATTTGATTTGTACTCAAGACCTCTAATATTTCTAAACTGTCTATTGTTGTCAATTCTCACATTTTTACTGTTCTTTTGGTTAAATTTACTTGTCAAAACTTCTTTTGCAAGAGTAATGAACTATACACTCAATGATACATTAAGTAGAAAAATACTTCAGAGAATTGTCACCAAAGCACGCCCTTGGCATCCGAAAATAACAATTAGGCTTCCTTCTAGCCATTAATCAGATATTGTTTATTTTGCTTTGTAGTACATTAGCAATATTGAAGTTATACAATAGTGCAACACATTTCTTTAAAAATGCATTTTCAAATGTTATTTTCTGTAAAGCTAAATTCCAGTATCTAACTTCTTTGTTAATTTGGTGGGCCTGGGATCCTGTTAGCTTAATACTGATGTTCTCCTCGACAGGAGTCTTTGATAATGGCAGGAATTCAATATACGATATGGATTTTCTTTTTACCATTTTTTTTAAAAACAAAATACATTTTTTCCCATTTCTCTTAATCTGAGATTGGGCATGACATAACTATTTAAAGAACGGAGTGTGAGAAAAAGTGTGTATAGTTACTTTTTGTTGTTTTTGTATTTATTTGATTCTGACAGATGAATCCAATAATCTCAGTGTCATTAGTTTCATTAACAGATATTAATTCAATCAGAATCTAAATGCAAAACAAATAGAAAAGTGAGATCCAATTCTATTTAAGGTAATTGAAGTGCTTTCCACATTCATAGTTGAGTGACATGCAACTATTGTAGTGAAGATGAACTCTAGATGTCAGATAAAATATCTAGGATTCAAAGGTGTCCTTAGACCCATCATCATAGTCACTCCTGCACATAAAAAAGGAACTGAACATTCCTGATAACTGTTTTTGAATAGTTTGTAATGACACAAGAGAGCAACAGAGGCACAAAGAGAGAGGACTTCGTTTTTCAAATCAAATAATTTGAAGGATCTCACCATTATGTTATAATGTAAAGGTTCCTGAGTGAAGCTCTAAAGTAATCGAGCTGGAACTGACCTATCTTAAACGTCTCTGATACAGTTTAGAGACTACTACTCTGCTGCAAATGGACTTCATGCGTATTTCTAATTTACAAAGTAGAACTCATTAAGATAACAAAGGATACAAATCCACTATCAGAGGTGTAATTATCAAAAGCAGGTCTGTAAAATTCATGGTTATAAGACATGACTAAGTATATGCTTAGTGTAATTCAAGACAATTACTTGAAAGTAAGAACTGCGAACACACACACTTATGCTCATGCAATTCGATTCATTAAGAACCATATACCAAGCTTTTAATTAGTTCATTGTGTCTCAGTATTTTGAGATAATTGAAATTATCTTGAAAATTATTTAAAAATACAAATTTCAGGAACCAGCAAGTGGCGTAGTGATTAAGCATTGGACTCCCATGTAGTTGACCACGACTTGAGTCCCAGAACCGGCAGCTTGAAATTTATGCAGAGCATGTGTGCATGCACAGCCAAAATCCCTAGAGGTGAATGGAGAAGGGATTGTGGCATGGACATCCCCCCTGGGGGGTTATTTCTTTCTTTCTATCTCTCTGTCTCTCTAGCAAGTGCATATATCAGATAGCAAAATCCCTTGAGAAAAAAAAATACATAAAAACTTCTGGGTCAGTCCCATAGTCTAATGATTAAGGGAGTCAGATCCTATATGGCCAATCACATATTTCTAATCCTGGCGCTGGCATCTTAAAAACCATGCCAGTTGCATGTGTATATCTCCCCAGATCCCAACAAGATGGAGAAATGGAGGAGAAAAGACTACAGTATGACCACGCTCCTTTGGAAGGATGCTTTCTCCCCTTCTCTCTCTTTGGTTGTCTCCCTCTAGTGAGTGCATGCACCACTGGAAATTAAAAAAAAAAAAAAAAGGAGAAATATGAGCCAGCCTGTGGGCTGGTGGCTATGATGGCTAGATCCAGCATGGTGGACCACATGGTTAGAGTCCCAGCATGTACACCAAAGTTCCAAAAGGGAAGAGGAAATGTAGGAGAAAGAATTATGATGTAAGCAGGCCCCAAGAGGTGTGTTTGGTGTGTTTTCTTGCTCCCTGCCCTGCCCTGCCTTCTCTCCAG
This sequence comes from Tupaia belangeri chinensis, assembly GCF_000334495.1. Classification (NCBI taxonomy): domain Eukaryota; kingdom Metazoa; phylum Chordata; class Mammalia; order Scandentia; family Tupaiidae; genus Tupaia; species Tupaia belangeri. Next base: position 1,670,835 of record NW_006159584.1, read on the forward strand.
CAAGAGCAAGCACCCTCTGGCAAACTGAAAAAAAAAAAAAAAGGAATTTATATATATATATATAAACTTGTTTGTACTTTGGGACCAGCAGTTGGCATAATGGCTATGTTGCTGGACTCTCATGTAGTCGACCAAGAGTCAAGTCCTAGACCCGGTGGCTTAAACTCATATTGGGTACATGTGTGTATGTGCCTAAGATCTGGGGCCTGCATGCACATTATCCTATCATGGTTTTCAAGCCATTGTGTCTGACCCTCTAACTGTGCAGTTGGCCATCTAGGATCTAGCTACCTTAGCCACCCCACCGCCAGCTGGCCCAATAAAAAAGAACTAGGTTGTTGGGAAAGTCATGACATATTTTTCTATTTTTTTCTATGCATATATGCTTCGTGACTTTCACAGTGACACATGTATGTATTTCTACACCAAAAAATAAAGTAAAACATTTACATTTATGTGTCCTATGAAGTTTTCCTAATTACCATTAATAACACTGTGTCTAAGGGAAACTATTGTGTATTCCAAACAATTAATTTACAAACCAATTTAGGAACACAATTATTTTGAAAGTAGATGACCAACTTTACTCTCTCTTATCCCCTATATGTATATGTGCCTAAATTCCTCTACAAATTTGAGAATATGGAAAGGTATTACTATTTTATAGTGACAGTAATTAGAACTCGAACTCCACAGTAACAAAACTACACAACCAAAAGTCAAGCTTTATAGGTGAAATATTTTTCATTGTATGCAAACATAACTTTTAAGGAGCAAGTGTAAGTTATCAGCATGGTATATACTGCCTATAAACACCATATGATGTAAAATTGCTTTTGAACACAGGAAATATTAATATTTATAACCTAAGTACACAATCCAAGAAGTTTCTTTTTTTCTAACACTTCATATCAAAGCAACCACACTAAGAAATAAGTATTCTGAGTAGAAAGTAGTATCGTAAATAATTCTTCAGCCCAATGCATGCATGCCATGCTGATAAATGCAAACTCTTTTATATGATCCTCAAATCATATGAAAAAGATGTTTCTTGGCAGAGACGTATTTAAATCCTTCTACATTGCTTCCTTTCTCTCTTGTGTGAAAATGTCACCTTAAGAGTAATTTTTTAAGGAATAAGTTGTTTCATTTTGTGTCTTCAGATAAATTGTATGTGAGGGTTTTAGAGACTGGGGATTTGAAGTTCTTTGAATGTTTATTATTACTCTTTGACATTATCAGTATAAATGTTTATAGTACCTCTAATAATTATTCTTTGACTATCTTGACATGGAAAGTTACTTTTTTTTCAATTTCATTAAGATAAAAACAGCTGTCTTGTGTATTATTTACTGCCCCATATCTTCTATTTCACCTTAAATCATCAACATTGCTACAAACCAGCTGCAAGCTTCGAGAAAATCTCATTGAATAGAAAACAGAGTTGTTATAAATTGTATTCACCTCTCTGTAGAAACTGAAAACAAATACAACTTTTCTATTAATCTGTATGAATAGGTTGTTTAAGAAAAATCGACATTAGGAAGATTGTCAGGAAATGGACAACATGATATTATTTTCTAAAACCTGGATTTGATTGATGAGAATGTACGAACTGTTAGAAAGAATGAAAGAAGCGTTTTATAGCAGAGCAGATGGCAAAGTGTGACCATGGTGACATTCAAGGTCCAGGAAACAGGGTAAAAGTCTTCGGACAGCAGAGAAATAAGAATTAAGTCTTGTGTCATGTGGAAAGCTATATTTGGCTACTGGACTTTTATTTTTACCATAATCAGGAGCCACCAGGGTATTTTAAGAAGGAGAGTAAATTGAACTGATTTATTTCTCTCTGACTGCTGCATGAAGAATGGGCTGTAGGGAGCAAAAGGAAAAGCAGAAACAGGAGGTGACAGTGGCTTATATATAGGATTTCCTCTAAAGGTCTTCAAGGCATCATGAACTGACATTGTATGCATTTTTTTTAATTGACTTTTTTTCAGAACAAATAAATCGGTTGCTTTGCTCATAGTCTATTTATTTTCTTTCTTTTGGTATCTTTGCAAAGGCTGTTAGTAAACAAAATGCACAGTAGAGGGATCACTATCAGGCTGGTTACAAATCAAATTGGTTTAAGCTATCGTAGCAGAGAGACAGTACCTTTCAGAAAAATGACTGTACCAAAAAGCAAATCCAGATATTTTGGTTTCTAAAAACTGTAGCTGTTTATGAATATCTTCAAACTCTACTTATTACTTATAACTGAAAAAGCAGGGGAGGAAATAGCAGGAAAGAACATCCCAGAAAAAGGGCACATGAGGTGCGAGAAATCACTCCCCAGGGGAGATGGCCACGCTGCAATCCCTTCTCCTCATGTGCCTTCCTCTGAAAAAAAGAAAGAAGGTCAGGGAGCAGATTGGAGAGAGGAAACGGATGAGGTCAGTGAGATAAGACTGTAGGACCTTGCAGGTCTTGGTGAAGAAAGACACTTAGGTATGATCATTTAATGAGCAGTTCTCAGTGTTGAAGCAGAAGAGTCACATGATCTGATGTTTACTTTCTAAATCATTCTGATTAGATTTTAGGCAGATGTGATAGATAGCTATATTAGGACTCCAGTAAAGAATCTGTGCTTTATTCCAGTAAAGAATACATTTACCTTAGATATATGGGTTTTCAGCTGCTCAGCATCCACTTTCCTTCCTTTTTTTTAAATTTTTATTTACCTTAGGGCACAAGTAATCACCAGAGAGAGAGAGAGACAGAGAAAGTGAGAGGGAAAGTGAGAAATCACCCCTCAGGAGGAGTGATCACATCTCAATCTCTTCTCTTCTATTCTCCTCCTGGAATCTTGGGAATGCATGCTAATGCATCTGGAGTTATTTTTAAACCACTGGGTCTGAGACTTGAACTCTGGTAAAAGTGCAAGTCCAGCAACATAACCACTCTGCCATCTGCTGGCCCCATCACTTCCCCATTTCAACAGTATATATTTTTGTTTTAACAATACTACCTTTTCTCATTAGATACATATCATCAGGAGCCCTGTACTGGTTAGAATTCTTCAGTGAAACAGAACCAAGAGGAAGTGTGTTTATGTACATATGTATGTGTGTATATGTATATTATGTGTATGTGTATATGTATGAGCATGTGTATATATGTGTGTGTATATGTATATGTATGTGTGAGTGTGTATATATGTGTGTATATGTATATGTGTATATGTGTATATGTATATTTATTTGTGTATGAATATGTAAGTTTATGTGTGAATGTGTGTTTATGTACACATGTATGTGTGTGAATGTGTTTATGTGTATATGTATGTGAATGAGTATGTGTATATGTGTGTGTTTCTGTACATATGTATGTGTGTGTGTGTATATGCATGTGTGTATACGTATGTGTGTGTGTTTATGTACATATGTATGTGTGTAAATGTATGCGTATGAGTGTGTGTATGTGTATATGTAAGTATGTGTATGAGTGTGTGTTTCTGTACATATGTATATATGGGTGTGTATACGTATATGTATGCATATATACTATATATGCATATACACACACATAAGAGGAAACCTCAAAAAGTACAAAACTGGAATTAAAGTATGAATGTATTTTGGTACAAAAAATTTTTAAATCTATGCGTATTTTTTTTTTTGAGGGGTTTCTGCTATAGGGCACATGCGCTCACCAGAAAGACAGAGAGAGACAGAGAGACAGAAAGTGAGAAATCAGCCCCCAAAGGAGATGGTCACGCTGCAATCCCTTCTCCTCCATTCTCCTCTTGGGATCTTGGGCACACACACACATGTGCCTGGCATGAGTTTAAGCCACCAGGTCCGGGACTCGAACAGTGGTCAACTATGTGGGAATCCAGCAACATAACCATTATGCCAACTGCTGGTCCCATATGCATAGTTTTTTCTATAATGTGCATTTCTATGACTTTTTAAAAGACTATCTATGTTACAAATATATGGAGAGAGAGAAACAGAAATTTATTTTAAGAAATTGATTTACACAATTGTAGAGGCTGGCAAGAACAAATCCTACAGTCCTGCAGACTGGAGACCCAGGAGAGAAGTGTTGCTGCAGCTGAGGACCAAAGGTGATCTGCTAGAAGGACACCCTCTTTTTTTTTTTTTGAGAGGTTTTTGCTATAGGGCGTGTGCGCTCGCCAGACAGACAGAGAGAGACAGAGAGATAGAAAGCAGGAAATCACCCCCCAGGGGGGATGGCCACGCCACAATCCCTTCTCCTCCATTCTCCTCTCGGGATCTTGGGCACGCACGCACATGCGCCCGGCGTGAGTTTAAGCCACCGGGTCCGGGACTCGAACCGCGGTCGACTACGTGGGAGTCCAGCGACATAGCCATTACGCTAACTGCTGGTCCCTGGACACCCTCTTTTTTGAGAAAGGATAGTCTTTAAAAAACAAACAAACAAACAAAAACTTTCAACTATTGGATGAGGCCCACCATAATATAGAGCATAATGTGCTTTACTACAAGTCAATTGTTTTAAATGTTTATCTCAACTAAAATAATATCTTCACAGCAACATCTAGACATATTCGACTAAGCATCTAGATACCATGGCCTAGCCAAGTTAACACATGAAATAAATCATCACACATTCCATCCCATCTAGTCAAAGGGTGAACACATGATTCAAGCTAGATCAGTTAGGTTCTCCTGCCTGTGAATTTGCATTTCATCAAAAATACAAACAAGTATATCTTATCCCTATAGTTATGACCAGATTGAATCATTTTTCCCTAATCCCCAAAAACATAGTTGCAGCTTGTGCCTCACAACCTTCTGCTTCCAACCCCTTTAACAAAAACATCAGAAGATAGACCAGAAGGTAGCATGGTGGTGAAAGCACTGGATCCCACAAAGCCACAGGTGGTTTGAGTTCTGGACCAAGTGACTTGAAAAACATACTGGGTACATGTAGATTAGTTTCCAGAATCCTGAAAGAATGGAGAAATGGAGAAGGGATGGCAGCATGATTATGCCCCCTGGGTAGGTGCTTTCTCTCTCTCCCTCATGTCTCTCTCTGGCAACCACATGTGTCTTCTGGCAAAACAGATCAGTAAACAAACATGCTGGGTGCATGTGCTTGTATGCCCAAAATTCTGAGAGGAGGGAGTAAAGGAGGTGAAGGGACTGCAGTTTGATCATCCCCCAGTGGGAGTGTTTCTCTTTCTCTTTCTTTCTGTCTCTTGTGAGTACAGATGTCCTATCTCAAAAATAAAGGAAGGAAAGGAAAAGGAAATCAGTAATAGATTTGGTGAGGCCTCAGTTAACATTCAATACTGCACTTTTATATAGCCCAGAGTCATTCAGTTTCTCAGAAATTTAAAAAGCAAACAGAAATATAATTATCTCAAATAGGTTTCAGATATTTGTCAAGACATGTATCAAATTAATAATGGTAATTCTAAAGATTGGGCTGTGAAGATGGAAGGTTTCCTGTTTTTAATGTGCATAATTTTTAACTGCTTCCGTATAATTTTTAATTAACAGCCAATTATTTTATAATTAAATTGAGGAAAACTTTTTACACTAGTGTACAGGAAAAAGGCAGAATTTTAAATGTGACAAAGAGTAGAAGTCCTATCTTTACACACAGTGAATCCCTGAGGCGCTTCTGCAGAAAGGGAGGCCCTGTGGGCTAATTTGAAAAACTTTATTGAAATCCATTGCTTTATATTCACTGAAAGAGAAGAAAGAAAGAAAAAGAGAGAGAGAGAGAGAGATTTGCTTCCCTGGCTGACATTTAAAATTCGATTCATCGATATATTTTTGGCTCACAGTACCTTGTGGCATTTTGCATCAGCTGCTGCCTCTCCCTAAAGTGATAATAAATTGAATAATTCAGTAAAAGAAATGACAGTGCCAAATTTGTTGATTTTAAAAAATCTCTACTGCTTTTCTGAATAAAGATTTTGTGTTCATTTAAGGGCCAAAATTATTGTGAATTAATTAAGAATTGTACAATAAGAATAAATTAAGCACTATTGATCTATACAACTGTTGTTAAAGCTGGAATTTCAATTAAAGATAGTTAGATGTTTAATAACAATTAGACTTAGCTACTTTCTTTCCATGAGTCTCTGAGTAAACACCTAGTAAACTTGGAGGAAAGGGGCCAGCAGATCAGGTGTAGTTTGGTTGCATCACTGGATTCCCACATGGCTGACTGCAGTTCAAGTCCCAGACCTGGTGGCTTAAAACTCATGTGTGAGTGTGTGTGTGTGTGCCCAACAACCTGAAGAAGAATGGAGGAAAAGGGATTGCAGCATGGCCACAATCATCCCCGGGGCATGATTTCTCACTTTCCCTCCCACTGTCTCTTTCTCTCTCAGGCAAAAACCTCTAAAAAAAAAAAAAAAAAAAAAAAAAAAAAAAAAAAAAAAAAAAAAATTGGAGGAAATTCCAGTGGCAATGATGAAAGTAATGATAAATAATATGAGTTAACCTTTAATATTAATTAGGAATGAATTACACATGCTACTTAAATCTTGTTTTACAGTACTCATGAAATCACATATATTAAATGCCATTATCCCCATCTTGTAGATGGCTGAATTCAAACTGAGATTGAGAGACCTTAGTCAACAGTCCTAACATCACAGGATTTCAGCCCTCTTCTAAGTTCTTACTAATTATCCAATATGTGATTTAAACACATGTATAGGCCATCAGAGTTCCAGAAAAATGTTCTTTTTTATTTTTATTTTTTTGAGAGGTTTTCGCTATAGGGCGCGTGCGCTCGCCAGACAGACAGAGAGATAGAAAGTGAGAAATCACCCCCCCAGGGGGGATGGCCATGCTGCAATCCCTTCTCCTCCATTCTCCTCTTGGGATCTTGGGCACGCACGCACACGTGCCTGGCATGAGTTTTAAGCCACCGGGTCGGGGACGCGAACCGCAGTCGACTACGTGGGAGTCCAGCGACATAGCCATTACGCTAACTGCTGGTTCCCCAGAAAAATGTTCTTAAGAAAATTATGAACATCAAGTACAAGTTGAATGACTGGATTGTTTTTTGCCTCTGTGTGCATGTCATGGAAAAATGCAACTCCAATGTTGATTTAAAATAATACTTTAAACGTCAACTTCAATCTTGTTATTCAGCAGAAGAGTAATTTTGTTCTTTCAACTGATCCTAATAAACCTAGTTCCTCAATTCCTTCTGTTAATTGTTGCTTGTCCTTTAATTCTCCCACTAAAAATGACAAATGTCTCCATATTTTCTATACACAGAGATAATATAGATGAATGTATTCAAACATATTTTGGCCAAGGATGAAAATAAAAAAGTATTCCTTTGCTCTCCTATATTTCACACATAATTTTCAGAATTAACAATGTGATTTTGCACTCATGACAACACTTGTGGGATCTTACACCTTCTCCCTGGCCCCAGTCATTCCCTAACTTAAATCTGAAGTCACTTTAGTCATTTGTTTCTGATGATACAAATGTGTGTGTTTCTGTGTGTGATTTTTTATGAAAAGATAAAAGGACAGACATGCCCTATGCTGACTCTGGATATATTATTTATCATCTGTCCCTTCAACAATTTTTTTAAGAATTATTGTTTACTTAACTTTATTTATTCATTTATTTTCATTGGACCAGAGAGGGACAGAGTGAGAGAGAGAGAGAAGTGGTGGGGGGAGTGAAAAAGTAAGCTACCAGTTCCAGGACTTGAACAGTGGTCAGCCATGTGGGAGTCCAGTGCTCTTAACCACCATGCCACCTGCTGGCTCCCTTCAACAAAATTTTAATGATAATCTTTTCATTCAGAGTTTGTAAAAAGTTTAGAAAGTACTCATTGTTTTCTTCTTTATCTTCCACTTTGTTGGCTCAAAAAGAGCTCCATAAGAAACATTTTAAATATAACTGGCCTAAAGACTGAATGATGATATATTTGGAATACCACTGAAAAGAAAATCAAGCATTATGAACAATGCACTGGGACATCATTTTTGTACTTTCTATGGCAACTGGGTAATACTTTCTGTAGACTATTGCATACTCACTTAAAGATCATCCTTGATAGTACAATGACCAACAATGGTAGTCATTGCTGTATTATTCTTAGTAGAAAACACTAAACGTGTATTTAAAATGTGTAAAGGTGTGGTGGGTGTGTGTGTGTGTATATATATTTAGTTTTTTTTTTTTTTTGATATAGGGTGTGTGCACTGCCAGAGAGACAGAGAGAGACAAGAGAAACAGAAAGTGAGAAATCATCCCCCAAAGGGGACAGCCATGCCATGATCCCTTCTCCTCTGTTCTCCTCTTAGGATTTTGGACATGCACACACACACACACACGCCTGGCGTGAGTTTTAAGCCACTGGGTCCAGGACTCAAACCACGGTCGTCTACATGGCAGTCAAGCAACGTAACCATTTCACCATCTGCTGGTCCAGCAAACATATTAGAGTAATATTTAATGATAACAAATAATTATATATGCAAGTATGAACACTCTTTATATATGTGTTTATGATAAATATTGTCTCTCAAGTAAGATAGCAGGACCCATGCTTATTCACATTTATGTTCAGGGTCTTGGTGTACAATCGCTATTTCTCAAAATTGCAATTAATGCATTAATTTAACTTGCTAAAGGTTGAACATCTGTTTTGCTAAACCTTTGAAAAATAGGATATAAAGACAAATAAGAACTTGAGGACTTTACCTTCTAGTGAAAGAGAAATGGGTAAATGACAACAAAGCAAAGCAGAGTCTCGTATTTATAGATAATACTCACTGATACAAGAAAGTCTGTTAATTTTGAGGATCAGTTATTTTAGGTAAATTGAGGTGAAACATGAATAGCAAATATAAGCATATGCGAAACGAAGTGGAGAGAAAGGAGGGCTGTTCTCTGTGAAGTCCGGGGCATATGCAAAGTTCTGTGTGTCAGGGGAGTGAGAGAAGAAGAGACAAGAAAGTAACGAGAAAGCAGTCAGACCTAAAATGACACTGAATAATTGAGTAAAAACTTGGGGTCTTGTTTGGTATATTATAGAAAAATTTGAAGTTCCTTATTTTAAATGGCATAAGATTAAATCAGAATTGTATTTAAAAAAATAATTTTGGTATTAGTGTGATAGTAGTTAGAGGAAAAAGAAACCAGAGACTGGAGGTCAGAATTAGGAGTGTGTCCTTAAATGAATATTTTAGCACTAAAACAGATGTCAATCATATTTAAGTAACATGTCATGGATACAGGAAGTGTCTCTGGAGACTGAGTGAGTTTGGAATGAGGGTCAGCCATTAAAATCTAGGTCCGAATCAACGATGACCATAAACGTTACAGTGAAAGTAGATATGGATGCACTGGAATTATTCAGGAAAGAGAAAGATGCAGCTGTGGAAAATGCAGGTATAAATAGCCAGAGAAAGTGAGAAATGCCATCCTGGAACTCAAGATATTTGAAGTCAGAAGACACATCCACAACAGACATAATCTCCATCTGAAGAAAAACAGAACGGCTGATGTAAGTTTGCGCAACTAATTTTTTTTTTAAAGGTTTTTCCCTAGGGTGCATTTACTCGCTGGAGAGGAGAGAGATGGAGAGAGACAGTGAAAGGAAAGATGGCCATGCTGGAATCCCTTCTCCATTGTCCTCCTGAGATTTTGGAGACACACACACACACACACACACACACACACACACGTACCTTGTGTGTTTCAAGCCACCAGGTCTGCAATTTGAACTGCAGCCAGCCATGTGGGAGTTCAGCTTCTTAACCAGTATGCCACCTGTTGACCCTACTCAACTAAATCTTAGTAAAATCTACAGTGAGGGCAGAAAATTGCAAAGAACAGAAAATTGCAAAGAAAATTGCTAAAATGTACGAACGACCAAAAGACAAATGCAAGCAGATAGATTCAATATAAAAACATAAAATTTAAAAATCCATAAAAATTTAAGAGGGAAAATCCAAGGCCATTAAGGCAAGGAGAAGAACTAGTAATTTTATAAAAGACAAGAGAAGAGAGAGTTCCCAGATTGTGACACATCTAATTAGAGTATGGGCCAAAAGCTATTATAGATGCCATAGATCACTGCAAATCACCACTGCTCTTCCAATAATGTAGAAAGCTTCCCTGGAGGGACTCAGCACCATAAATAAGCCAGGAGATTTAACAGTTACCTGAAAACTAAACTTCTTGATGACAAAGATTGCAGTGGAAGAATTTGTGGCTAGAGGTTATTGAGATCTAATCCAAGGCTTTAAATTGGGGGAGGAGAAAGATTACTATATCTGATGAGCAGCTAATGCTGAAATACTGGAAAATGTAATGAAATCATTAAAGGAAGGTCTATACAGTAAACACTAAGATAATATGTCCATATGTTATGGTGTTTCTATCCAAGGATAAATTATTCACCAAAAAGTAAATCAACCGTCTAAAGAAACTAACGTATGTGGGTGTTCAATTGGGGAGAAATGAGTCAGGATTCATCCCATCTGTCTGCTTCATTAGATAATAGAGAAAGTAGAGCCATGGCTTCTATATTCCTAATTCTTCATATTAAAAAAAAAAATGGGGCCAGCAAGTGGCACAGTGGTTGAGGCACTGGACTCTCACATGATGGAGAGGTTCGAGTTCTCAACCCAGTAGCTTGAAACTCATGACAAACACATGCCCGTGACTGCCCAAAATCCTAAGAGAAGAATAGGAAAGGGATTGTGGTGTGGCCATCCCACTGAAGGGTGATTTCTCACTTTCTCTCTTTCTGTCCCTCTCTGCCTCTCTGTGACCCCAAGCAAAAATCTCTCTCTAAAACAAAAATAAATAAATAAAATAAAAATAAAATAGATAACTTAAACCTCAAAGGTTAAAAAAATAACTTTAAGAGAGTCAGAAAGTTACTATTTACATAGTAACCTATTAATATTTCAGCAAGATTTTATCTCATCTAGACACCCCAGGTTTCTCAACAAGCATAGAGTTTGGCATATGTCAGAGTCTAGTAGATATTTATCACATAAATAACAATTAGCACAAGACTACCAATTGCTTCAATACCTTTGGGATACCAGATTAGCATATTTCTGTATTCAATATAATATTAATCTTAGTGTTTGTGAAGACACCATTTTTTCCTGAAGACAATTTTCTGTAGTAGGAAAACATATATACATTGTATTTATAAAATAAGTTTCTCTCCAGATGTATGATTATTTAAATTTTGATATGAAGAATATTTTTAATACATTATAGTTCCTAAGTTAAACACTACACTAAAGTGTCTTTTTTTAAAGTTTTCCTGGTAGGGACCAGCAGATGGAGTAATGTTTATGTCACTGGACTCCCATGTAGTTGACTGAGGTTTGAGTCCCAGTCCTAGCAACTTTAGACATGTTGGGCATGTGTAGGTGTGCGCCCAAGATCCTGAGAGAATGGAGGAGAAGGGAATGTCACGTGGCCATCCCTTCTGGGGAGTGATTTCATGCTTTCTATCTCTCTTATTCTCTGTCTCACCGGCAAGTACATACTTCCTATGCAAAAAAAATCTCTTAAAATAAAAAAAGTTTCCTGATAATTCTATATCTACTATAGTAGAGTTAAGAAGAGTTTCTAGAGTCCAGAATACCACTGAGGTAATTGGTGGAAAATTTCACATCAACACAGAAGGTAAGCAGGTGTCAAAAGCCTTCTCAATTTGAAGAATTAGTTCAAGAAAGGATCTGCAAGTATATAATTAGAGTCAACATGTCCTGTTTAGCTGACAGAAATGGTTCTCTCACTCTGAATAGCAAGATCGTACTTACTGAAATTTCCTGAAATATTAGCTGGATATATAAAAGAACACAGAAAGTAAGAAAGCAAGCAAGCAAGCAAGCAAGCAAGCAAGCGACGTAAACACAGCAATTTGAATATGAAACTCAAAACCTAACTCCAGTTTTTACACCTAGTGATCCTGACATGGATTCAAAATAATAATGTAGAAGAGTACATGAAAACCATTTGACAGTACTATGGCCGGTTTTATTTCCCAGAGGTTGCCACTGTAACATTTCCATTCTCCTCTATTCTTACAATGTGACTTGGCCAGTCCTTTCAAAGGGTGGTGGTATATTTCTACCCCTAGAACCAAGCAGAAGTTTGACCACAGCAGAAATGATAGTGCAAGTTTCAAGGCTAGTTTATAAAAAGATTTACCTACTTCTCTTTGAGAGCTTGTTCTTAGAACACACTGTCTTGCTGTGAGGAACACCAGGCAGTCTAGAAGAGGCCTACCCTGATTGAAAGTGAATCATCCATCCAGAGCCTTGGCTAAGATTTAGCCAACAGCCTGAATTCATTTGCTGACCATTGACATTAACTATCCTGAGGGTGGTACCCAGCCCTCAATTAAGGTGCCCTAATGTAGGCTGCATGGAAAAAAAAATAAGATATACTCTTGAGAGCTGGAAAAACTGCAGCTTTGAAAGCAAATTAAGCAGTTGTGGTTTGAAGCCATTAAGATTTGGTGGTTTGCTAGGCAGCGATCAATCATTGCTAGGGCCTAGCTTTATGAGTAAACAAATCTAGAACAGTTCATGATGAATTGAACATCCAATATAACCTTTAGCCATCATTATTATTATTACTATTATTACCCCAAATTTGCAGCATGGCTGGTCTCTAGCACTAAACTGCACAGGGATGAGAGCGATGCTCACTGTGTAACCTGGAACAGAGAGGAGAGGAAAGGGTGTGCAACCATCCAGTATATTAGGTTGTTGGGAAAGTCATGACCTATTTTTCTATTTGCTATGCAAAAATACATCATGACTTTTCTGACAACCCAATAAAATTAAGCCAGTACACTTGTTTCTCAAACAGCAGCTTCTATTTCCTTTAATTTCCTCAAAGCACCAAGTACAGCTGACCTTCGAACATGCAGAGAGCGGAGGCACCAACCTTCCCTCCCTGACCTTGTGGTTGAAAGTTTGAGTACAATTTTTTACTCCCAAACATGTAACTTCTCATAGCCCTCTGTTGACCAGAAGCCTGACAACATAAATAGTCAGTTAACAATTAACACACATTTTGTATGGTCTGTGTATTATATACTGTATTCTTACAGTAAACTAAGCTAGAGAAAATGAAATGTTATTAAGAAAATCGCATGGAAGGAAAATACATTTACAGTACCATACTTTATTTTCTAGTGTATTCACAGAAACCATTCATGAATAAGTATGCCCGTGCAGTTCAAACTCAACATCGTTCTGGGTTGAGTGTGCTATTCAACAGTCATCAAACTGGCTCACAGAAAATAAGTGTGGTGATCTTAATACATCCCTTTTCAAGGGGTCTCACTGGTACACTAGCAACATCAGTGAACTCAGAAACATAAACTCTAAAAAGGAGATCTTTATCATCATTCTTTCCACTAAGCCGGTCAAAGAAAAGTGTCCTGTTTACCGTCTTGAATCGTTTTCTTACTGGAATTCAACAAAATAAAATCATGGCTTATAGCTTTAGGTAATTCACATCAGTTTGGGCAGACAAGTTCTGATTAGGCTTTTTGTCTATAAAATTACTTCATTTAGCTGAAAATTTAGATTATGCTCCTCACTCAGTGTACATCATAATATTTATTTTTCTCTAGCTTTTTGTTAAGTTTCTTTCTTTCATGAAGTGGGGGAGGGGCAGATAACAGAGAGATACAGTACCTCCCCACACAGGGTCTTGATGCTGTAATCCACGCCCAGATTCAGTGAGCCCGAGATCATGGACATGCACATGCCTGGCATCCTCAGGAAGGTCTCTGGACATGAACCTAGACCCTTCCCTGTGGATCAGCCTCACAGAGCACTGCGTTTTACCACTCCCCACATTCAGGCCCCTCCAGATTGTTTTGCTCATGTGAGTTAACTGGACCAGTGAGCACACATGCTTATAGAAACACAGTGACTCTCAACCATGTACGGTGGACTAGGAGCAAAGCACTGGATGAAACACTGTGAAGTGAGTAAAATGTAACCTATTTACATTAAGGAGGCATTTCTGTGTTATTCTTAAAAATACCAAACACAGGGGAACCAGCAGTTAGCGTAATGGCTATGTCGCTGGACTCCCACGTAGTCGACCGCGGTTCGTGTCCCGGACCCGGTGGCTTAAAACTCACGCCGGGCGCGTGTGCGTGCGTGCCCAAGATCCCGAGAGGAGAATGGAGGAGAAGGGATTGCGGCGTGACCATCCCCCCTGGGGGGTGATTTCTCGCTTTCTGTCTCTATGTCTCTCTCTGTCTGTCTGGCGAGCGCACGCGCCCTACTGTGAAAAATCTCTCCAAAAAAAAAAAAAAAAATACCAAACACAGGAGGATAGTCTAAACCACAGTTCTCACATATTTGGGAAAAAAAAAATTTAAATCTGTTTCCTCAAAGTCTGACATTGTGTGTGAGTCCGGCTGAGAACCCAGAGAGCTGAATATTTTCTAGAAAAACAGCAAAAATATTAGTTCAAGAGCTGACTTCTAGGAATATGACTCCTCTAAATAGAATATATATATATATATATACATATATACACACACACACACATATATATATATATCAAAATTTAGGGGCAAAATTGATATTTTAGCCTCAGCACTATGTCTTTGGCCTTGTAATTCTTTATGCTTAGGTATACACATCTATCATCTAGGGAGGTCCAAAATGTGAATTCCAAACTGATAAGAATGTATAGCTCTATTAGCATTTTTTAAATGAAGATTTGAGTGTAGAAGATATGTATTTATACTTCTCCTTCCTGCTCCCTTAAAATACATCTTTAAGAGAAAGACATTTTTATTTAAGATTTGTCAGCTCCTACCTCCAAACAGCCAAGCATAATCTCGAACAACATTTCAAAACTCTAAGGCACCAGCAGAGTACCTTATTCACTCCAGTGTCCTCTGCCAGAACTTCATGATTAACTGTGAATTTAGGCCTGGGTGCTGGTACAGCAGTGCTGCAACTGGACCGACATGCGAAGGTCCTGGGTTTGCATCCTGGAGTGCCCTGGGCGTGCCAGGTTTGTGCGTGTGTGCCTGTGATCTAGTCTGGCTGAGAATGGAGTGAACTTCAGTGTGATGATCCTGTCATGATGCGTATTTCTCTTTCTTGTTCTCTTCCTCCCTCTCTCTCTCAGAAGAAATAATTTTTTTACAAAACTATTTTTTTAATTTTATTATTATTATTATTATTATTATTATTATATTTGACCAGAGAAGGACAGAGAAAGAGAGAGAAGGAATATGAGAAAGCAAACCACCAGGTCCAGGACTCCAACTGGTCTCCCATGTGAGAGTCCAGTGCCTTAATCACACCACCACCTGTTGACTCAATAAATTTTTAATATGTAAATTTAAGAAAATATGGGACCAGCAAATGGTATAATGGTTATGTCACTGGACTCCCACGTAGTCAATCACAGTTCAAATCTCAGACCTGGTGGCTTAAAACATGCTGGGCACATGGGCATGTGTGCCCAAAATCCAGAGAGAAGAATGGAGAAGGGATTGCAGCATGATCATCCCCCCAGAACATGATTTCTCACTTTCTGTCTCTGTCTCTTTAGCAAGCGCATGCATCCTATAGCAAAAATCTCTCTTAAAAAAAAAGAAAAAAGAAAATTATGGAGTTTTTCTATAGAGTTTCCTAGGATATGTTAGCAACTAAACTCTGCTGTGGTTCACTGGTAGAAAATGTAAATTAAAATAATATAATATTATAAACACTATAATATTATAAAACAGTATAATCAGCAGTGAACAGTCAAAGAATCAGAAATTGTTGCTTTATGATATACTTTTTACTTGTACTTCATTATGCCTTGTGATGAAAAATACCTTTGATAATATTTTTGGACATAAATATTTTTAACAACTATATAGTGAATTTTGCTATCAGCATTCAATATATCTGCAAAATACTTGAACTGTATCCCATTGGGATTAACGAAGCGGGAATGGGAGGAACAAAGTGAGAGTACACTCACCGGAGTTCTCAACTCAGGGATGGCAGCTTGATAGGTGAGTGGGCGACAGTCACGAGTGTTTGGCACAAGGACACATGGAAGAAACATTGGACCCAAGTCATCTCCGTCTAGAACATCCACGGTGAGGGTGGTGGTGGTGGTCCGCCGTTCATTCAGATTTTGTGCGCGGTCCTGTGAGAAGGAAAAACAGGACGGTTTATATGTATTAGTCACAGTCATTATTTATTTGTTCTGTTTTTGTCTTGGGGTGAGTGCACTGATGGGAGAGAAAGAAAAAGGGAAAGTGAAAGATGATGTCCCCCCTGGGGGGGTGGCCATGCCACAGTCCCTTCCTCTCCATTCTCCTCTAGGGATTTTGGGCATATGCACAGACCTGCCTGGAATGATTTTTTTTTTTTTTGAGTTTTTTTTGTTATAGGACACATGCACTCACCAGAAAGACAGAGAGAGACAGAGAGACAGAAAGTGAGAAATCACTCCCGGGGGATGGCCATGCTGCAATTCCTTCTCCTCCATTTTCTCAGGATCTTGGGCATGCACTCAAATGTGCCCAGCATGAATTTAAGCCACCAGGTCTGGGACTCAAACTGCAGTTGGCTACATGGGAGTCCAGTGACATAGCCATTACGCCATCTGCTGCCCCCCACCCCGGGAATGATTTTCAAACCACGTGGTCCAAGACTTGAACCACTGTAGGTCATGTGGGAGTCCAGGGCCTTAACCACCATACCATCTACTGGCCTTTTTTTTTTTTTTTAATATGATTGATAAGTAACTCGCTTAAACCAATAGTTAAAAATTGTGAATAGGGCCAGTAGATGGCAAAGCAGTTACGTCGTTGGACTCCCACATGATCGAATGTGATTTGAGTCCCGAACTCGGTGGCTTCTAACTCATACTGGGAGTGTATGTGTGCGTGCCCAAGATCCCAGGAGGAGGGACTGCAGCATGGTCATCCTCCCTGGGGGGTAATTTCTCACTTTACTTCATTGTCCTCTCTCTCTCTCTCTCTCTCTGGTAAGTATACACATCCTAAGGCAAAAGTCTCTTTAAAAAAAAAAATGGTGAACCTGAAATATAAACTGAAGTTTATTTGTTTCAAGCCTACTTTCTTAAAAATATGTTATTATAGCTAAGCTTTTATAGGTTAGGTCTTTACCGAACATTTCACATGAATAGAATAGTAAAAACATGATTTGATAATGGGCTTATTACTTCCTTAGGAATTTGTTTCCCTTCTGAGACAGGTTATAAAAAGAAAAACTAATTTTGACTTGAATAATTCACCAGGAATGCTCTGAGAATAAATGGAATCTTTTTATCATCTAAGTTGAGTAATAACTAGAAAAGAAGTATGTGACCACCATTAGAATCTGTCTGTAAGCTGTGGTAATTTTTCAAACTTACCTGTGATAATGAAAACTGTGGTGATTTTTCCATTTTAAAAACGTTTAGATTTACATAAGAATGGGGAAGTTTGTACAGAGAGTCCCTATATACTCTAAGCCCACTTTCCCTATTATTGATATCTTACAAAGTACGGCCTAGGCGTATCCATCTCAGTTAATTGTACTGGTAACTGGTATTGGCCATGATGGTGTTTCCCTCAGCTAGGCCTGCAGAACCACAGAAGTTCTGCCCCTCCCTCATCTTAGCATACTTACTTAAGAAACTTTGTAACTGTAAATTCTTCCTCTGCTCCTTTGAGATCTAAATCTTTTTAAAAGCCTCTTGTCAGTTTTACAACCCATGCCTGTCTTTTTCAATGACCTGGGAGCCATCCCTTTAAAATGTGGTGGACAAGGAAGATAAAACACCTATCTCCCAGTCTCCATGGGAGCCTAACTTAGGAAGGAAGCTTGCTCTCAGTTAGGCTGAAACTACTTTCTCTCATGCAGCGACAAGGTTTCCTTTCCTTGGGAGAGTCCAATTACTAAACAAAGATAACCAGAGACTCCCTAGCACCCACACTCACCACAGTCCCTAATCATTCTCCAGCCCTTCTTTTCATCAGAGTTGTGTTGAGTTTGAAAATCATGCTGGAACCAGCAGTTAGTGTAACAGCTATGTTGCTATACTCCCACATAGTCAACCGCGGTTCACGTCCTGGACCCAGTGGCTTAAACTCATACCAGGCATGTGTGCATGCGTGCCCAAGATCCCGAGAGGACAATGGAGGAGAAGGGATTGTGGCGTGGCCATCCCCCTGGGGGGTGATTTCTTGCTTTCTATCTCTCTGTCTCTCTCTGTCTGGCGAGCGCACGCGCCCTATAGCAAAAAAAAAAAAAAAACTCTAAAACAATAAAAAAATCACGCTGAGAGTGGTGTGTGTGTGTGTGTGTGTGTGTGTGTGTGTGTGTGTGTGTTCCAAATCCCAGGAGAATGGAGGAGAAGGGATTGTGGTGTGGCCATCCCCCCTGGGAGATGATGATTTCTCACATTCTCTCCCACTCTTTCTGTTCATCTAGCAAATGTGCCCTATGGCAAAAACTTAAAAAATAATAATAATTGCCTGGTACAATTTTGCTCTGACAATACATTACTGTTAACTAAAACCCGTAATTTATTCAGGTTTTTCTGTTTTATACTTAATGTCTGCTTTCTGTTTCAGCATTGTAACCAAGATACCACTTTACATTCAGGCATCGATCGTGTGGTCTTAGGCTCATGCTACCTGTGGTTGGTATCACAACTCCTCAGACTGCTCTTGACTATTTTGTGTATATGTCAGATATTTTGCAGATGGTCCCTCAATGGTTTTGTCTTGTATTTTACTCAAGATCAATGGGGCTTAAATGATTTAGGAAGGAAAAACATGAAATGCCATTTTCACTACATAATTAAAAATGTATTT
>NW_006159584.1:1689722-1706489 GCF_000334495.1 Tupaia belangeri chinensis
CTATAGGGTGCATGCTCTTGCCAGTGAGACAGAAAGCAAGAAATCACCCTCCTGGAAAGATGACCACATCGCAATCCCTTCTCCTCCATTCTCCTCTCAGGATTTTGGGCACGCACGCACACACTCTGGCCGTCAGTTTTAAGCCACTATGTCCAGGAATTGCATGACGGTCAACTACATGGAAGTCCAGTGACGTAACCATTATGTCATTTGCTGGTCCCTATATTTCTTGTTTTAAGACAGAGTCTTGCAGTTTCACAATCCCTCTGCTTCAGCTTCCCATCTAGGACTGCAGGTGTAACCCCGCCTGCCCAGCCCCTAATTTTACACAGGGTCTAGCTCTGTTGCCTGGGCCAGTCTCAAGGCTGTAGTTCTCCTGCATCAGCTTCTCTGGGCTGCTAGAATTATAGATGTCTGTGCCCTGCCTATAAATTGGATTGGGAATTAAATCCAGGCCTTGCATGCAGTCGGTCCCAGCCTTCAGAGCACACCATCTCAGCAGAATGCACCACTGTTTCTGCTCTACTTGTTATTAATATGGCTTGCCACCAGGCTAACCTAACCCCTGACTGAGGTCGCATTCTCAGGCTTCTCCACTTAGATGTTATTCTTTGTTTTTCCCCTTCACATTTCTTTGGAAATCACTATGCACAGACCATATTTGAGGCATGAGGTCTAACTTCATTACCTTTTTTTTTTTTTTTTTTTTTTGTAAATCTAAAGTCTCTTTGACATGAAGACACAAGAAAGAAAAACCAACCTACATTATCTCCATCCAGAACATACACTGGTGAGGGTGGTGGTGGTAGTCATTTTTGTTGTTGTTGTTGTTGTTTTAAAGAATTATTTTATTTTTTATTATCATCATTTTTTAAATTTAACCAGAGAGAGAGAGAGGGGATGTGAGAAAGCAAGCTGTCAGGTCTGAGACTCAAACCACAGTTGGCCATACAGGAGTCTGATACCCTAACCACTCAGGTACCTACTGGCCCCCATGCCACTTGCCGACCCTAGTGGTGGTAGTTTCATCATTCATTTCCAGATAGAATCTTGAAATGGTTTTACTTTGTTGCTGACATATAATGAAAAGGAAGAGATAATTATTTATCCCAAACACATGCATAATTTGTGAACCTACAAAGGTACTGCTAGTCTATAATGCCCTTCTCCTGGGTTAGAACCAAATTTGATATTAAAAATTCATCTAGAAGAGGTACCAGCAGATGGTGTAATGGTTAAATTGCTGGACTTCCACGTAGTGGATCATGGTTCAAGTCCTGGACTTAAAAAACTCACACTGGATGCATGTGTGTATGTGCCCAAAATCCTGAAAGGAAAATGGAAGAGAAGGGATTGTGGCATGGCCATCTCCCAGGGGGAGTGATTTCTTGCTTTCTGTCTCTCTGTTACTCTCTGTCTCTCTGGTGAGGGCATGCACCCAATAGCAAAAATCTCTCAAAAAAAACCAAAACAAAACAAACAAACAAACAAAAAAACATCTAGAATAAATGTCCTATCAGTTAAGACAAAACAAATTCTCCCACTGAAAAAAAAATTATTAAAACTTTTTTGCTCTTTCTAGTAATATGCTATTCCTCAAGACCATTCTGGATAAAAGAAATAATAATCTAAATTGTGAGTAGTATAAATAAAACATAATTATCTGCATTACAATTTTAGATGCTTTCTTTACTTCTGCATTTCATTCATTGCTATGTGAGAATTTAATAGATGCTAAGAACCACCAAGATCATTTCCTTCCTGCCTTTCTCCCCTACTCTCTCTTCATTTCTTTTCTTCTTTCTTCGTAAAAGATAAAACAATATTTTTAATGGCAAGTATTTAAAAATAAGATAATGTTTCACTATCTTAGGAAACCAACTACATTCAAAAGCAAGGCTATCTCTTTAAAAATTATCCAAGTCTAAAAAAGTAATAAGCAGGAGGAGAAAAAAAAGTGCACATTTGATGACTGAAGAGAGTTGTATGGACACAACTGGGGTCTACTTTATGGTATGTTCATTCTACTCCCTGGGGTTTATGCCTAGGATCAGATTTGGATACATGTGTAAGGATATGTCAGCTGTGCTAGCTAGTGGATATACTTGGACTAATTGAGTTCATTGGTAGAAGAATTGAATGGGGGGGGGCGGAAGGCATTGAGGGCGATCATGAATGTCAGGTACAATGGAGGAGGAAGATGGGACATGGCGGAGGGTGGGGATGGGGAACCTAGGATGGCAAAACAAAAGGCAAGGTATGCAGGACACAAAAATTGGGAAATCATTTGCTGAGAACATGTATGTTGATGTGCTTGATTGAGCCAATGCACAGTGTATTTTGGATGGAAAATTCATGTGTGTGTTGTGATGAGAAAAATTTATAATAATAAATATTTTTGTTGTTGTAAAAAAAAAAAATTATCCAAGTCTGACTGCTATTAGGACTGAATTGTCTTCCCTCCAAATTTGTATGATGAAGCCTTACCTCCCAATGTGATTAGATTTGGAGACAGGGCCCAGCAGGGTAAGCAAATTTAAATGCTGTCATAAGGGCAGGGCCCTTACCTACTTCTAGGTTCTGACTGCAAATTCTGTCAAATTGATACATTAGAATCAGTGTCAATAAGGAAAGAAGAGACCAGGAGACCAGCAAATACTTTTATAAGAAAGCAGAGACCAGGGGACCAGCAGGTGGTGTAATGGTTATGTTGCTGGACTCCCAAGTAGTCAACTGCTATTCAAGTCCCCCGGTAGCTTGAAACTCCTGCTAGGCGTGTATGTGGATATGCCCAAAATCCCAAGAAGAGAATGAAGGAGAAGGGACTGCAGTGTGGACAACCCCCTTGGGTAGTGATTTCTCAGTTTCTGTCTCTGTCTCTCTGGTGAGCACTGCACCCTACAGCAAAAATCTCTCTGGAAAAAAAAAAAAGAAAAAAGGAGAGACCAGAAAGTTCTCTCTCTGTCTCTTCTGTTTTGTTCACTCTCCTCTCTCTCTCTCTCTTCACATGAACTCATAGAAAAGGCAATATGAACTCAAAATGAGCGGCCACCTCCAAGCCAGGGAGAGAACCTGCAACAAAAATGGACGATGCTAGACCTTGACCAGGGATTTCTAGCCTCTAGACTTGCAAGAAACTAAGTTTTTGTTAGCTAAACCATTGAGGTTGTATTTTGTTATGGCAAGTCTGAGCCTGACTTTCCTTAACATGCATTACTATTTCACATATCATTTACACATTTTCTAGCATTTAGTGACATGAAAGTTTTAATTAGCTTCTATAAAAATGAATCACTTTTATCTAGAATGTGTGGGGACAGTTATATTGCTGGTGATAGGAAGATCAGCATAAAAATTGACCTGTGAGAGTTTAAAAGACTCCACATAACTTCAACACAGAGTCAAGAAAACCATAAGGAATTTTCAGCAGGGTGAGTGATTTGGCATTATTTGAGATTCTGTTAATGCCTCCCGGGAGGTAGTACTGACTTGGTCCCTCAAACCTTATTATCTATGCAATTCTTCCAGAACCCTGGCCCCTGATGCTGGCAGTACAACGCACAGCTCTTGTGAGTTACTCTGTAACATGGTGTCTGGTATGTCAAAGACAATTCACCGTTTTTGAATAAATTTGCTTATGTTTTTAAATAATATTTTTACTATATAGGTCAAAATGTAAATCAATATATTACTAGAAAGAATTTTTTTTTCAAAGAAAGCTATGCCCAGTAAAACTTCAAATAAGTTACTTTTTATAAATAGCTCAGAGAGAACTCCTTGTCATAATCCATTCTTTGGACAAAACACAGCTTTATAAAATTAGGAACATTTTAACTGTGATAATGTTGAAGCAATAAAACACATCACTGTTAGATGATAAGTGAGGCTTTGAGGTTTTAAGTTTTCCCTCCCAATTAAAAGGCTTTCTTAGGTAAAGCAGTTTAATTACCAGCTGTTCTTTGACCAAACTAGTAACAAAAACACATCATCAAGTACCCAAAGGAGATGTAGAAGGGTATTAAGTAAATAATGATTGTGTGAGGTGTGACTAGGAAAGATGAGGCCTCTAACAAACAACATGAAATTATATAAAATCTGGTTTTAAAATGAGTAGGATACAGACATGCTGATGTTCTGATTTATTTTTGAGGCAATGTCATAGGAACCTTGAAATAAACTTTGAGCGTTTTAATATTCAATATTCAAGTAGTTTGTAGTTTAGTGAAATGGCTAGAAGCACCTACCAGACTCACTCATAGATACATATATTAAATAGTATTTCATTACCTTATCAGGAATTTGCAGTAGAGTAAGAAAGAAAAAAGCAACATAATTGCCTTTATTTATTTTTTGACTCTTTGTTACCTAAGACCCACCACTGAGGTGTTCGTCTTGCTTCTGTTCTCAGTGATAGATGGAATAGCACTGACTACAATTTAAAAATTGATCCCGGTAACTTGATTCTGTCATATATATTATTCATTTCTTTCTTCCTTGAGCAAGAGAGACACAGAGAGAGAGAGCTGGAGAGAGAGGCTCAGAGATGCCGCATCACTGACAAAGTCCTGACACCATGATCCACCCCGAGTCTCAGCGAACTTGGATCTTGGACACACGTGTGCCCAGCGTACTTGCGGAGATCTCCCAACAACCTTTCTATGTGAGTCTCCTTCGCAGAGGGCAGCATTTTGCCCTCTATTATATTTCTTTATTTTAAAAAAGAAAAGCAGCAAAAAGTTGTCTTGGTCTAAACCATCTTAGAGGTGGGCTCTTTTTTTCCCCCTTGAGGGTTTTTTGGTTGTTCAAGATGTTACCCAAGTATTACGCATACTAGGAGACAGAACAGTATTTCATCATGTACGGTTCTGTGTGCTTACATATCGTGCTTATAGAACACACTGGAAAGCATTTGTTCCTTTAAAGCACCAATCTCCCGTTTTACTTCCACACTCCAGAAAATGTCAAGAAACTGCAGATCTAAAAATGATGGTTGAAAATGAGCTGATTCTTTCTACAATAGGAAGCAGAAGCAAGGGGAAGTTAGGACAAGGGTTATTTCTGAAAGGTATTTACATAGGTTGAAATCTGCAAGTATAGAAAGAGATTTTTACATATCTCAACCACTACATTTGCCATGATTACACACTGTCTTTGAATATTTGTGGCCTTAGGAAAATGATGGTGCTAAGGAAGAAATATTGATATAACTTTAGGAATTGTATCTTATTATGAAAGAGAGCTGGCATCCCTATTCTAGATTTTTGGTATTTCAGAAATTATACAAATTTAAAAATGGTAATAGTAATAAATAAAATTAAATAACTCTTAAAATGTAGTGGAAATGAGAGCTCTTCTTTATTTCTTATGGGGATATAATGTAGTGAAACACTTTAGAAAACAGGTCATTGGGAAAGTCATGGCATATTTTTCTATGCAAAAAATGTATCACGACTTTCCCAACAACCCAATATATGGGAGTATCTACTGAGAGGAAAAGTATATGCATTTATAGATAGGCACATATATAGAAATAATATGTATACATTTAATTTTGACATATGTATACATAAAATTTTTCTTCATAGTAATTCCACTTTAAACAATAAAATACTAGTACTTGCTTCAGTGTCTGCCACTTGACACCTAAAAAAAATTATAATTAGGGACCAACAGATGGCACAGGGGTTACATTGCTGGACTCTCTTGGAGTCCACCAACTTTGAGTCCTAAACCCAGTGGCTTAACCTTCACTCCCAGGCGCGTGTGTGTGCTTGCCCAAGATCTCAGAGGAGAATGGAAGAGGAGGGAATGCAGCATGGCTATCCCCCAGGGGGAGGTGATTTCTCACTTTCTGTGTCTCTGTCTCTCTCTGTTTTTTCCAGAGAGCAGATGTGCCCTATAACAAAATTTTCTCTCTCAGAAAACAAAACAAAACAAAAAATTAAAGTGAAGGAACCAGCAGATGGCATAATGGTTACATTGCTGAACACTGAACTGCCACATGGTTGACCACAGTTAGATCCCCAGACCCAGCAGCTTGAAACTCATGCTGGGCGCAAGCACTTGTGTGTGTGTGTGTGTGTGTGTGTGTGTGTGTGTGTATGTGTGTGTGTGTGTGTGTGTGTATGCCCAATATCCCAAGAGAAGAATGGGGAAGAAGGGATTGTGGTGTGGTCATCGCTCCTGGGAGGGTGATTTCTAGCTTCCTGTCTCTCTCTCTCTGTATCTCTGGTGAGCACACAGCCCTATAGGAAATACCTCTCTAATAAAAAATATTAAAGTGAAAAGAAAAGCTTTAAGAAAGCTTAATGTAGGGAACAGCAGTTAGTGGAGTGGCTACGTTGCTGGACTCCCATGTAGTTGACCACAGTTCAAGTTCCAGACCTGATAACTTAAACTCACGTCGGGCACGTGTGCGTGCCTGCCCAAGATCCTGAAAGAATGGAGGAGAAGGGATTGTGGTGTGGTCATCCCCCGGGGAGATCATTTCTCGCTTTCTGTTTGTCTGTCTTTGTGGCAAGCGCACGTGCCCTATAACAAAAACCTCTCAAAAAAAAAAGTTTAATGTAAATTTATAAATTTGGGGACAAGCAGATGGCATAATGATTACACTGCTATATTCCCACATAGTTGACCATGGTTCAAGTTCTGGACCTGGCATCTTAAAAACTCATGCCAGGTGTGTATGCAGATGTGCCCAAAATCCTGAGAGGGGATTTTAAGAGAAGGGATTACAGCATGTCCATCCTCCCTGAGGGGGTGATTTTTCACTTCCTGTTTCTATCTCTCTGGCAAGTGCACACACCAAATTCCTTTTGAATGAAGTATCTGTAAGAAAGAAAAAAAAAAAACAATGGTACTTAGTGACACTTTGTTGTACATGAAGTTGCTGACTGAGGATGTTTTCCTTTTGCTAGCCCCTGCTGTCTTTCTGCTCTTTGAAGTTTTTGGTTTGTTTTTGTTTGTTTGTTTTTGGAGAGGTTTTTGCTATAAGGTGCATGGGAGACACAGAGATAGAAAGAGAGAAATCACCCCCTGGGGGGGGATGGCCATGTCACAATCCCTTCTCCTCCATTCTCTTCTCGGGATCTTGGGCACGCATGCACATGGGATGAGTTTAAGCCACCAGGTCCGGCACTCGAACCATGGTCAGCTACATGGGAGTTTAGCAACATAGCCATTACGCTAACTGCTGGTCCTTGCTCGTTTGAATCTTTAAAGACACCAGTTGATACCAGAGTCTAACTAGCTTTTTTTTTAAGTGAGGACTTTATTACTTTATTATTTCAGAACAGTTTTGGGTGCACAGCAAAACTGAGAAAATGCTGAGATTGCTCATGTACTCCCTCCCCCATCTCCAGTATTACTGTATAACTTCTACCACCATCAAAACCCCTCCCCAGAGTGGTACACAATGGAGATCTTACACAACGTATTTATATTTCATGAATTCACATTGAACATTATCATCCACCCAAGTTCACATTTATCTCAAGGATCATCCATGGTACTGCACATTTTATGGTTTGGGCTAAGGTAATGCCATGTATCTACCCTCCTAGTACCACACAGAGTGTTTTTGCTGCCCTGGGAGCTTCTCCTGTTAGTCCCTCTCTTCTTCTCTCCACCATCTCCACCCTCGCCACACTACTCATCTTCATACCGTCTCCACCATTTTGCCTCTTCCCAAATGCCACATATCGTTGATGTTTACAGTATCTGACCTTTTCAGAATGGCTTACTGTACTTAGCGATATGTACTGAAGGTTTCTCCATGTCTTTTCACAGCTTGGTAAGTCATTCTCTTAACTGCTATTTTAGAACCTGGCCCTGTCATTCACAATGAGACTTTCCAATGTTAGTAGCTTTCTGTGTCCGGCTCTGGCTCTGTCGGCTCTTAACTCAAACACTAGTTTCCTTTTTTTTTTTTTTTTCAGGTCATCAGTGTGCCCAGTCCCAGTCCCAGAATATAAATCGTAAGTAGTGTAATCCAGAAATTACTATTACATTTCCCTTGGATATGTACATACTTTCTCAACTTTTTTTCTGACTCATATGATCCAGTTATGTAAGGAGAAGTTGGGTCAGAAAAGACTCTAGAGGGTCTCTTCTCAAATAAAACAAGGGAGAATCAACAAACAAAGAGAGTCCTAGTATCATTCCTCTTTTTACCTGCTCACACTTGAACTTAATATGCAGTTGGGACACCAGCTGATGGTGTAATGGTTATGTCCCTGGACTCCCACATAGTTGATTATGGTTTGAGTCCCAGACCCAGCAGCTTGAAACTCACACCAGGCGCATGTGCATGCATGCCCAAGATCCCGAGAGGAGAATGGAGGAGAAGGGATTACAGCATGGCCATCCCCACTGAGGGGTGATTTCTCACTTTTTTTCTGTCTCTCTGGGAAGCATACATGCTCTATAGCAAAAATTTCTAAAAAAAAAAAAAAAAAAAAAAGAAAACAAAGAAATGCAGTCGTGATGCTGAGAGCTAAGGTATTCAACTAGCACTGGCCCATAAGGCAGGAGAACAATAGTGACAATTTCAGGGAGGAGCAAAATGTAAGGGTGGAGGAAGTCCAAGTCATTGGTGGTACACCTGAGCTGTCACATGAGCTCCTGGACCATATAATTCCAGTGACTCTATTGAACTGATAATAATAACAACAATAATATATGCCCTTTTTTGAATAAGCAATGTTTTTTTAGGTTTTCTGTTACTGCTCTTCATATCTCATGATACATTACCTAGTCAGTTATGGGTATAGCAATTAATAGCTAGTGAGCCATTACTCAATCCATGATAGCCACAAGGAAAAAGATTACTATTTAGGCAGTAGTTAAACACACCTCTATTGGTTTTAGAATCCACTGGGGAACTCACTAAAATGCAGATACTCCACTTTCATCCTCTGAGATTTTTATTCAGAACCTCTGAACTAGGACCCAGAAATTTACATTTATGTTTTAATTGCCAGAGGGTGCATGTACCACTCATCTGAGAGACAGAGAGAGAGAGAGGGAGGGAAAGGAAGAAAGTACCCTATGGGGCATGGCTGCATCACAATCCCTTCTCCTCCATCTCTCCATCCTGTTGGGATTTAGGGCACGCACACATATATGCTCACTGTGTTTTCAAGCCACTGAGAATGGGATTTGAAGCATGGTCATCCATGTGGGATCTGGCTCCCTTAACCACTAGGCCACATGGCTGGCCCCAGAAGTCAGTCAGTCGTCAGTCTCTCTCTCTCTCTCTCTGATTTTTGTTTGTTTGTTTTGTTTTTCTAAGAGATTTTTGCTATAGGGCATGTGCACTTTCCAGAGAGACAGAAAGAGAAAGACAGAGACAGAAAGCAAGAAATCGTCCTCCAAAGAAGATGGCCATGCCAAAAACCCCTTCTCATCCAGTCTACTCTCAGGATTTGGAGCATGCACACACATGTGCCTGGCATGAGTTTCAAGCCACCTGTCCAGGACTTGAACCACGGTCAGTCATATGGGAGTCTACTGCCTTAACCAGTATGTTACCTGCTGTCCCCAGAAATCTCATTCT
This sequence comes from Tupaia belangeri chinensis, assembly GCF_000334495.1. Taxonomy (NCBI): domain Eukaryota; kingdom Metazoa; phylum Chordata; class Mammalia; order Scandentia; family Tupaiidae; genus Tupaia; species Tupaia belangeri. Next base: position 1,699,279 of record NW_006159584.1, read on the forward strand.
TAAAATCCTCTCAAGATGATTTCACTGCAGTTGTGTGGTGGTCATTCTTTCAGAAACACTTTAGTATGGGTTACAGATAAATTATTGGCACATGGGTAACACACATGACTGATTTAGAGACTGAAGAATACAGTGAGTGGAAACAGTCCTGCCAGCCCCTTCCATACCCTGATCTATCTAGAAAAATATGATGTATACATTCCACCAAGGGCAACAGTCCTGCTGAGGAAGTAAATCACACGGAGTACTGGAAGAGCACCTGACACACTTTGAACAAGTAGCTATTTACCACATAAGTTCACGGGAGAAATGTAAGAGAAGCTGAATACTCACATTAGCTTGGATGATGACAAAGTAGCGGGTCTTATCTTCATAGTTGAGTCTCTTCCTTAGCACTACGTTCCCAGTTAACATGAGGGGGATTTCAAAGGTGTCATTGGAGGTCTGCAAATATTAAAGACACAGATACTAGATCATTTAAATCTAAGCTGAATTAGATAACTCAGTATTGGGGCTTAATGCTTCTGAAAGTTTCAGATGGCTTGCTTGTTATCTGAAAACAGAACGTGAGTATAAGTTTTAGGTTTAGTATAATTATTTCTTGAGATGTTTCATTTTTGATCAGTAGTTTTCTTTAGAGTCCTTTGACAATGATGGCCAGGAAACTTTTTATTTGTCATAATGTTTATATATGATCAGAGTTTATTCATCAATAACCCAGGAAAAGTTCTAAATCAAAGTCCCATTGTTAGAAAATCTGCTATTTTAACAACTTGTCACCATTTATTTTAACACCAAAGGGTTTAAACATTGAAATTTGTGATTTTTATGTAATATCGCTTTCATTCATTAGTCCATTCTGTATTCCTAATATTTTCAGGTATTGAATACAATTATAAATCCAATTTCCATTGTAGGAAAGGGCACTTAAGGTTGAGGTGATCACCTCTCGCCAATGATTTAATCAACTAGGGGTCGATGGAAAACAAAACAGACTGGGTTTAGTGAGCTCCCAAACGCATGAACATTTGGAAGTTTCTGGAGGTTGGTATGCCCAGAGATGTCTGGGAAGCTACATACCGCTTCTCACATACCTTACCCACACTTCTTTTCTAAATATCCTTTGCAATATCCTTTATAATACATTGCTATATGTCTTTCCCTGAGTCCTGTGAGCTGATCTCTCAAATAAATTGAACCCAAAGAGCAGCCATGGGGCTGCTCAGATGAATAGTTGGTCCATCAGAAGCACAGGTGAATGAAAGTCAGACTTTGTATGTCCCCACTCAATATATACCGAATGTCTGCACCCTATGACAGAAGCTGAAGATTTGGAAGTATTGTAGCAGGAAGGGCAACTGTAGATACTAGAGATAGTAAGGGTAGGGGTAATACGGGAGTGGGTAGTAGAGGGAGGGGAACAGGGGAAGAGAAAAATGCATTTTAATTGACAACAAAATGAAAAGCTATTTCCTGATAATAACGTATATAGTAATATCTTTGTATTGACTGATAGGCACCATATTCACGCTGGAAAGAACAATGTTGTACACTGCAAAGATATATGTGAGTAAATGTAAATTAAAATAAAATAATTAAAAAAAAGAGAAGAGGCACAGGTTAAACAACCTTGGGCTTGTGACTGACACCTGGAGAGGGTTAGTCTTAGCAACTGAGCCCTTGACCTGTGGGATCTGACCCGATGTTATCACCAGGTAAACAGCGTCAGAGCTGAACTGAATCAGAGTACACCCAGTTGGTGTTCACTACAAAACGGCTTGCTTGATATGTGGGGAAAGCCCACACACATTTGGTCACAGAAGTCCTCCATACCGATTCTGTGAGATTATGAGAATCTAAGGTGCTTTTTTTCCCTCATAATCAGATCTCCCCCTCCACACAAATACAAACATGCATTCACATTTCAGGATACATTAAGGATTACAATGCAATTTATTTCAGCTGGTTCTAACCAATTTCCCAGAAAACTGTATTTAGAAGTGCTTAGTTGGTTTCAGAGGTCTGCATGTTTTAAACTTAAAAGGTCACAAATGAGGAGTGAAAAGACCTAGGTTCAAAGTTTTACACAAAGAAAAATGTCAGAAAATACAATGACTTGGGGCTGGCGGGTGGCACAGTGATTATCACAGAGTCTCAGATGGCCAACTGCGATTCAAGCCTTGGACCTGGTGGCTTGTTTTCTCACTTTATCTCTCTCTCTCTCTCTCTCTCAGGTTCTCTCTAGTAAAATTAAAATAAAAAAATAATAACAAATAAAGAAATAAAATGACTTAACTAAGCATGAGTATTCATTGTAGAATGAGAATATGATGACATGAGAACACAAGACTCATAGAATCTACTCTTTTAAAGTATTAATAATGTAATATTGGGACCAGCAGATGACATAATGGTTATGTCACTGGACTCCCACATAGTTGACCATGGTTTGAGTACCGGGTTTGGCAGCTTAAAACTCATGCCGGCCGAGGAGAGTGCACACCCAAAATTCCGAGAGGAGAGTGAAGGAGAAGAGACTGCGGCATGGCCATCTCCTCTAGGGGGAGATTTCTCACTTTCTGTCTCTCTCTCTCTCTGGTGAGCACACATGCTCTATAGCAAAAATCTAACAAAAATAATAGTATTAATAATGTAATATAATTTTCTTAATAACCTACCTAAGAATGAAAAATTTTTGCTTAACCTAGAATATTATAATTAATAACATCTAAAATTTAGACTTTGACCTATACAAAGAACTACTTTGGCACGGTGGTTTGTTAAACATCTTTACATTTGAATTGTGGTTTCAACTTCCTAACTCAGGAAATTCAAAAGTATTATGTGCTTACGTGTTACAAAAGAAATAATGGTTCATTTTTGTTCAATGCTCCCAATGCTATAGGGAGTCAAGCATATTTCAAAAGGACTGTCTACTCAGGAGGAGTTGCTAAAAGATGTCACCACCCACCAAAACACTATGCTAATACCTCCAAGAGAGGGGCTGTCTCTGCATGCAGCTTATGTGTCCTCAGTACTTTTCTGAGGACGGTAGCGGTTAGCTGGAATGCTGTGCTGTGTCTCTAGTCTACTGGGACTGCTATAAAGGACAGGTCATCGGTTTCCATCTTGTCACTTTAGGTTGAAACACTTAAAATGCTGAATAAACATCACTTCAGTCTGACATTAAACAAAGAGACTAAGATAAGAAAAGTGATTATGATACTCTATTGTATGAATAGTATTTTCAATCTTGCTAACCATGAGATGTGAAGTATCAGAAAGGTATCTGTGATACTTTCATACGAGATAACTCTCAAGAGGAAAGTTTCTATAGAGTACACGATGACGAATTCTAACCTTTTTCCAAGAGGATTTTTTTTTCCCCTAAATATCTAATTAGGCCATACTACAGATGTAGTATGTTTTGTATTGCCATGAAAGCATTGAAAAGCAATGTTTTACCATAACCATGATGAGCATAGGATAAATTTTATAGATAATGAATTTCCCTCATTGAAAGACTGGCAACTCACAAAACCCAGTAGATTTCCTCTGCTACCAAGTTCCAGGAGATGATTCGACTGGTCTTTAATGAACAAAAATTGACCCAAAGAGACAATAGACTTATCATTTTCAGAGAAACAAATAGAATGTTTTTCTTTCTTTGAACAAGAGGGACTTAGTCAAATTTCTTGGCTTGGCCAAACATCAATCAGGCTTCTGATTTTTCCGCTAAGCACATCGGTGTATAATACTTCCTATAATCCAATTTTAGTGAAGACCCCCTGCTAAGTGAATTTAGCAAGAACCTTCCACTCTGGGTATCTGACCCAGGTTCCTCTGACTCCTCCAGCCCTTAGGTGCAGCTTGATCAATGTGACCTTTCTTCACTAAGAATCCTATCAGAGTGGCTAGCAGTTAAGTCCCTGAACTCCCACATGGTTGAATGTATTTCGAGCCCTGGACCCAGAGACTTGAAAGTCAAGCCAGGTATGTTGCATGTGAATCTAAGATCCCGGGAGGAGAATGGAGGAGAAGGGATTGCAGTGTGGCTATCCCCCACCCGCTGCCCCTGCAGGACGGGATGAGGTCTCATATTCCTTCTCACTGCTTCTCTTTCTCTCTCTCTCTGGCATGTACACTCGCCCTAAGGCAAAAACCTCAAAAAAAAAAAAAAAAAAAAAAAAAAGGAAAAAAGCCCTTTTAGGCTGGTTGAGCCAGAAGCTCCTTATATTTTCAGTTTCCTGTTAATGATTCACTGGCCCCACCCTTCTCCTTGGCTATAAATTCACACTTGCCTATATTCTAATCAAGGTTGAAACCAATCCCTCTCCTCCACTACAAGACCCTTTTGCCATGATGTGTTGGGGTCAGAAACAAATAAACCCAAGACTGATGCTTGACATGCCATTACCTTCCTTAGGAATGAGGAAAGCAATGATCTTTGCCCCCCTCCTTGCTATTTCAATGACTAAACTCCTATCACAGAAGGGAGATTCAGAAATATCAACTCCTGGACAGATGATTTTTCATCAGCTTTTATCCATTTCCCATACTCATCCAGCTCCCAAAGAGAATCATTTAATCCCCACTGTGTGAACAGTACATCTACTCTTTTCTGCTAAAACGTACTTGCCCTAAAATTGTCTGCACCTGCACTTTCCTCCCTCCTATGAAGAGGACGTTTGAACCACAACTCTCTGGCCCCATGCTGAGTTCATATGTTCTATGACTCCTATACATACATGTAAACATTAAAGTACATCTGTAGGTATTTTCTCGGTAATGTGCCTATTGTCAGAGATTTTTTTTAAAGGATTATTTTATTGAACTTTACTTTTATTTTAATTTGACTAGAGAGGGACAGAGTGAGAGAGAGAGAGAGAGGGGCGGGGAAAGTGAGAAAGCAAGAGGCCAGGTCTAGGACTCAAACTACAGTCGGCCATGTAGGAGTCCAGTGCCCTTAACCACCATACCACCTGCCGGCCCCTGTCAAAGATTTTGAGTGAACCTTAGAGCAGGAGGAATTTCCTTCAACCCTACAAATTTTCAGCACCTTGAATAGAATCAAACAAAACTACTTTCCTCTTCTGGAAGCCAGAGCCCAAAGAACCCAGGACATGACAGGCTGGCAAAAATGGGTACAAATTCGTATCAATTAAACTCTCAGTCTCTTTCTGTGGAATCCAGATGAGCAGATGGTAAAAATCGCTATTTGTCTCTTTTCCTTTATAAACTTAAATTGGTAGGAAAAAAGGATTTGTGGAGACTAGTGTTGAGTGCAGGGACTCTGCTGTACTTTGCCATGAGAACTCATAGCCTAATCCCATTTTCCCAGAAATGGCCTGTTTTCCTGTCTCTGTCTTTCTGTGTCATTCTCATTCTTACACAGAGGAGATCCACAGGGTGGAGCCCAGACCTAGGGTCCTTTCACACCTGCTGTTTACCAGCCCTGCAAACTGGTGCATTTTATGGTTCTCATCAGTCTGGTACCCATTTAGTCAAATTGTATGGATACCTGCAAAGAAGCACAAACAAAAACTTGAATGAGGTTCTCCTTTATCTTGTTTTATAGCCTTAAGACCTAACAGCAGCACCCCCTCTTGGTCTCCACCCTTTGGAGGGTGTGGTTTTTAGGTAACATCAGGGGATTAGCTTAAAAAGGATGAGAATTTTTCTTTTCTTTTCTTTACTTTTCCTTCTTTCTTTTTTTTTTTTGGAGAGGTTTTTGCTACAGGGCACATGCACTTGCCAGAAAGACAGACAGACAGACAGACAGAGAGAGAGGGAGAGAAAGCGAGAAATCACCTCCCCCCTAGGGGGAATGGCCACGCTGCAATCCCTTCTTCTCCATTCTCCTCTTAGGATCTTGGGAATGTATGCACATGCGCTCGGCGTGAGTTAAAGCCACCGGGTCCAGGACTCAAACCGTGGTGGACTACATGGGAGTCCAGCGACGTAGCCACTACAACAACTGCTGGTCCCAAGAATGGGAATCTTAATGCAGGTAAGATATCAGGCAGTGAGGGCTAGCAGTTGGCATAATGGTTAAGTGCTCTGGACTGCCACATGGCTGACCAAGATTCAAGTCCTGAACCTAGTGGTTTGCTTGCTTTCTCTCCCTCTCTCTCTCTCTCTCTCTCTCTCTCTCTCATCTCTGGTGAAATTAAAATAATAATAATGATGAATAACATTAAATCATTCTTTTTAAAAAAAGATTTCAGGCAGTATAGTCTTTGTTCCAAATGTCTGAAGTTCTCTGGGGAGTTTATTATATTACGAAGACTCATCCCTAAGAGTATTTTTTCATCTCCATCTTTCCTTGCCTGGTTAGTACTGGGAAAACCCAATCCCAGAAGTACCAAACTAGTGTCACAGATGAGCAGGCCATGACTGGAGGCATCCCCACAAGTTTACATGTCCATGTACCCATGCATTACTAGGGCCACCTTCTATACAAGCAAACATTGCCTCAAACGGTCTTGGTCATGTTACAACCATCTTTTCTTTGATTCTACCTTCAGTCGAGATCCTGTGCATGTGTGTGCATAGCACGTTCTTTAAGCTGCAGGGGCTGGGACTCAAACCCAGCTGGCCATGTGGGATCTGACTTCCTCTATGCAGCACTTAACTGCTGTGCTGTGGGGCCAGCCCTGAATTTTGTTTTATTAGTTTGGTTTATTAGTTATTGTGGGTTTTATCTTTTGTTTTGCTTTTTTACATTTTGTCAAAAAAATTAATTTGATTTCTACTTGCACCATCAGTCACATGTCGGGTATGTCTTGATTTAAATTTTTGGTTTACATTCAGAGCCTGACATAAATTGTGTGTGTGTGTGTGTGTGTGTGTGTGTGTGTGTGTTAGCTTTCTTTCCTGTAGGGGAAGGAAAATTGAAAATACATCATCAGAAAAAAAAGAAACCATTTGACTAAGATCAAAACAAAAGCTTGTGGGGAACCAGCAGTTAGCGTAATGGCTATGTCGCTGGACTACCACGTGGTCGACCACGGTTCATGTCCCGGACCCGGTGGCTTAAAACTCACGCCGGGCGCGTGTGCGTGCGTGCCCAAGATCCCAAGAGGAGAATGGAGGAGAAGGGATTGCGGCGTGACCATCCCCCCTGGGGGGTGATTTCTCGCTTTCTGTCTCTATGTCTCTCTCTGTCTGTCTGGCGAGCGCACGCACCCTACAGTGAAAAATCTCTCCAA
>NW_006159584.1:1707471-1718889 GCF_000334495.1 Tupaia belangeri chinensis
CCATCCCCCCTGGGGGGGTGATTTCTCACTTTCTGTCTCTAATGTCTCTCTCTGTCTGTCTGGTGAGCACACGCGCCCTATAGTGAAAAATCTCTCCAAAAAAAAAAAAAAAGCTTGTGTTATTTGCCTGGCTAAAACCTGATAGTAAGACATTTGGAAACACTTTTCTTCTTTTCTTTATGAGAGCCTAATTAGAAACTTAATTAGAAACTAATATTCAGGCTGCTGTGATTAGATACCATTTTGTCCCCAAGGGGTTATGTGTTGGAAATCCGGAGGTGGTGTGATTTGAGAAGATGAGGCCTGCTGGGAGGTATTGGATCATGGAGCTCTGCCCTCATGAATGCATTGATGCTGCCTTTCACGTATCTTGCTAGAGCTTGTTTTTGGTTTTGGGGCTCCAGATTCTGGAATCTAGACAAGTGGAAATGGTGAGGTCTGGGCCATACGGGCATCCACAATGCTCAGGTCAGCAGCCACGGGCAGAGCCAAGCCAATACATCCCAGGCCTCCCTGGTCCGTCTCGGGCTCCAGGCCTTGCTGAAAGGTGTCCGATGCTCCAGGCATTGTCTATAGCGTCCATCTTGGACTTTGCATCCAGTGTGGGAATCAGGAGCCCAGGACAACTAATGGGACACTAGAGAGGGTAACAACTCTGATATCTCTGATGTCTCTGTTAAGATGAGAGTAGTTGATGCAGTTAGTTCAGTGTTGCTTTATCTAAATAAATAAATAAATATAGAAATAAATAAAGAAAAGGAAGGAATGATGAAAAGAAGGAAGGAAAGAAAAGAAAAAGAAAGCTTCACGGCTAGATTTATTTTCCATAAACAATTCAAATAAAATAAAAAAGAATGAATAGTTAAATGTGAAAAGTATTTAAACTTTTATGTGTAAACTTAAAGTTCCAAAAATCTTTTTGTAATTTGTAGTCTTCAAGACATGCTGTTCTTTGTAACATTTAGTTGCTAATAACAGGAAAATCTGTCTGGGTAACTTGACGCAATCGGAGTGTACTTAGCTCTCAGTTTTGGAAGCTAGCTGTTCAAGAGCACGGTGCCAGCATCAGGTGAGGGTCTGTATCACCGCGTGGTGGAGGGTAGGGTTTGTGCAAAGCAGAGTATCTCTCTTTGTGTCTTATTCTCTCTCTCCTTATAAACCCCAGAACTCGATCATGGAGGCCCCACCCTGATGCCTTATAACTTCCCAAAGGCACCACCTTTCAACACTATAATCAGATTAAGTCTCTGCTTTATACCTTCACAGAATAATGATGTTCCAAAACACAAATTTGGGGGTGGGAGGGGGTACATTCAAACCACCATGCAAGGCATGTTAAATTAAGTAGTCATTGTTGATAAGATACGACGGTCTCTTTAGGTACTAAAACATTAACCATTATACACACATTTAAGTATACATACTTTTTTCATCCTGTTTTTATAGGAAATTTAAAAAGTAAAAAATACTTGAATCTGTGAAAAAATTTGTGTTATAGAGACCCGTAGGTGGTATGATGGTTAAGTCACTGAATGGCTGACTACAGTTTGAGTCCTAGACCCAGCCGAGCACATGAGTGTGTGTGTGCCCATAATCCTGAGAGAAGAATGAAGGAGGGGTCCGATAGGTCATGTGGTGGTTAAAGGTGTTGGACTCCCACATGGCTGACCATGGTTAAAGTCCTGGACCTAGTGGCTTGCTTTCTCACTTTCCCTCTCTCTCTCTCCCTCTCTGTCTGTCTGATCAAACAGAAAATAATTATAATAATAAACAAAGTTAAATACAATAAATTAAAAAATAGAATGAAGAATGAATTACAGTGTGGTCATCTCTCTGAGGGGTGATTTATCACGTTCCCTATCACTGTCTCTTTCTGTTTTTCTCAGAGGAATACACATGCTCTATGGCTAAAAACCTTTAAAAAAAATCTGTATTGCATTTTATTAGGTTTTAGATTACTTGATAAAAATGAGTCCAAAAAGTTAAAATTCATTGATAATTATGTAGTTTCCTGTATTTAATTTAAGAGTCTTTTAATTATTACTCTTGGGGCCAGCAGGTGGTGTGGTGAATAAGGGTGCTGGGCTCCCACATGGCCAACCATGGTTCAAGTCCTGGACCTGGTGGCTTGCTTTCTCACTTTCCCTCTCCCTCTCTCTCTCTCTCTCTCTCTCGTCAAATAAAGAAAAAAAATAACAATAATAAATGGAAATAAATAAATAAATAATTCTTAAGGAAAAAAAATTATTACTCTTATTGGGGCCAGCATTTGGGGTAGTGGTTAAGACTGAATTTCCACATGGCAGACAGGTTTGAGTCCTGGACCTGGTGGCTTGAAAATCACGCTGGGCACGTGTGCATGCATGCCCAAAATCCTGAGAGGAGAATAGAGGAGAAGGGATTGTGGGGACCAGCAGTTAGCATAAAGGCTATGTTGCTGGACTCCCATTTAGTCGACCATGGTTTGCATCCCGGACCCGGTGGTTTAAAACTCACGTCGGACGCATGTGTGTCCATGCCCAAGGTCCCGAGAGGAGAATGGAGGAGAAGAGATAGCAGCGTGACCATTCCCTCCTGGGGGTGATTTCTGTCTTTCTGTCTCTCTGTCTCTTTCTGGCGAGCGCATGGGCCCTATAGCAAAAACCCCTCCAAAAAAAAAAAAAGGGATTGTGGTATGGCCATCCCCTCTGGAGGCTGATTTTTCCCTTTTCCTCTCTCTGTCTCTCTCTTGCTCCACAAGGCCTATGGCAAAATCAATCAATCATCACTCTGGTTAAATGAGTGACTGCTATTTCAAGTGACCTGTAATCTTAATTTACCAAGTGTTTTAAACCTTGGTTTTTGGACAAACTTTACAAAATTGAATTTTAAATTCTTATTAAGTCTTTTGATCCTGAACTAATTATTGGAAATGCTAGAAGAACCCTGGACATTTAAAAGAGAGTAATTAGGTTTGATATGTTAGTATTTAGTGGAAAACACTGTAAAATATAAAATAGTGTTTAACCTTAACTTTAAATTTTTTATTTATTTATTTATTTATTTATTTTGCCATACAGTGTCTGTGCTCCCTGAAGGCAGACAGAAAGAGACAGAGAGAGGGGAAGTGAGAAATCATATCCCGGGGGGATGACCACATTCATCCTGTGACAAAAACCTTAAAAAAAAAATCATGTATTGGGACCAGCAGTTAGCATAATGGCTATGTCGTTGGACTCCCACTTAGTCAACCATGGTTCATGTCCCGGACCCGGTGGCTTAAAACTCACGCCAGGCATGTGTGCGTGCGTGCCCAAGATCCCGAGAGGAGAATGGAGGAGAAGGGATTACAGCATGGCCATCCCCCCGGGAGGTGATTTCTCACTTTCTGTCTCTAAAAAAAAAGTGTCTGGCGAGTGCACGTACCCTATAGCGAAAACCTCTCCAAAAAAAAAAAAAAAAAAATCATAAATTTCAATAAGAAGAATAGTGTAAGAAATGAGAAGCTTAATATTTTAACTATTTTGATTTTGTTCATAGATTAAACAAAATAAATTAGTTATTCTCTAGTAAATTGTCTATGTCACAAAGAAAATAGGTTTGAAGGATTTAATAATGCAAATGGTCATTTTCAATATACCTGTTTTTAAGATCAGAATAAAACCTTGGGAACCAGCAGTTAGCATAATGGCTATGTCGCTGTACTCCCACGTAGTCGACCGCGGTTCGTGTCCTGGACCCGGTGGCTTAAAACTCACGCCGGGCGCGTGTGCGTGCGTGCCCAAGATCCCGAGAGGAGAATGGAGGAGAAGGGATTGTGGCGTGACCATCTCCCCTGGGGGGTGATTTCTCGCTTTCTGTCTCTATGTCTCTCTCTGTCTGGCGAGCGCACGCGCCCTACAGTGAAAATCTCTCCAAAAAAAAAAAAAAAAAAGAATAAAACCTTCATCTCCTATATTTTGTGTAGTTTGAAAAAAAAAGACTCAAAAATATTCTTTCAAAGAAAGTCTATTTAAATTGCATTTTAAAATAGTAATAATAACATTGGGCATTATAGCATGTGTGACAAAGAGTTTCTTTCTTTCTTTCTTTCTTTCTTTCTTTCTTTCTTTCTTTCTTTCTTTCTTTCTTTCTTTCTTTCTTTCTTTCTTTCTTTCTTTCTTATAGAGGTTTTTGCCTTAGGACATGTGTGCTTGGAGCTGAGCAGGGAGCAGACAGAAACAGTGAGAGGTAAAATAAGAAATCACCCACTCTGGGGGATGGATGGCCATGCCACAATCCCTTCCAATCCCTTTTCCTTCATTCTCCTCCTAGGATTTTGGGCACACACACAAACATACACACATGCTCAGGGTGAGTTTGAAGTCACTGGGTCCAGTACTCTAACTTCAGTCATGTGAAAGTCCAGTGATATAACTGCTCTGCCATCTGTTGGCCAAACAAACAAATTCTTTTTTCTTCGAAAGATTGTTGCTATAGTGTGTGTGCATTTGCTAGAGAGAGAGAGAAAGAAAGCAAGAAATCACCTCCCCTCCAGGGACGGAGTGGCCATCGCACAATCCTTTTTCTTTTAGTCGCCACTCAGGATTTTGGGCATGCATACACATGTGCCCAGCATGAGTTTGAAGCCACTGGGTCTGGTACTCAAATTGCAGTCAGCCATGTGGGTGTCCAGAGACATAACCACTACGCCATCTGTTGGTCCCACCAAACAAGTTCTCAATCCTGGTTTCCTGATGAGTAATCCACCTCATAGTATAATCTTTTCCCTCTGAGTGTAGGCAAGGTCTCTGGCTTGCTTCTAACCAATAGAATGTGACAGATGATAAATGTCAAGCCAGTGATTACGTTAGCCCACATAAGGATCTGTGCTGCAAACAGATGAGCTCTAGATATTTTCCTTGCAGGCTTGATGAAGGGAGTAGCTATACTGGCAAAGCCCTAAAGGCAATAAACTTAGAGGGTTGGCTCTAAGAGCTCCAATTAACCAATGGTAAGAAGCCAAAGTCCTCTGTTCTATAACCATAAAGAAATGAATCCTGACAGTATTCTGAGTGTACCTGGAAATAGATTATTCTTTAGTCAAGCCTCCATCTGACCACTAGCGTGGTTAGCACCTTGATCGTAATCTTGTGATGGCTGAACAAGCCCAGCTAAGCTGTGCCTGGGCTATTAAGCGATAGACTGTGAAAAAATAAGCGTGTGTTATCTCAAGCCACTAAGTTTGTGGTGATGTGTTTTCTAGCAATCGCTTATCAATATGTTACACTATTCCCTAAGCCATGTCAGAAGGTTCGGTGGTGATATATGGCGCTGATTATTAGCAACTATTATATCTGTTGAGGTTTCCATCTACTAATATTAATATATTAGGAATATATTAATAGGAAGGTATCATCACGTGTGTCGTTTTATTGGAAAACATTATGTGGTAGGCAGTTAGCCGTGAGCGGGCAGCCCTAAGAGAAAAGCAAAAGGCTCATCTAGCTCCAGGTGCCAGGAGGGCGAGGCAATTTGCCATCTTCCTTCCTTGGGGCCTCAGGGAAGTACACAGGGATGATTTGTAAATTTTTTTCTTATTAAAAAGACCTAAGCAAGCGTTTTGGTCAATGCCCCAATTCCTATTAGGGCAATAGACTAACTGCCAATCTAATTGGGACAACCTGGCTCGCATTGGGCACCATGTGCAATTAGGTGATCAAGTTCCTCATTCTTTACCTGTGAGAAAGATGCGCAGGTACAGGAGAAAACGTATGCATTCAAATTTAAAGGAAGGACATAGGCAGCATAAGGGGCCTCCCACTAATGAATATTCATGACCTCTAGTAATTAAAAATAATGGTTAACTAGTACCAACCACAGTTGCCATCTGGCAATGTGACCGCCCAACAACCTTTTTGGGTGTACTTTCTTTCTTTCCTTTCCTTTCTTTCTATTAAACCTTCTTTTCTGCCTACTTTATTCATGGTTGCGGTTTTATTTTGTGCCTAGGGACAGATCTCTAATTTTAGTGATCTGGACCCAAAGAACTGAGAACTTCACAACGCAGCTCAACACTTTTCCATCTGTTAACAACTGTTATTATTATTATTAATATTATTATCATGATTATTTTAGAAAGTGAGACGAATAGACTCTCAGGTCCCAATGCTTTCTCTGATTTCTTTGTTATAGAGAAAGCCTGAGGCAGATTTGAAATTCTTGCAAATCCGGCTATAAACTAGTACAGGTGACAAGCTAGCTTATGGTATACCACTGTAGATCCAGTCATGGGCGGGCTGAATGTAAGTATTTTCCTTCCTTATTATTAGAACTTTGAAATGCCACTATTACTGTTATTGCCTGATATTTAGGGAAGCCAGAGTGGTTAAAAGGCCAAATTGAGTAAAAATACCAATCTCCTAAAGATATATTGAAAAAAGGGACTCTTGAGAATTAGCTGGTCTGATTCTATGACTGATAAGCTTCTACTTGGCCCAATCCTTCCACGAATAATTCCTAGAAATACTGGACAAATTACAAGAGATAAACAAACAGAAAAATACCTGACATTCCATGTGAGAGAACAAAAGCAGGCACATTCCCAAGGGTGGACACTTGAAAGAAGAGGCTAAGGTGGGTGATTTGTCTGAAGGTGGTTAGCCTGAGGGCAGGCTGAAATCGGCCCCACATTGGGGCTTAAACTCTGATAGACTGGCTAGACTGGCCGAGTGAGAACATGACACTCTGAGATGCTGGACTCACATAAGAAGGGCCCACATTTATATCCCAAGGCCTCACTGGTGCCAGTGTATGTGTGTGTCTGTGACCTGTACTAGCCGAGGCTGGGGCTGGACCCCTTGAAGATTCAGTGTGGGGTGCCTGTCTCCCTTTCTTTCTTTCTCATGGGTTCTTTCTCTCTTTCATGTAAGAACTATATAAGTTTTAAAACAAAAACAACCAAAAAACTCTGATAGAGAGCTTAAAGTCTACCTAGCCAAAAGAATCCCGGGATAGATTTTGAGACAAGCTAATAGAAACTAATAGAAACTGAGCAGGGAATATTGGAAAGAAAAACACTAGAAAAGAGGAGGATAAAATTCCTCTACAAACTACATCCAAACCCCTGCTTGATCTTTTAAATCATACTTTCATGGGGCAGACTTCAAGCAGATCAACTAAGAAAAAATATATACTGAATGGAGATTTGAGCTATGCTCAAGAGAAAAAATTTTCCATTTGAGTTCAAAGAAGTTGTCTGCTAAAATTAAAAATGAACAAACAAAAAACACTTCTCATAGGAATATAATAGAATCAAGAGTATCTCCACAACGTAATATTCACAGAATCCAGGATAGAGTTCAAAACAACTTGACATCATGAAACTGAAAATATGATTCCTTTATGAGGAGTGATGACAAAGAAAGATCAATCTTAGAATAAGCAGGCAAGAATATTCAAGCACCTCTTGTGATGATACCTGTGCTCAAGGGTGGAAATACACACACACACACACACACACACACACACATATATACACATACATATTATAAATGAAAATGATGGAATCTACATAAAGAAATATAAACTACATAAACTTGTAAAAGTTAAACCTAATGAATACATAAAATTAAAAAAATAAAAGCAAAGAGAACAAAAGGCCATTCAATAGGTTTCTTTTTCTTTTTTTTTTTTTTTTTTTAGAGGTTTTTGCTATAGGGCGTGTGTGCTCACCAGACAGAGAGAGAGAGAGACATAGAGACAGAAAGCAAGAAATCACCCCTCCAGAGGGGATGGTCACGCCGCAATCCCTTCTCCTCCATTCTCCTCTTGGGATCTTGGGCACGCACGCACACGTGCCCGGCGTGAGTTTTAAGCCACCGGGTCCAGGACGCGAACCGCGGTCGACTACGTGGGAGTCCAGCGACATAGGCATTACGCTAACTGCTGGTTCCCTCAATAGGCTTCTTAACAGGATGGAGATGGCAGAGGACATAGTGTCCTTGAATAGAGATCAATAGGAAATATTCAGTTTACAGACAAGTGATGAAGAGATATTGAAAATATTGGAATAGTGT
Organism: Tupaia belangeri chinensis; assembly: GCF_000334495.1. NCBI lineage: Eukaryota > Metazoa > Chordata > Mammalia > Scandentia > Tupaiidae > Tupaia > Tupaia belangeri. The sequence goes on from NW_006159584.1 coordinate 1,715,508, forward strand.
TCAAGGAATTTGTGGAACAGTATCCAAATGTGTAACTGAGGTTTTAAAGGGACCAGAGGTGAAGGGAGAAGAGTCAGGGAAAGGGCTATAAAAATATTGCACAAGTAATGATGATATTATTACCTGACTACTAATCTTGAAATAAATATCCAGAAATTCAAGAAGTCTCTCAAAAATAATTATAAAGAATATTACATTTTGGCATGTCAGTCAAGTGGATAGGCACCTAATATTAAAAAAAATACTGAAAGCAGTTAGAGAAAAATGGTACATTACATACAAAAAACACAATTCAAGTTTTCACTAACTTCTCTGATCAGAAATGCTAGAGGCCAATGTTTTTTTTTAAAGAATTATTTTATTTAAATTTATTTATTATCATTATCATTATTATTTTCCAGTTTGATCAGAGAGACACACAGAGAGAGAGAGGAAGTGAGAAAGCAAGCCACCAGGTCCGAGACTTGAACCGTGATCAGCCATGTGGGAGTCCAGCGCCTTTTACCACCATGCCACTTGCCGGCCCCATAGAGGCCAATGTTTAAAGTGATGGGAGGAAGTAGTTAAGAAATATTTTGATTAATGCAGTAGGAGTTACATTTGCAAATGTACACAAAAATGTATCAATGAGTGCAAACAGTAATCCAACAATGTAAAAAGTAGCTGAGGTGTAAATGGATACATGTGCAGGGAGGTCTTTGAAAAGTTCATGGAAAACGAATATTATGATAAAACTATACATGGATGTCAATCTATTTTTTGCAAACAAAGTAAACTCATACTTTAATTCCATTTTTCCATTATCAAAGTCTCCTTGTACACATATTGCCTGAGTGAAGGATGTGGTAAGTTCAGGTCTAGCTGATTGCTGTTTTGTTGGAAACTGGGGCCAGGGTTATCATATTTCTGTTTCTCAAGAGAGAAGAAAGAAACTAGATGTGAAAGTGAAATTTTGTGCTTTTTAGATGTTATTTAAAATAATTAGTAGCTGAACCAAATGTCTCTGAATTAAATGAAACTCCAGGACACTAATATGTAACTTCAAGTATCAATAATGAAACATCAAATGAAAGAGAAAACAAACTGAAATTTTTAAGTAGAACTGACCAATGTACAAATTCTATATTTATATTAATTATAATTACATCTTATAATTTAAAATATATATAATTATAGATTAATATAAATATACATTTACATTAATATATATTAATATATATTTAATGTATATAATACATAAAATTATATATTGTACATTAAAATGTAAATATGTAATGTAAATGAAATATATAAATATATAATGAAAATAGATCAATATATAATGTAATATATAAATATATAATGTAAATACAAAATACACTTATATCTCACAATGCAATCGATATTTCCATAAAATACATAACTGTTTTTCCTATACTTGTTGGTAGTTTTTAGTTTTACACTTCGGGGACTAAAGATCAGGAAATGACCTTCGTAAAATGTAGGCTAGAAACCTGATAACACATACACTTAATTTTTGAGGGGAAAAAAAAAACCTAAAGAGCATACAAAATGAATGGTTTAGAAATAGAATGTGCACTCAAGTGTGTTTCTACATTTAAGTAAAAAGTGTTTCTCCTGCCCTTTTCTCCTCTGCTGTTCTTTGATCCTCTCCACTTCCACTTCATTTCTTGTATAATGCTTCAGACCTGCAGTTATTTGCAGTCATGTTCTCATTATGGCCCCATCTCATGATTTTCTTTCCTCTGTCTACAAACACTCCAAAATGTTCTCTTTTGGTGAAAATAAACAAACAAATACAAATCTCTAAAACCTTTCCTTTATTCTGCTAGACCCATGAGTTTGTTTCTTTCATTCTTACTCTACAAAAAAAAATTTAAAATTTTAACAGAAGGACTGCAACTGTTTCATTAGAACACCATAGAGTGGAATGCATGCTACCCTGGAATTAGACTTTACCATGTAGCCTTAGCTGTGTAATATCCGGAAAAATCACTGTACATATGAGCCTCTTTTCTTTCCCGTGCAATAGAGATGCTACTAACAAGGTTTTGAGAATGAGAAGATGCTTTAATTTTCTTCATTTTTTAAAAAGTGGCCAGAATGCATGTGTATTCATCAGAGAGAGACAGAGAGAAAGGAAGGGTGGGGGAAGAGAGAGGGAGGGAGTGCGCACCTTCTACCAGGGCATGGTTATGGCCAGGCCTAATCCCTTCTCCATTCCTTAATCCTCTCCAGGATTTTAAGCACACGTACTACACACCTAGTGATTTTCAAGTTGAGAGGGCCAGAATTTGAAATTTGGTCAGACAGGTAGGATTTGGCTCCCCTAACCACCAAGCTATGGGCCTGCCTGAAAAAGATGACTATGTGATTTATCTAATTCTCACAGTAAATTGATGAGGTATTATTGTGACTTCTCAGTCTCTGAAAACTCAACAGAGTTGGTTAGTTTATTTGCTTTTGCTTTTTTGTTTATTTCTTTAAAGCTTATATAAGAAACATAAAGAAGAAAAAGAGCATACTGTTACCTTTGCCACTTTTTATTCTTAGTAATAAACATATAAAGAAATAGTAAGTTAGAAAGCTCACTTAAGACATGGTTTTAACACTTTTCTGTATACCTTGGAGAGTCTAGGATATTCTTAGAGACTGCCATGAGAAAAGAGAAGGGGAGATGACAACAGGATTTCTAGCTCTAGGTTCAATTTTAAAATATTAATTTCCTCCCCTTTAGACATAGTTTATTAGTGAGAGAAATGATTTTATTGACTGAAATAACACATAGAAATCTTCTGATCCAATGCAAATGATAATAAAGGGTGGATAGCTAAAGCTTTGTCCTCTGCTGTGCCTGCAGTTTCACTGAAGAGATGGCTGGAATTTTAAGGGCTTCTCATCACCAGAAATGTATCTCCTCTAGTGTGTGTGAGCGGAGAAGAGGTGGTGCTGACATTGACCTGCAAGTTCCATAAAGCCTACACATCACCTTTGTTCTATCATCTCCAGTGATTTGTTCAGCATGCCAACATTTAAAATTTTTACAAGTATGACCAAGAAAATTAGCTTTTAAGTGTATAGGACAGACCCAGCCCTGGTAGCACCAGCGGTAGGGCACTGCTAAGAGTAGGGCCAGCAGACGGTATAGCGGTTACATCGTTGGACTCCCACACAGCTGACCATGGTTCAGGTCTTGCACCTAGTGGCTTGAAAATCACGCTGCGTGTATATGTGTGCATGCCCCAAATCCTGCGAGGATAATGGAGAAGAGATTGTGGCATGGCCATCTTCCCGGGAGGTAATTTCTGACTTTTCCTCTCTCTCTGCTTCTACCCTTATGTAAACGCATGTGTCCTAAGGCAAAAACCTCTAAAAAAAAAAA
>NW_006159584.1:1720775-1770544 GCF_000334495.1 Tupaia belangeri chinensis
TGCAGGTCTTGCACCTAGTGGCTTGAAAATCACGCTGCGTGTATATGTGTGCATGCCCCAAATCCTGCGAGGATAATGGAGAAGAGATTGTGGCATGGCCATCTTCCCGGGAGGTAATTTCTGACTTTTCCTCTCTCTCTGCTTCTACCCTTATGTAAACGCATGTGTCCTAAGGCAAAAACCTCTAAAAAAAAAAAGGTGACTAAGGCTGCATGGGAGTTTGTTCCAGCTTTAAGACCCTGCCCAACCTAAATAGGCATGACTTACAAACAAGTGTCTGGTTCTGGCTAACTGGGGTGGGAAGATCAGGAGATGGTGAGACCCTGTCAAAAATACCTACTTCTTTATCAATCTCCTTGTCATTAATAATCATAATACTAAAAAGTACGACAGAAATATTTTAAAAGAATGCAGAGGCAAGAAGATGGTGCATATTAAATACAATGCTCTGTGAGGTAGCCCCACCTGGGAAGGTTCCCAGTTCGAATCCAGAGACCTCTATGAACATACCAAGCACATGCCTGCCATGATCTGGGCCTGGCTAAGGGTTAGGGAGGACAGCAACATGGAAACCTTGTTGAGAAACTCTCTCTTGCTTACTAACTCAGGGAAGAAATAAACAAACCTTGAACTTAAAAATGCAATTTTGAGAATTTTTCATAATAGGACAATTAGTAATGTATTTCCTTCTAGGTGCTGAGCCAGGCAGAATAGTTCAATACCTGCTGAAATAAATATTAATTTTTCTTCCTCATACTGGAAATATTTTCTGGTAAGTCCTTACATACCGGGTCTTCCGGATTATACTGAATGACATATTCTATCTGTCCGTTTGGGCCATCATCAATATCTGTAGCTCCATTGTCCCCTGAAAATCCTGTAAATATTGTGGTGCCAACTGGAGTGAGCTGAAAGGAAAAAAGAAAAACTGTCAGTTCTTATTTCACCTGTTTCATGCTGGAAGTGTTCCAGCACAAAAATCAACCCTTGATTAGACCAAAAAAAAAAAAAAAAAAAAAAAAAAAAAAACCCACAGCAGACAGCTGCCCCCAGCCACAAACCTGAAGCATTTCAAAAGAACACTTCCGAACCTTAAATAGGAGTTCTTATGCTGTGTGGCATCAAGATCCTTGCTTGGGTAAAGAAAGATAAGGCTCTGATTCAGGATGAAGCGCATCTCGAGTAATTTCATCTGAATGCCCATAGGGAAAATGCATCTGTTCCTCCTTAAAAAACATCTATGAGCTATTATTTACAAGCTGGAATTTAAATTGCTCAAGGAATCCATTTTATTTTAAAATCAATCATTCTGGAGAGGAGACAATGACAAAGAGGAGAAAGCTAGAGGTTTCTTCAGTGTTTGTAACAGTAGGTTTCTTTCTACTAAAGCTGTCGTGTAACAGTAGCTGGTGAAATGGCCACATCTTTTCATTTTGGATTGGAACAACAGCAAAATGCAATGAGGCATATAAAACCATGATTTGAAATTCAGACTAAATAGCTAACCTTATTTTTCACTCATCTCCATCAGAGATTCACTGTTACTTTCTCTCACCTACAGGCCTTTGTACAATGTATGAATAGTCTTCAAAATATTCATGGAAAATCAAATGATGAAAAATACTGTGCATGATTTTTAAAAAAATTTGAACCAGAATAACCTTGTACTTTAATTTCATTTATCCACACATTTTAAAGAGATTTTTGCTATAAGGCATTTGTGCTCTCTGGAGAGAGAGAGAGAGAGAGAGAGAGTGAGAGGGAAAGTAAGAAATCACCCCCCAGGGGGGGATGGTCACTCAGCAATCCCTTCTCCTCCATTCTGCTCCTGAGATTTTGGGTCCAGGCTCCTGGCATGATATTTAAGCCACCAGGTTTAGGACCCAAACCATGGTTGGCCATGTGGGAGTTCAACACCTTAACCACTACACCACCTTCTGGTTTCTATCCACAAACTTTTTGAAATTTCCTTGTACTCTATATTTAGAGTATTCTTCTCAAACCTCCCTTTCCAGTCCTCAAGATCTAATTGAACCCTACTCATTAAGTTTCAAGTTAATTAAAAATTCAGATAGGAGAAAGAACCCTAAGAATACAACATGACATTGGCTAGATGTGGAGTGTGAAGTGTGACCTATATATGCGGGGCGTCTATACACACAAATGAAGAACTTGGGTTGGCCATGCAGTGTGGCTGTTAAGGCAGCCAGATCCCACATGGCTAACTACATGGTTTGAGTCCTGGACCCAAGGGCGTAGGAAATGTGCTGGGTCTGTCTGCTGTGCTCCCGCAATTTTGAAGGGAGAGATAATAGAGGGGAAGGGATTATGATGTAAGCATTCCTCGTGGGGATGCTTCTCCTTCTCTTTTCTCTCTTTCTCTGATGAGCATACACATCCACTAGTCCAAAAAAATAAATAAATAAAAATAAAAAAATAAAACAAACAAAAAACTATCCTGGCATTTGAAACCCAGAATCTAGATATAAATGAACCCACTCTGATTATTTGGTATAAGTAATAGAATGGCAATTTTTTATAAGAACTGCTGTTAGTCAAGGAAAAAGTAGAACATAATCAATAAATCTCAAAAACATTTTTTAGTTTCTCCTTTCTTATTCAAGATTAGAGTTCTAGGCCAACTACAGTCATGCAGATGGCAGTGTGCCACAGTCCCACACTGGTGCCAGATGGGAGGCCCAAGGTTTGATCATAGTTTGACCTAAATGCACAGTGTCTCTGGGTGTGTCCATGTCTGCCATGATCCTACGGTCTGGTAGAAAGGTCGTGGCATGGTCCCTGTCAAGGGCATGTGTCTTTGTCTCTATCTCATGATAATTTTTTAAATTTATTTATCTATTTTAATTTAGAGGGTGCATGCACTCGCTAGAGAGAGACAGAAACAGAAACACATAGAGGGAGAACGCTCCCCCCGATAGGGTGTGATCATGCCGTAATCCCTTTTTCTCAACTTCTCCAGCTTGTTGGGATCTTGAGCATTCATGCACATGCCACTGACCTGTTATCAAACTCACCAGCATTGGGATTCAAACTCCTGCTGCCTACGTGTGACCCAGCTCCCTTAACTACTAGGCTATAGGTCTGGCCCATATTTTTTAAATTACTTTTTTAAATGTATTTTTCATAGAACTCATTGCTAGAGAGAGACAGAGAGAGAGACAGTGAGAAGGAAAGTGAGAGATCACTCCCTAACGGGATGGTCACAATGAAATCCCTTCTCATCCTGGGATTTTGGACATTCACACACATTTGCCCAGTGTGATTTGCAAGCCACTAGGTCCATACTCAGCAGTAATCAACCATTTGGGAGTGGGCTTAACCACCATGCACCCTGTTGGTCCAGTGTGTGTGTGTGTGTGTGTGTGTGTGTGTATGTACATATATATGTGTAAATATTTTTTATTTTTAACTAATTAATTTTACAGTCATTATTCACTGAGCATTGTCATAGCATACACAATGTGATTTCCCATCCAGAATATACTGCATAGTGGCTTAATCATACATGTAATCATTGATAACTTTCCATTTCTAGTTTCATATATATATTTATTTACATACACATATACACATATATATGTATATTTTTTCCTCCTATTTTTCACCCTCTGCCATTTCCCATCCTCATCCCACATTATCTGTGGTGTCTACAGTTGCTTCCCATTCCTTCCCCCCCCACACACTTTATTGATTCACAAAATATCTTAAGTAATCTAAGTACTTGCAATAGCAAGTTCAGCTGGTATATACATATCTGTGGATACATGTCTGACTTTAGGCATGAAACTCTGAGTAGAATGAATATACTATAAAGTAGCACCTAGCTGATGCTATATAACTTACTACAGTCATTAAGTAGGTATTTTTTAATATCAAGAAAAGCAGTTTTAGCTTTAATAAATCAAAATACGATAAATGCTAAGACAGCTTTGCTTAAAACTTAAAGCCAGAAACAGGTTAGAATGCTGTTCAAATAGAAGGTACATGAACCTACTGGCCCCTCAAGACAAGACAAAAATCCTTAAATCCAGAAAACCAAGCCTAGAAGAAAATCAGTAATGGTTTAGTCAAAGTCATAAGATTCTATTTCACCAGTTCAGTCTCATGTACTTAATCTATCTTCTGCTGTGATCCAGCCTTCTTAATTTAATTCTCAGATATCATATTCCATTCCAGATTTGTCCCTCCAAGTGTAGTGGTATTTATAACTAATTGATCACAGCCAGTTACAGATTCCTTTGTTCCAAAATATAATTTTTAAGAATCTGCTTTCTAGGGAACCAGCAGTTAGTGTAATGGCTATGTCACTGGACTCCCACGTAGTCGACTGCAGTTCGCGTCCCGGACCCGGTGGTTTAGCACTCACGCCGGGCATGTGTGCGTGCATGCCCAAGATCCTGAGAGGAGAATGGAGGAGAAGGGATTGCAGTGTGACCATTCCTCCTGGGGGATGATTTCTCGCTTTCTGTCTCTATTCTCTCTCTGTCTGGTGAGCGCACGTGCCCTATAGCAAAAACCTCTCCAAAAAAAAAAAAATAGAATCTGCTTTCTAGAAGAAAATATTTGGATGATAGAAATTTGTTGGAATATATGGTTTGAAGGATTTTACTTTTTACAGTGTAATATTTACAAATCCAAAGACATACTTGTAAACTTAAATACCCAAATTATGAAAACAATCTGTATTTTTTCTAGTTCTCTATTTTCTGAAATTAATAGAAGGCAACATTAAATTCTATAATGCCTTAATATACTACCATCAATTTGTGTTTTTCTTCATCACTCACATGCCTTGAAATCACATTTATAAACAGGCATAATTTCTGATATCCCATCCTTGAACATGAACCCTATATCATATTTCCTTGATTCCCATTAAACAAATACACTTGGCAATAAACTCCACCAAGATTGATAACAGAATTCTGGAAAAGAACTAGCTATGTCTTCACTCATGGCTTCAGTAAACAGTTAATCCAGAGTAATTTCATTTCAGCTGCTGTCATTTCAGAATTTGATCTCATTTGGGGGTGTCACACAGTATTTTTCCCAATAGAAGTTGTACATCCATGTATATTTTTATTATTCTTACAAATTGCAAGTAGGCAATGATTCTATAATAAATTTTAGTAGTTGATGTTTTTAAATAGAAAGTAAAAGGTAATGATTGCTTAACTACAGAAATAGAGAAGACAAGTTTATAATTTCTGTAACTATCATACAGAAGTTATCAAATAGAATTTTAAGCTCTTTAAAGGGGATTTTAAGTCTATTGGAAACTAAATGGAAAGCATTAGTGTACCAGAAATAGATTTCAGCATCTTATTTCCTTATTTATTTATATGCTTTTTTTGGCTAGAGGGTATGTGCACTAGCCAGAGACAGAGTAAGAAGACAGAGAGAGAGGGAGAGAGAGAGAAGAAAGCACCCCCCACAAGGAGTGGTCGCACTGCATCCTCTTCTTCATCACTCCCTCCCTTTGGGATGGTGGGTACACATGGAAACACGCCTAGGGTATTTTTTCCAGCAGCTGAATCTGGGATTTGAACTGCTGGTTCATTCACATGGAATCTGGGTACCTTAATCCCCATGCCATGGAGCCAACACTCAGCATCCTCTTTCATTCATGGTGCTATCTCTGTTTACAATTTCAGTAAAAAAACTGAAGACATACATCCCTGCAACTCTGAAAACGTGGTGTTTAGTTACTAACAGGGGAAGATGGGGAGACTCAGGCAGTGTGCCGAGTTATCTGCTCAGTATTTGCCTACACCAGTGAGTTTACTCTCTTCTTTAGTTGTATATTTAGGCCAAAAAGCACAGATTGTTCCTGTTCATTTCTGCTACTAGAATATGCAAACTAGAATATGCACACACAGACATAAATATGTAAAATGCAATATTAAAGTGGCTCAGTAATTGGGCCGCACACATTTATTCATGATCTCCTCCTCAGAGTCTAGGCCTGTTCGTACTTACAGGCTGTAGTTTAGAATGTCTGAAGCTACCATAAGAGAAATCATTGAGAAAAAGTGAAGCATTCTGCACAAATATGGGAGCTTTGGCAAGACTACAAAGTCTCCAACAGAAAGGCCTATACCAGATGAAAAGACGCAGAAGAAAGCAAACACATACAAAAATGTTTTCATCAGTAGTAGATTCCAGCAATTTGTTTCAGTCACTTTCTTTATGTATATACCTACCAGAAACTTGTACATGTACACATACACACATGTAACCATGCCCGCATACATGACCTAAATATAAATACACGGATACATCACCATTCTCATTACAGAGGACACGGCACACTGGTACTTGTGACTTTGTTAGTATTATTGGGTCCTTGGCAAAGTCTTGATTCCGAGGATCCAATATTATGTAAGGGTTGAAAATCTTCACATGACGGTCAGATTAGATCTATAACTCATGCCTGAATTCATCTTATCTAAGATGTACCATATTTTCTCCATGCGGCACATTAGAGTCTTCTTGCACTTAGGAATCGCCAGCACGTCAACACCACACTTAGCGGCCATTTTAAACCATAAAATCACTGGGTAAGCCCACCTGGTGGTTAAGGCAGCTAGGTTCCACGTGGCTGACTGCAAAGTTTAAGTCCAGATTCAGAGGCTTGAAAACCAGGCCAGCTCCATGTGTATGTATGCCCCAAACCCCAAAAGGAGAAATGGAGGAGGAGGGATTGCAGTGTGACTAACCCCATAGGGGGTGCTTTCTTAAAAATAAAATAAAAAAAAAGCACAAAAATGAGAAAAACATGCTGCCAAAAGGACATTTGTTTATTCTATAAGAACTGAAACCAGGTGGCAGATCATAGCCTTTTCTGACCTCAGGTAGAAATGTGCACATTTGTGACAAAATTTTCCCTTTTCTGAGCATGCCATAATGACCACCGAAACACCAGAAGGACTGGTTTTATAGTTACTAATAATTTTTAGTAACTAGGATAATTTGCAAACCAGGAATCTTGTCTGTAATGAGGATTGGTTAGAGATAACAGACAATGCTAGTAATTCATTTGTCCTGTGGCTGAAAGATCCAATCAACCAGAAATGATGAGACTTAAGCTTGAGTCTCATCTCTGACTCTATTTAGTTACAAGATTCCAGATTTTTCACAAATACTCAATTTCTTTCCTGTGAATGTTGAAGTTGGATTTAAAAACTTATAATGGACTTCTTAGATATATATTTTTTGTTTATTATGTCAGTAGATTTGCAGAATGAATGAATAAGATGATGTCAATTCTTCCTACTTTTATATACAGATGTGGAGATTTATAGTCTGAATCTGAAATTTATATTCTCCTAAACAAGGTTATTCTAAAGAACTAAGTTGGAAAGTGTACACTACCAGAACTCAAGATTTTATTATAAAGTTGTAGAAAAGGAGACATTATTCTTTTTCTTTTCTTTTCTTTTCTTTGGAGAGTGTTTTTTTTTTTTTTGCTATAGGGCATGTGCCCTCACCAGACAGACAGAGACAGAGAGACAGAAAGCGAGAAATCACCCCCCATGGGGGATGGCCACGCCGCAATCCCTTCTCCTCCATTCTCCTCTAGGCATCTTGGGCACGCATGCACACCACACGCGCCCGGCGTGAGTTTTAAACCACCGGGTCCAGGACGCAAACTGCGTTCGACTACATGGGAGTCCAGCAACATAGCCATTATGCTAACTGCTGGTCCTGAAAAGGAGACATTGTTATACTGGTTTAAAAATAAAGAAATACACCAATAGGACAGTATAATTAGTCTGAAAAGAACCCCCATAGATAAAGTCATCTGATTAATAACAATAATAATAATAATAACAAAAACAGTTTAGCTGAGTGAGAATTCAATGGTATTTTCAATGAATAGTGCTGTGTCAATTAGATATTTATACGAAAAAATCAGTGTTGATTCCTACTTGACAGCCTACAAAAAACTATCCAGTATAGATAAAAATGTAAATAAGATAAAATTTCTAGAAGAAAATATGATAACTTCATAATATTACAGTCAATGATATGGGAAATACACACCATGAACCATGAAGAAAGAAATTTAAAAATTGGACTATAGGGTCCAGCAGGTGGACTCCCAGATGGCTAACTATATTTTGAGTCCTAGTCCTGACAGCTTAAAAATCACACTAGGTATGTGTGTATGTGTGCCCAAAATTCCAGGAGGAGAATGGAAGAGAAGGGATTGCATTGTAGTCAACTCCCTTGGGGGGGGGGGGCATGATTTCTCACTTTCATTCTTACCATCTCTGTTTTTTCCCAGTAAGCACACATGCTTTATGGCAAATAAACAAACAAACAAAAATAATAAATTAAAAACCCTATAAACTACATATTACAAAATTGGTGGAGATCTTTGCAATGTATATATTTTCAACAAAGAATTCATGCCCAGAATACATAAGTAAACTTAACACCTAGTGAAAATATGACAGACACTTGAACAGAACATTTCAAAAGTATTATCTTAAGGGCCAATAAATGCATGAAAAGTGCTCATTTTAATAGACATCAGAAAAATTCAAATATAGTAACAATGGAATATTTCTGTAATCCTCTCAGCCTGATAAAAATTACTAGTAGCAAAATACCAAGTTTCACCCAGAAGCTGGGGCAACTGAAACAATTATACTCCTGTTGGGAGTCAATATGTACAATCACTTTGTGAAATTCTTTGACAACTCTATCAATCTGATTATATACATGCACTATGACTCTGATTTTGCTCTTAAAACTCTGATATATTCTCATAGAAAAACAGAAATAAAGTATGAGTTTATTTTGATGCCAACATTTTTTTCAGAGTCAACAGTTTTTTTCATACTACTCATGTTTCATGAACTTTTTGAAAAATGTACTAGATGCTTCTAGAAGTAACTGAAATGTCTAGTATAAAGAGAATATCTAAATAACACACACACACACACACACACACACACAAGAATACTATACTGCTGTAATAACAGTATAACAGTATAGATGGACCACCAATGTGTTGTTGAAAAACACAAGCCTGACATATAAAGAGTGCAAGCTGTAATATTTTGTTTGTACCATGCTCAAAACTAGCAAAATAATAATAAGTTCAGAAATCCAACTACTCTTCATAGCAAAATTTAGTGTCTGTAGTAGTCTACTGACCTGTCAAAAATTCTTTCTTGTGAAACCAGCAGTTGGTGTAATGGCTATGTCGCTGAATTCCCATGTAGCCGACCATGGTTCTGGTCCTGGACCCGGTGGCTTAAACTCACACCAGGTGTGTGCGTGTGTGCATGTGTGTGTGTGTGTGCCCAAGATCCCGAGAGAAGAATGGAGGTAAAAGGACTGTGATGTGACTATCCCACTGGGGGGTAATTTCTCGCTTTTTATCTCTCTGTCTCTCTCTTTCTGGCAAGTGCATGCATCCTATAGCAAAAACCTCTCCTAAATCAATCAATCAATCCATCGATCTATCTGTCTATCTTAGCCTAGCATTGGTGAATATAAATGAAAATAAGTTTGCCCATGGTTAATAATTATTGAAACTGGGTGATGGCGCTGAATTCCCATGTAGCCGACCATGGTTCTGGTCCTGGACCCGGTGGCTTAAACTCACACCAGGTGTGTGCGTGTGTGCATGTGTGTGTGTGTGTGCCCAAGATCCCGAGAGAAGAATGGAGGTAAAAGGACTGTGATGTGACTATCCCACTGGGGGGTAATTTCTCGCTTTTTATCTCTCTGTCTCTCTCTTTCTGGCAAGTGCATGCATCCTATAGCAAAAACCTCTCCTAAATCAATCAATCAATCCATCGATCTATCTGTCTATCTTAGCCTAGCATTGGTGAATATAAATGAAAATAAGTTTGCCCATGGTTAATAATTATTGAAACTGGGTGATGGCTATTGACCATTGCATATGTTTGGAATTTTATTTAATAAAACGTTAAACAGCAATGAAATGTCATAGTGAACATTTTCTTATTTATCTAATATGTCCTTCCTTTTCTTTTGTTTGTATCAACTCAGATTTCCTCTAGATTTTCTTTTAAGTTTACTGACTTCTTTCATGAGAGAGAACATGCATGTGTAAACAGAAGAGAGACAGAGAAAGAGAGAGAAAGAGAGGGTCTTGTAACGCTATAATCCCCTTACCCCAACTCTGTAGCCATTCAGAATCCTGGGTGCACGCCCAACATGTTTTAGGTCATCTCAAGATCCTAACCCAAAGTCAATCGTGTGGCTTCTGGCATCGGAAATTAGTACACTACCATCTATCCCACCGTTGCTGAATCTCCCTTCATTTTCAAAATAAAATGTAGGCCCATCTGTGGAGTCACAGGGAGTTGGGTGCTGCTGTGTGATGCTGGGGACCAGGCAGGAAGACCTTGGGTTTATATGCCAAGTATGCTTCCACCTTCCAAGCACAGCTATGGGTACAAATGTGATCTTGGTTGGTTGCAAGTCAGAGGGAAGTATGATGTAATGCCTTTGTCCAGGATGACTGTATCTTACTCTCTCTCTCTAGGAAATACAGAAATTATTTTTAAAGTAGAAATTTAAAAAACAAAATGTAGGGACCAACAGATGGCATAATGGTTTAATCACTGGACTCCCATGTAGCCAACCATTGTTTAAGTCTCGGACCTAGTAGCTTAAAACTCATGCCAGGTGCATGTATGTGTGTGCCCAAAATCCCAAGGGGAGAATGGAGGAGAGGGCATTGCTACATGACCATCCCCCCAAGGGGTGATTTTTCACTTTCTGTCTCTCTCTCTTTCTGGCAAGGACACACACCCTTTAGCAAAAATATCTCTCTCTCCAAAATAATGATAATAATAATAAATACATAATAAAATATTGATCCAGCCTTGGTAGTACACAATGATGGAACCACATGGAAGGCCTGAGCTTGGATCCTGGGTCAACTTGAACATGCTGGAGTAGCTGGAAGGCTAGAAGCATTGGGGTTGTGGTGACTGTGGCATACCCCTGTTGAGGGTACCTGTCTTTTTCTCTCTGTGCTTCACTCATGAAAGTAATTTTAAAATCAAATAAAATGTATGTACAATGTTTAGGGAATGTCAGGCACAAAACATACTAAATAGTTGGTATCCCTGATAGAATAATACTGGTGTTGGTATTTTTTTTTATTCCCAAAGGCTATCAAAGTAATTGATTTCTAGTCAGTCTCAATTTTTGCAAGCAAATTGTGAGTATAAAAAGAGCAAGTTTAAGAAACTTTTCCAAAAAATACTCTCCTCAGCAGGAGAGAGCAATAGAAATAGAAAAAAAAAAACAAAAAACCTGAAATAACAAGTATGCTGTATGATCAGGAAGCACAACATCCCTAAATCTGACTTTGCCTCCTTGTTACAAAACAAATGTGAAAAGCCAAAAAGGTGGGAATCAATAATATTGACTTATTAAAAAACAGATAACACTTTACAAACTCCAAACTCCAAAACTATTTCTTAGAAACAATTCTAAGAAATAGTATTCAGTATAATGTAAACAGTAAAACTGTTGTCACAGTGGGGAATTACACATAAGAATATATTTTTTTGAAACAGTCTGTGCATTATGAAAGTTAGTAAGAAAAAGTAAAATTGGGCAAGATAATATAGACTAGCTGTTAAACATGGGTTAAATTACTGCTAATAAAGTTGCATTATTTACTCTGCTGCATTTTTATCACAGTGACTTATGAGATAATATGTAAATCCAGCAACATTTTGAGTGTATGTGTGTGTGTATGTGTGTGTGTGTGTGTATAAAATCAGACCTATTTCTTACTACCCAAACATTGAACAAGGAGCAGACTTATTTCTTACTACCCAAACATTGAACAAGGAGAACTATTCCATGTTTGGTACTTAACGCTTAAACATTATAGCCTCAAAGCCACCTAAGTCATTTAACTTATTATCATGACAAATAAAACAAAAGCAGTGAGAGAAAACACATATCTAAATGAACATGTTGCAGGAAAATGTTGCTTCTGATAGACTTTGATATCTTTGATTTTTTTTTTAATACTTTTTTTTTTTGAGAGATTTTTGCTATAGAGTGCATGTACTTGCTGGAGAGACAGAGACAGACAGCAAGAAATCACCCCCCAGAGAGTTTGGCCATGTCTCAATCCCTTCTCCTTCATTCTCCTTTTGGGATTTTAGGCATGCACACTCACATGCTCAGTGTGAGTTTCAAGCCACAGGGTCCAGGACTCAAACCATGGTCAACTATGTGGGAGTCCAGCAACGTAACCATTACTCCACCTGCTGGTTTTTTAATTTTTTTTTTAATTCGTAGATGTTTCCATTATAATTTTATTCAGCATGAATGGTGTATATTAGTCCAGTTAAAGATATTACCATACACATTATAATCAACAGATTCTTTTCCATTTTTGTGTTCCTTAAATGTTTTGCTTCTTTCTTTTGCCCCTAGATTCCCTCCTTTATCTTTAATTATTAAAGGGAAACTACAATAGAGTCCAATAAAGAACAGTATTTTTATACAATAAGTACAATCTAAATAAAACCACTGTAACTGAAAACACCTAATATAAAAGGATATTTTCCTGTTTTGGAAACTTGCCTGAGAATAAGTCACCATAAATGGATGATTTAAAATATAATAGATACAATTTTTTTCTTTTTTAAGAATCCGAGTATTTTGTTTTCACTTGCTCCACTACTTCTCCCAAAATAGAACATCTAAAGGGTTATGGATGTTAAATAATCTGAAATAGAAATAACCACTACCTGGGCCAACCTGCATAGGGGGCCACATCCTATAGAGCCCTCTAGAGTTTGAGTCCAGGTCCCAGGAGTTTATGAAACATGTCATGTGCCACACTTCTAGATTCTGACATGTAGAAGGAACAAAGAAAGTGAGATTTTAGCATGATCAAGCCCCATTGGGGGGAACGTTTTCTCTTTTTGGTGCATGCACATGCCCTCTGCCATTTGAACAATAATAAGATTATTTCACTATAATAAAATAAAGCAAGAAAAACTAGTTTAATAAAAAAAGAATTTATCACTACATTGTGCTTATCATATAATAATAATAATATGACAGAAATAGCATCAATAATTGCAGCTGCTCAATTTCTACTAATAGATAAACATTATCAAAAGAGAAGCATTATGTTTAGTACAGATGTCCCAATCCCCAAGGCTTACACAAGTACCAGTTGGTGGCCTATTAGGAACCAGGACACAGAGCAGGAGGTGAATGGTAGGTGAGTGAACAAAGCTTATCTGTATTTACAGCCACTCCCCATTGCTTGCGTTACTGCCTGACCTCAGCCTCTTGTCAGATCAGCACTGGCATTAGATTCTCATAGGAGAGAGAACCCAATTATAAACTGTGCATGCAGGGATATGGGTTCCACGCTTTCATAAACCATCTTCCTTTTCCCCCATTGTCACTGTAAATATTGTCTTCCATGAAACCAGTTCTTAGTGCCAAAAGGTTTGGAAAATGCTGCTCTAATAGAACAAGCTTATATTATCAGTCCATATTAAATTATTACATATTTATTTGTTAGTTGTCAATATCATTTATTTGATTTATGGTACTAATAAGTCATTTCATGTGAACTGACCTCTTCCAAAAAATTCCACCTATGAGAAGGCAAAATTATGGACAAATCATCACTACAAGGGAAAATTAACAATGAGACTTTATGATTTGTCTCTTGAGTTTGGCTCGCATATATCCAATTCATTTGGGATGGTTAATTTTATTTTTTTCACTTTTAAGGCTTTTGCCATAGGACATATGCACTTGCTGGAAAGAGACAGAGAGAGACAATGAGAGGGAAAGTGAGAAATCATCCACCTAGGGCGATGGCCATGCTACAATCCCTTCTACTATTCTCCTCTCAGGATTCTGGGCATGGACGCACATGTACTTGGAGTGATTCCCAAGTCATCATGTCCAGGACTCGAACCATAGTGAGCCATGTGGGAGTCTAGTGCCTTAACCACCACGCTACCTACTGGGCCCTGTGATATTTAATTTTATTCATTTTATTTTTTCACTTGGCCATGGGGTGCCAAGATATTTGGCTATGCATTATTTTGAGGATGTCTACAAGGGTGTTTTGGAAGAGACTAACATTTGAATTGGCAGACTGAATTTAGAGCACATTATCTTCTCCAGTGTTGGCAGATCTCATCTAATCCGCTGAAGTCCTGAATAGAAGAAAAAGCTTGAGAAAGGGAAAATTTGTCCTTTGCCTATCTTTGAACTGTGTGGGACATAATTGTTCCCCTGCCATCAGACTCAGATTTCAACTGGAAATCCCATCCTTAGCCCTCCTGTTTCCTCAGACCTTCAGACTCAGATTAGAAATTTACCATAGATTCTCTTAGGTCTTGTGATACTTACTGATCTTGGCACTTTTCAGCCTCCATAATTACATGAGTCAATTCCTTACAATTTCTCTATCTCTCTCTATGGACACCCACACACAAAAAGTTGGTTCCGTTTCTCTGGAGAAACCTGATTAATATACCCCTGATTCTAGTTTCTACTCAACTAAGGAAAAAATGAGTATTTGAATTTATAGAGGTAAAGATTAGGCTCCCACCACTCCTAAGCTTTACATATCCACTGTGTAGTATTGCATAAAACAGTCTCTGATCTAATAGGAGCTATATAACCTTCTAATCATATGATCTATCATAGTCCATGGTCCTCTGAAGATTATCCATCATCTCTGCGAACTGTTGTAAATTCCTGACCACTAACTTATGTAGTAGTCCTGGAAAACTGACTCTCCTTAAAATTAAGAGACTTTTTTCTCTCCTCCATTCAAGGTCACCTCAATTATACTGCATCACCTGAAGAACAACTACGATAATATTGATAAATTTCCAAATTTGCAGTCACTCATTCTTCAACTATGCTTTATTCTTTAACCTCCTCCTCAGATAAAATAATTTCACAAGTCCTTTCCTGCAGGTCATCTCTGCCTTGGAAATATAGTTTAAAAGTTGCAATATATCTGAAAACCAAGGGATTCCCACAAATAAAATGCAGAATTAAATTTACAAAATGGTGCTATTAGTGTAATACTATTGTGAACATCAGCTTTTATCCCATGATGAAATTACATTATTTCTGAGTCTCTGATTACTTATTGAAAGATTATTATGGGCCAACCAAATCATTGCTTCTATGACCACTGTGTTGCATTTACACTAATTCATAATATTTGTTTTATTCAAGAATTTACCAAAATCAGCTATTTGAAATCCATCTTAAAATTTTTGAGGATCATTAGCAAATAGTACACATTCTTGAATTCACATTCAATGGAGGTTATCTTGTAGAGATTTATTAAAATTGAAAAGAAAACAATAAGTAGAGAGTTACAGTTGCTCTTTTCCTTTCTTTTTAAAATCTAGTTAATACTAATTCATTGAGGTGTAATGTATACAAAATAAAATTTAGAGATCTGAAGTATTCAATTTGATGAATTTTGACAATTGCATGCATCCATGTAATGATGACTTGTGTATGTGTCTCTGTGTGTGTGTATGCCATTTCTATCACTCATAAATTTCCCTTCTGCTCTTTTAGAAATGGTCTTTCCAGAAGCAATCATTTTTTAAAATTTCAGTCAATAGAACTTACTTTTACCTGTTCTTAGAATTCAATAGAGGTGTACTTTTTTGGTCTGATTTCATTCGCCCATCTTAATGTTTTGTTTCTCTTTCCACAAAAATATATTAAAGTATGTTTCAGTGACGTTCCTCATGTTTCCTTTAGCAAAATAGAGTTTTTTGCTTTTTTATAAAAATTCTAACTTCACGGTTCAGCAAATGGCATAGTGATTAAAGAGCTAGACTCTCAGGTAGACAAACACAGTTCATGTCTCAGACCTGGCAGCTTGAAATTCATGCTTAGTATATGTGCTTGTATGTCCAACATCCCAGGAGGTGAAGGGAGAAGAAGGGATTATGGTGTTGCCATCCCCTTGGTGGGTGATTTCTCATTTCCCCTTTCACACTCTTCTCTCTCTCTCTTTCTACAGGGAATACACGCACCCTATGTCAAAAACCTAGGAAAAAAATTTTAAGTTCTCTCTTTCTCTCTAAGGATTTTGCAATAGGGTGTATATGCTTGACAGAGAGCGAGAGAGTGAGAAGGAAAGTACAAAATTGCCCCCTAGGGGAGAAGGCCACCCAGCCATCCCTTCTCCTCCATTCTCCTTGAGGGATTTGCGGCATGCATTCACATGTGCCTGGTATGATTTTCAAACTATCAGACCAAGTTTTTGAACCATGATGGGCCATGTGGAGGTCCAGCACTATAACCACTGTACTACCTGCTGGTCCCCTAATCTCATATTTATCACGAGGATCAGATGATTAATATTGAAGATAAATTTATCTGTAGATACTATTATAACAAACTCATGTAGGTAAGTGTCTTTAACATAAAAAATAATAATTATTATAGAGCATGGTATGTAACAACTATTACCTTTCCTAAAAATTGAAGACCAATTAAATTCAATGAACATATGTATTTAATTTGTATAAGAAACTGCTTAATTATATCTATAAACTATAAAGAAAACCTACATAAAATGTATTAAAAGTGTGTAACTCTTATATAGAATCTCATTGCTATGGTTCATCATGAAGACCATCTGCGTTCTTAGAGCTACAGAATGATTCTGATAGAAACAGATGCTTAAAAATACATGTCTAAAATAGAAGGAGATGCTATAACCCAGATGAAAGAATGGCACAAAATTTAGGAAATTGGAGCAGGAAAGTGAAAGATTCAGAGATAATGTAATTTCACCTTCACTACTGAGTAAAAACTTGTCTCAATAGTGTTCTACTAATTGCTACCTGTTTACAAATTTGTCTCTGCTTTTTCATGAGTAGAGAAAAAGAATCCTGGGTTTCAAATCTATTGCTATTTCTAAACCATATTTCTAAGTCATGGATGACTTGAAAGATAAGATGATTAAAACTTATAAAAAGTATTTTTAAAAATTACTACTTTTAAGCATTAACAAACCTTATAAAAAATATTTTTAAAAATTACTACTTTTAAGCTTTAATGCATACTTATACCACTGGGATATTTTGTTGTTGTTGTTTGTTTGTTTGTTTGTTATGTTACTGATTTAATAGTTAAGAAATAATTGGGGCTTGGAGATAGCATATGGCATAGCAGTTATGTTGCTGGACTCTCATGTGGCCAACCACAGTTTGAGTCTCAGATCCATTGGTTTGAAACTCATGCTGGGCATGTATACATGCATGCCCAAGATCCTGAGACGAGAATGGAGGAGAAGGGACTTCAGTATGGGTCACTTACTCTCTCACTGTCTGTCTCTCTCTGTCCAGCAAGAGCACATGCCCTAAGGCAAAAACCTCTTAAAAATAATCAAAAATAGAGAAAGGCTAAGAGAGCTTCTCCTTTACGTCATAATTCTAATACTTGGTGAATAAGGTCTATAACTCAGATTGTCTGATTTTAGAGTGTTCATTTGTAAGCAGTGGGCACTCAATATATTTGATAAATTGTATTACTATTTATACAGTTTTGGAAGATGTTAAATGGAAAGGGAAATAAATAAAAGCTGGCATACAACAGAATTCAAGATTCACAGATTGTCCAAATGGAAGAAATTTGAATATTGTATTTCATCAAAGATAGATTGTTTTTGGCCATAAGGAAAATATTCTTGATATATTTTATAGAAAGAACAAAATATTCAACTTAGCTAGTACCTACATTAAAAAAAAAAAAACTCATTGCAAATAGTTATTACACTTGAAACAGGCTGATTCTTAGCAAATTATTTCATCAGTTCCAACATTCCCCATGGTTTCAGTATGCTAGCCCTTGCCCAAGTAATCATACATTATAGCTAGAGCGTGGTGTAAAGGGTCCAGGAAGTGTTCGAGGAGCAAAGAGAATAAAGAAGAAAATATTTTCAACAACAGTAATTTATATTTTCCCCGACAGATGATTTTTGAACAAATCAATATTTTGTCATTAATAAAAATGCTGAGAGACCGGCAGGTGGCATGGTGGTTAAAAGTGCTGAATTCCCACATGGCGGACTGTGGTTGGAGTCCCAGACCTGATGGCTTGCTTTCAGTTTCTCTCTGTCTCTGTCTCTATCTGGTCAAATTGAAAAATAATTATAACAAATGGAATTAAATAAATAAATAATTTTATTTAAAAAAAGCTGAGGGACCAGCAGTTAGTGTAATGGCTATGTCGCTGGACTCCTACATAGTCGATAGCTGTTTGTGTCCCGGACCCGGTGGCTTAAACTCACGCCGGGCGCGTGTGTGTGTGTGTGTGCCCAAGATCCCAAGAGGAGAATGGAGGAGAAGGGATTGTGGCGTGGCCATCACCCCTGAGGGGTGATTTCTCACTTTCTATCTCACTGTCTCTGTCTGTCTGGCGAGCGCACGCGCCCTATCGCAAAAATCCTCTCAAAAAAAAAAAAAAAAGCTGAAAGTCTGATGATGAGAAAAATATTTACAAATCTTAACATAGTCACCCACAAAACAGTTTTAATATTCATTAATTATGAAGTTCAAAATAATTAATAAATACAGTGGGAAAAGCTGGACGATACCTTCTTACAAAAATGGTAAAAGCTACCTTTCTCATTAAAGGGACAAACTGACATTATATCTCTTATGTGACATATTATGAAGAATATGCTATGTCATCTTTATACTATTTCTGCACAAAATACATAAATCATGAGGAAATATTAGGCAAATCTAAATTTAGAAACATTCTATAAACTGTCCCACTACTGAATAATACTAAGATCATGAAAGTCCAGGAAATGGGAGGGACCTCTAAGATGGAGACTAGAAAAACACGACAGTTAAATGTGATGTGTGGTTGTAGGTTGAATCTTTGACTTACACAGGGCCATATTGGATCACTCAGAAAGACCTGAATGGTGTACACAGATTACATGGTTATACTGCATTAATGTAATTTTCTGATTTTGATGCTTACACTGTGGATATGCACAAGAGTGTTCTCCCTTTTAGAAATTATACACTGAAATGTTAGGGGTTTAAAGAGTTTCATACGTGTAACTTACTCTCATTAGTTTAGAAAACACAGTTATATATTTGTATATAATGCATAATATATAAGTGATGATGTGGTTTATGATCATATACATATATGCACTTAAGCAATATATAATATAAATGCTTATACTCTACATATACACACAAGTGTCTTATCTATGTATGTATCTGTTAGAAAGAAAAATGATCTAACTTAAATCCTCAAAACTCTTAAGGTCATCAAAAATAAGAAAAATAAAAAATTGTCAATTTAGAGAATAAAAAAACTGTCACAGTCTAGAGTAGACTAAAGAGACACGGCTCAAAGACCTACAAATAGAACTACCATATGATCCAGCAATCCCACTTCTTGGTATCTACCCAAAGGACAGAAGAATTCTTAATAGGAAAAGTGCTTGCACATCCATGTTTACTGTGGCATTATTCACAATTGCTGAGACATGGAACCAACCCAAATACCCACAAACAGATGGATGGATTAAAAAACTGTGGCACATATGGAGTACTACTCAGCCATAAAAAATAACAAGACCCTGGAATTTGATAGAAAATGGTCAGATATGGAGGATCTATTGCTGAGTGAAGTAAGCCAGGCTATGAAAGAAAGATATTGTATGTATCCACTCAATATATACCGACTATCCGCACTCTATAATAGAGAGCAAAAATTCGGAGGACATAAAAACAGTGAAGGTACTTAATGAGAATAGGACAGTGTGGAATGGGGTAAGTGAAGAGAAGAGGCTAGAGAAAGATAGCAAGTGAACAATAGAGAGACAGGACGTTAGTGAGAAACAGATAGGGGTTATTAACTGTTGATGATGACATGTATAGTATTCTCAACTGGATTGGTCTGAGAAGTATTTCATGATGGGCAAAGTATTTTTACAAGCAAAACGAGAAATAGCAATTGACTGTTTTATAAAAATAATTAGAATAATAAAAATAATGATTGGGGAAAACAGAAAAGATATGGAATGTTGAAGTGGGGAGATTAATGTCTCTGTACTGACTGACATGCATGGCATTCCCTTTTGAAAAAACAATGTAATACACTGTAAAGTTTATGTAATCCAATGTAATATAAAGAAGATTATGATGATAAAAAAAAAGATATAAGGCAAAAAAAAATAATAATAATAATTTGTATTGGGGGAACCAGCAGTTAGCGTAATGGCTATGTCACTGGACTCCCACGTAGTCGACCGTAGTTTGCATCCCAGACCCGGTGGCTTAAAACTCATGCTGGGCATGTGTGCGTGTGTGCCCAAGATCCCAAGAGGAGAATGGAGGAGAAGGGATTGCAGTGTGGCCAACCCCCCTCGGGGGGTGATTTCTCGCTTTCTGTCTCTCTGTCTTTTTCTGGCAAGTGCATGTGCCCTATAGAAAAAAAAAAAAACTCTCAAAAAAAAATAATAATTTGTATTGGAGACAGTCAAGATTTCCTTTTTCAGTTACTCTGAAATATACGTTGTTGTTCACCGTGTTCACCCAAATGGACCTCCTGACACTAGACATTGCTCCTCTTATTTATCTTTTCTCAAAGCACCATATATAGTACATGATTATCCTACAAAACTATTACTGAGCAAGGAGATGATTTAGAGCAAATGAACAAGTGCAACTTCTTAAAAATGAGGATTAACACTTATTCACATTAATGATATTTATTTTTTACTTTTCTGAAGAATTATTTTATTTAATTTTATTTTTTTAAAAGTTGACAAGGGAGGAACAGAACAAGAAAGAGAGAGAAAGGGAAAGTGAGAAAGCAAGCTGCCAGGTCCAGGACTCAAAGTGCGTTGGCCACATGGGAGTCCAGGGTACTTCACCACCACACCTGACGGCCCCAATGGTCATATTTATTAACTCTTCTTTTCGAAAACATTATTGTAAGAAGAGGGAAGAAATGACTTTTTTAAATTTCATGGAATTTTCTCTCTATACCCAAACTCTCTTGCCTGATGCTTTTGTACAATATGATGATCACATACTGTTGTAGAGTGAGAGTATCTTGGTTTCTGGCTTTGATTTGCCATTAATTAGCAGTACAATCTTGGACAAATTAAGCAATGTTTCTTTATTCCTAAACTTCACATCAATAAAATAAAAACAATAAATACGCACAGTTTGAGTTTATATGTAGATATGTATAAGTTTAAAAAAGAACCATTTCATGGAAAAAACTTAGAATTTGCTTGACATAAAATAGACTTAACAAATGGTAATTAGTAGAATTAATTTATCATTATAAGCTACTTTTATTAATTTCTTTCAATCCTAGGAGATAAGATCCAACTGAATTGAAAAAGAGATCTATGCAGAAATCTTATTATAAGGAAAATTTTTTTTTTGAGAGGTTTTTCGCTATAGGGTGTGTGCGCTCGCCAGACAGACAGAGAGAGACATAGAGACAGAAAGCGAGAAATCATTCCCCGGGGGGATGGTCATGCCACAATCCCTTCTCCTCCATTCTCCTCTCGGGATCTTGGGCACGCACGCACACGCGTGAGTTTTAAGCCACCGGATCCAGGATACGAACCACAGTCAACTACATGGGAGTCCAGCAACATAGCCATTATGCTAACTGCTGGTTCCCACTATAAGGAAATTTTTGACAAGAACAAATTTAGAAGTGATTTGGTATAAAATTAATGAGTATGCCTAATAATAGAAAGTATAAAAATAATAAATACTAAGTTATTA
This sequence comes from Tupaia belangeri chinensis, assembly GCF_000334495.1. Classification (NCBI taxonomy): domain Eukaryota; kingdom Metazoa; phylum Chordata; class Mammalia; order Scandentia; family Tupaiidae; genus Tupaia; species Tupaia belangeri. Next base: position 1,742,621 of record NW_006159584.1, read on the forward strand.
TAAATCTAGGTTTTGTTTAAGCTGTTAACCAGGGCAGAATTTCTCTTATACTTGTAAGGTTACTATTTGCAAAACAACTTGATTATTCCTAAAACCCAAGGTTATTTCAAATGCTAACATTCACCTTTGTAAATTGTAAATGGTGTTTTCAAATTTAGATTTATGAAGCATCCTTTAAAGTTTCATGTTATTAAGACCTGAAAGAAATAGAACTTGATCAAACACAAATTTATTAAACTGACTGTGAAGCTCTTGGGACCCTTTGTATTGTAAAAACTGCATGTACGAAAATCTTGTTAAAAAAAGAGAGACATTTGGTCAAAGGGGAATCTTATTGATGTTGTTTAATCAATACAACTTTAGTTTTTCTGGGACATGAAAAGTAGGGTAAAAATTCTCAAGTGATCTTACAGTCATATAACAAATAAATACAAAATTCCCCCTTTAGAGTTTGTAAAGAAGACCATAATTCATAGAGCTCATATTTACCAAGTTATTGAAACCTTTCTTCTACCGTTATCACTGATATTTTAAACTATTAATAATGATCCCTGGAAAGTAAAAAATTAAGTTTTCTTTGGTTAGTCTTAAGTATATTTGCCAGGTAATGAAGAAAAACACCCTAAAGTCCTAGTAACTTACTGTACACATAAGATGAGCTCAGGTTCTTTCCCACCTGACTAAGGGATAGTATGTGCACACCGATTACAGTCCTGCAGTGACCACATTGTGATAGTCTTAATTGTGCACTTTTTGCAAGACAAAGTTGCAAGTAGCATATAAATAATGAAGAGATCCAGGTGTCTTAAGAGTTCTTTGTCTTGAGTTCTTTACCCAGAACAGAACTGGTGATAACAGCTTGGTCTAGACCCTCAGGACTGCTCAGCACCAAGAAAACAGCACCAGTCATCAAAGACGACATGGTAGACAGTCTCTGGATTCCTAACCACATGTTGGTCACATTCCCAACCCATATTTAAAAGCCCTGCTTGTCCCTCCTTTGCAGAGACAGCACTTTAATAGTTTTGGACTTGGAACCAGAAGGTGGAGTGGTAGTTAAGGTGCTGAACTCCCACATGGCCGACCACAGGTTGAGCTCCACACCTGACGGCTTGCCTTCTCAGAGTCTCTCTCTCTCTCTCTCAAGTGTCCTATAGCAAATTGTAATAATAATAATAATAAATTAAATAATTATTTTTAAAAGAGTCTTGGACTCTATACTCTCCCAGCTAATATCCTGCATAACAGAGTTTTCCTCTGAGCAAACTCTCATTGTCTTAGAAGTTGGCTTATTGTGTGATGAGCAGTCAGGCTTGGTCCATTTGTCCAGCAACACTATGTAATCTGCTACAATAATCTGGGAAGTTTTTACCAAAGTCAAACAAAAATTAAATGGTAACAAAGACAATTCCATGGTATCGTGATGACACACTGCTCAAGTGACACTAGACCCAAATGGAAGGTCTCTGGTTTAATTCTTCAGTCATTCTGTACAAACTGAGCAGGCAAGCCCATGCTCCTGGCTTACTGGGTGGACTAGGGTGGAAAAATTAGAACATGAGACCCTACTAAATGTGCTCCCCATTTGCTCTTTTTCATTATCTCTCTTTTGGAAGTAAGAAGCTTAAGAAAAAAGTAAATGATACTGCAAAGTGTTCACCAAGTAAATTCAAATCAACATCAGTAGACAACAGTGTTGGTAACAGACATCAAGTACACATTTCTGACTAGCACGAGGTTACATTATAAATATTTCTATATACAGCAGTGTCAAATTGTATTTAATATATCATTTTATGTGGAATCACAATGGTCACTGTGGGTGCATTTTCTGAAGTTAAAATCTTATTGGGTCGTTGGGAGAGTCATGACGCCTTTTTTTTTTTTTTTCCTATAGAAAACCACATCATGACTTCCCCGACAACCTAATAATTTACTGTTAACCAGATGTACTTATCATTCGACCTCCTAAGCCTCAGTTTTCTCAACTCAATGACAAGAATGGCACTTTCTGGTTAGACTACTGCATGGACTAAAAGAGTTTCACCACAGTGCTCAGTGTATAGAAATAGCATGATAAATGGCAGTTTTTTCTTTACTTACGTGAATATATTCCCTAAAACATGCTTCTGAATATGCTCCCCAGAAATAATGTGTACAGCCATTATCATGAACTAAGAATGTGAAAACTAATTATGCCCTAATTATGGTGTGATCTTTGGACTTAAGGTCATAAGAGTATGCCCTCATGACTGAGTTGTGGTGGGTTTATAATGAGAGGGACTCAGACCAGAATATGAAGACTCATGGACACTGCCTTTATTAAAATAAGTAAATTAAATATTAACTTTTTTGTTGTTGTTGTTAGAGGGCATGTGTCATGTGTTCACCAGAGAGACAAAGAGACAGAGAGAGGGAGAGGAGAAACCACCCCTTATGGTGAATAATTGCACTGTGATCTCTTCCACATTTCTATTTATTTTTTAATTTTTCTCCTTAAGGTGCATGCACTCACCACAGAGAGAGAAGGAAAATGAGAAATCACCCACCAGAGTAGATGGCCACACTGTAATCCCCTCTCCTCCATTCTCCTCTTGGGATTTTGGGCACACATGCACATGTGCTCAGTGTTTTTCAAGCCGCTGGATCCAGGACTCAAATGCAAAGTCCACCATGTGGGATCCAGCCCTTTAAACACCATACCACCTGCTGGCCCTCTTCTCCTCCATTTCTTCATTCTATCTGGATTCTTGAGCCCAGTGTGCTTCTCAAGTCTCTGGTCTCTCCCTTGTGTTATGATCAGAGTTCTGCAAGAATACCACCAGTTACGCCCCCTGGACCTTGAACCTCCAAACTGGGAGCTCAATAAAACTGTTTTTATAAATTACCCAATTTCAGATATGTTCTATTATTAATAGCAAAATAAACTACACATGCTATTTGATGTTTTTGTATTGTTTCCTGTCCTTCCTGCCTCTTTCCTTCATTCCTTTCTTCCTACTTCTCTCTCACTTTCTTCACTATAAGCCACATGCCTGTCAAGAGAAATGCAAGGAAACATTCTTCCAGAAAGTGCCAGCCAATTATCTTCAATAAATCACATCAGATCACAGCAACAAAATACATTGAAGGTGATATTCAAGGTGATAAAAATAACAAATTAATATTGACTGAAAAATTGCCCATCTGAGAGGAGATCATTAAAGACTGAGACAAATATAACCTCTATATTAACTTGAGATAAATTATTCACAAGCCTAAGGAAATATTGTATCTGCCTTGACTTGCCCTTGTTTACTTTTTATTATATCAAAAGGAATTTTTTGGGAGGGTGGGATGCATGTATTATTAAAGACATCACTGTCAGTAAAGAAGAATTATTGTCCTAAAAATCTTCATAACCGATCAGCTACAATTGTATTGTGCAGGTTGTTGCTTAAACCAGTCAGACTAATTATTTAATGATACAATTGAGCAAAATCATTGGGTTGTTGGAAAAGTCAAGACGTACTTTTTTCTATGCAAAAATATGTCATGACTTTTCCAACAACCCAATCATTGAAAGTTCTCAATTACCCAGAGTTAAAATACCAACAATGTTTTATATCTTGCTCATGAATAAGGAATTATAGGCCTAGTTATAATACTTGATCAACACTTGATAAAGACATTAATAATATTTTGGGAATTCTTGACACTAATAGAAGAGCACATTTACAAATATGTAAGGAACTTTCATTGAATGCCATTATATAAATGCTGACTGTGATTATAATATTTTTACATACTACCAAAAATTTAAGCCCTTTTATTTATTTCTAGAATCAGATACATGAAGGGCCAACAAGGTATGTGGTCTTTAGGGTAGGATTCCACATGGTTGACTTGCTGATTCAAGTCCCTGTCCTGGTCCCTTGAAAATCATGCTGGGAGGACCAGCAAATAATGTAATAGCTATGTTGCTGGACTCCCTTATAGTCGACCATGGTTCAAGCCCCAGACCTGGTGGCTTAAACTCACGCTGGGCACATGTGCATGCATGCCCAAGATCCCAAGAGGAGAAGGGATTGCAGCATGGCCACCCCCCAGGGGGGTGATTTCTCGCTTTCTGTCTCTCTGTCGTTCTGGTGCATGCACATGCCCTGTAGCAAAAACCTCTCCAAAAAAAAAGAGAGAAAGAAAGAAAAATCATGCTGGGAACTTATGCATGTGTGCATGCTAAAAATCCTGAGAGGAGAATGGAAGAGACGGGAATGCAGTGTAGCCATTCCCCCCGGAAGTGATTTCTCACTTTTCCTCTCGTTTTTTTTTTTTTTTCTTCCTGTCTCTCAGGTGAGAACATGTAACCTATGGCAAAGATCTAAAAATTAAAAAATCAGATATATGAAAATGATTTGAACTTAGCATTTAGGTCGACTATTATAAAGTAGTGAAGGGATGATAGAATGACTTGCTGAGTTTTTTTTTTTTTTCTTTGTTTTAATTTTGCCAGAAGGTACATATCTTATCGGAGAGAGTTGGTGAGACAGAGACAGAGAGAGAGGGAGGTGGGAGGAAGCATTCCCCATGGAGCACAGTCACGCTGCAATCCCTTCTTCCACATTTCTTTATTCTGTGGGGATTCTGGGCACTCGTACACCTGGGCTTGGGGTCCTCCTCAAGCCACAGGTCCCAGACGCATATCTCAGGGTTGGCCATCTGGGACCTAGCTGCCTTAAACAGCAGGCCACGGGTCAGCCCAACTTATTTTTATTCTGAACTTTGTGACCAATAAATACCCTCACTTTGTGCTCTTCCTCTTAGCAAATGAGGAGTGACTAATTAGGACTTTAAGTTTGGAAGCTTCTTTTATAAATCTGTGATAATGACTTTATGCTTGTCTTTTATATTTTAATGAACTGTGGAACACTTTGACACCAACAATCTATTAAACCCTGATTTCTTTCTTTCTTTATTGTTTTAAAGATAGTTAGGCATTTCCAGCTTTAACTGCATGAACTTTATGTCTTGTGCTCTATGGAGAAATAGTATGGAAAATATCTTGAAGTCTTGTACAGAGCAAAATTTACTTCATTTAATTTCTTTATACAGAAAACATTATAAATCATTGCAGATATGCATACACACAAATACATGTATACGCACATGTAATTTTTTTTCTTTTTTAAAAATAATTATTTAACTTTATTTATTTATTCATTTGTTTACTTCAATTTGACCAGAGAGGTACACAGTGAGAGAGTGAAAGAGTAGAAAGAGAGAGAGAGAGAGAGAGAAAGTGATAAAGCAAGCGGCCTAGTCTGAGTTTCAGCTGTGGTCGGCCATGTGGGAATCCAGAGCCTTTAACCACCACACCACCAGCCAGCCCCAGCATATACAACTTTAATGTTTTTCCCCAGCAAATATGTGTGTGTGTGTGTGTGTGTGCATACATATATATTCAAATTCACTAAACTAAGAACTACCACTCTGGAAGAACTATTTAAGTAAATGAAAGATAAGAAAAATAATTAAATTTTCATTTTTTTCTTGTGATGCTGATTTAAAATTTAAGCATACTTGTTTCTTGTTTTTGTATTTCAAGAAAACAGATATGAGGAAATCTAGATAAAATCAAAGGGAGAAAATATGATCTTCAGGGTCTACATTATCATACCATGGGAGATATGACCACGGTGTCAATAGGACAGGAATGCTTCAGCAGGCTCTAAGAAAATGCACTGACAGAAGGAATCAGTTCAACCATAGGAGATAGCTTTGCAAAGGAACCTGGGCTTTTGAAAGAGTTGTTTTTCTTTTTGCTTTTTATTTTTTAGAGAGAGAGAGATTTTTGCTATTGGGCAAGTATACTCGCCAGAGAGACAGAGAGACAGAAAGTGAGAAATCACTCTCCCAGGGAGGATGGCCATGCCGTAATCGCTTCTCTTCCCTTTTCCTCTCAGGATCTTGGGCACACACACATGCCCAGTGTGAGTTTAAGCTGCTGGGTCTGGGACTTGAACTGTGGTCAACTACGTGGGAGTCCAGTGATGTAACAATGAAGCCATCTGCTTATCCCTTGAAATGGTTTTTGAGATAAATATTTTATTTTTCTATCAGTTTTATCCCTTTCATTGACATGTAACTAGATGCTGTAGCAATTTAGGGTTTAGACAAATTGAAGAGCAATAAATGTGAATAGTAGAAAGGAATAACTTCATGAAAATAGATCTTGAGGTAAACTTAAAAAGATGAATGAAACATGGAGACCTACAAGGTAGGGAGGATCCTATTCTAAGAAAGATGAACATCAGCAAAGCCCAGGAAAGGAAACTATTTGTGAGACAGGAGGAAGTTCATGTGACGAATGAAGCATTATCAGAGAGAATTTGGAGATATGAACACATCTTCAGCATGAATAGGCCCGGAGGGCATTATGTTAAATATGCCAGGTATACAATGACAAATCTCACATGATTTCTCTCAAATGTGGTGTCCAAAAAAGGTCTTTTGGAAAGTGTGAGTGAAACAGAAGTTATTAGAGACTAGGGAGTACCGAGGGAGGGAAAGTTGGGGCGCAGTTGGTCAATGGCTACAATGTTAGAGAGGCAGATGGGATCTGCTACCCTACTGCACAGTAAGCGACTGATAGCTAATAAAATTAGGTTCTATTTCAGAAAGCTAGAAGAGAGGATCTTGATTATTGCTACAACAAAGAAATAATACATGTTTAAGGTAATGAATATGCTGATTACTGATTTGATCATTACATAATGTAAATATGTATCAAAACACATTGTATCTACCCCCAAAGTATATGTCAGTAGCTTAAAAAAATACATTGAAATCTTCTAGATTATCAGAGACCTTGAAAGCCTGCCAAAGGAAACGGTCTTTATTTTCTGACAATAATGAGAACTTTTAAATGTTATGAACAGTAGAACAACATGATTGAATAGGTATTTGAGAAAGGTTATTTTTCATAAATGCATTCAAAAGATTAGAAAAGGAAGTGGGAAAAGTTAAATCATGTACAATATTTTAAAATTCAAATTCAACACTACAAATTTCTGTAAAAGAAATGAAGTATAGATAGGATCAACTAAATAAAGTTAAGAACTGGGCTGGCAGGTGGTGAGGTGGTAAAAGGTGCTAAATTCCCATGTAGCTGACCATGGTTCAAGTCCCCAACCTAGTAGCTTGCTTTCCCGCTTTCCCTTACTCTCTCTCTCTCTGTCTGGTCAAATTTAAAATAATAACAATAACAAATGGAATTAAATAAATAAATTATTATTTTAAAAATAAAAATAAAGTTAAGAACTGATTTTAAAATTAGATTTGTAGGGACCAGCAGGTGGCGTGGTGGTTAAGGTGCTGCACACTCCCACATGGCTGACCAGGGTTCGAGTCCAAATCTGGTGGCTTGTTTTCTCACTTCCTCTCTCACTCACACCCTCTATCTCTCTCTCTGGTAAAACTAAAAAATAAATGAATGAATTAATGAATAAAATAAAATAAATAATTATTAAAAAATTAGATTTGTGACAAAATAATTCATCTATCAGTTTACACCCAAAAGAAGTTAGTACTCAATTAAGAAAAGAAAGTAAAATCTAATTCAAAAGGTACACGTTGGATGCTAAAATAAAACCATTTGTGCACATTTTAAATCAATCACATGGCGATCAGTTAGCACCTTTCATTGCTGCAGAAAACTGTTAAACCGAAGTGACTCAAAGATTTAAGCATTGACTGATCAATAACTTGTCTTATTAAACTTAAAACAGGAGTTTATTTATTTATTTATTTTTAAGTAACATAGACTAGAAAATCTCAGATTATATGAAGTGTAATTTCTTCATATTTATGAATGGAAGAATATTGAGATGAGTAAAATATATTTTAAATACTTAAAAAGAAATATAGAGTCAAAGGCTCAATGCTGTGCTTAATATCAAAATTACACTAGTTTCTTCTTATAAAATAAGTGTATAATTTTTTTTTTTTTGGAGAGGCTTTTGCTATAGGGCGCGTGCGCTTGCCAGACAGAGAGAGACATAGAGACAGAAAGCGAGAAATCACCCCCCAGGGTGGATGTGTACATCACCATCCCTTCTCCTCCCTTCTCCTGGGATTTGGGGCTCATATGCACATGCAGCCGACACAATTTTCAAGTCATTCGCCATCGGCCATGTGGGAGTCCAGCGACATAGCCATTACGCTAACTGCTGGTTCCCTATAAGTGTATAATTTTTAAGATCAAAGAAAAAAATAACTTGGGGGAGCAGTAGGTGGCAGAGTGGTTAAGGCGTTGGACTCCCACATGGCCGATGGCGAATGACTTGAAAATTGTGTCGGCTGCATGTGCATATGAGCCCCAAATCCCAGGAGAAGGGAGGAGAAGGGATGGTGATGTACACATCCACCCTGGGGGGTGATTCCTCACTTTCCATTTCACTGTCTCTCTCTGTCTCACTTTGGCAATAGCAGGTGCCCTATGTCAAAAATGTAAAAAAAATAAAAGAAACACTTGGAGATAAACATGATATACTAAAATATAGGCTATTGAAATGCAATTCATTTTTTTCATGTGTCTAAAGTACACATGACAAATAACATTAGAGGTGCTCTAGAAATACTTCCTAGGTTAGTGGGCTAATAATAAATAATATACTAACCACTATTTTTAAAAAACATAAAAGAATTTTTAGCTCATGAATATTGGCTCAAAAGGAAAACACACCAAAGCACAATAACAAAGTACATAAAAGAATTTTCTAATAAAAGCAATAATATTGTTTATAAGTTTTCATTTTTATAATTTGACCAGCATTTTCTTAATAACAATCCAGTTGTAGTTTATGTTTACATTTTGGAGATAGTTCAGATCTTGCTAGGGAAGGACATTTGGAGGAGGGATACGGAGGCAGAGCATTGACGGGATGGGGAGGTGTGGTGTTATCTGTTGAAGATATTTTGATCAACTGGATTGGGAAGAAATGCTCACATATTGAATGTTCACTTTATAAGCTAAACAATGTGATTGAATGTATATAAAAAAAACAAATAAATAAAATTGAGGAAGTAACTTTAAATAATAATATCTCTTGATAACTTTAAATTAATAATCTCTCTTGATATTTCCTCCCTATAAGCAACCACTTACCTGTCCAGCACAATTCAATGAGTATAAATAACTCCAGGTATGCCACAGTACACATGTATATAGATTCAGGCAATAATTTTTCTAAGACAGTAAAAAATTAATCTCTTTGGCCTGTCAGTCAGTCGGTCGGTCGGTCGGTCGGTCGGTCTGTCTATCTATCTATCTATCTATCTATCTATCTATCTATCTATCTATCTATCCATCCATCCATCCATCCATCCATCCATCCATCCATCCATCCATCCATCCATCCATTCATTTAGTTTAACAGAGTAAATTCCTGAAGTTGTATCAGAAGTCATCCAGAACATATTTCTTCTAAGTTCTATCATTTAAAATGTTTCTTGGTAAACAGTGAGGCTCATTATTATTAAGGAATCACTTGTAAACACTTACAATGAACAGTTAATGATACAACAACAGAGACACACAGAGAAAGCACGCAGACTGACCTCATTCACTGTGGCATAGTAGCTTTCATGCTTGAATGTGGGTGAGTTGTCATTCCTGTCTCTCACCACGATTCGCACTTCATGGTAGATGACAGTGCCCACTTTTTTATTGATGCACTGGACTTGCACCACGATGGAGTGTATGTTCATTGGTGGCTGCAAGGCAGAAATTGTATCTTTAAAACATGAAACCAAATCTTCTAATCACTGTCAACATACTCATTTTTTAAAATGCAATAATCTAGAAGTTTGTTCTTGCAATATTTTAATGCTAAAACCATCATAATTATTTTATTGTTTAGCACTTTTTTTTTTTTTTTAGAAGTTGTTGCCTTAGGTTGTATGCACTTGCCAGAAAGACAGTAAAGGAAAGTGAGGAATGGCCATGCTGCAATCCCTTTTCCTCCATTCTCCTCCTGGGATCTTGGGCACATGCACACACACCGGGTGTGAGATTCAAGCCACCAGGTTGGGGACTCTAACTGTAGTCAGTCATCTGGGAGTCCAGCAACAAAAACGCTATGACAATGTCCCTTATTGTTCAGCTTTATCTCTTAATATATGAACTTCAGGTAGCATCCTGTTCATAGTTAGAGGATTACTGATGAATATAGCCACAAAACCAATTCTGAAAATTGGTGAGATGAAGCAAAGTTTGTCTCTCCAAAGATTAAAGAACCAATGATATGATATTCTAAATTTTTTAAAAAGTGTTAACTAATGAACCCTTGGGGAAAAACAGATTATAAACTTTCATATTCATTTATATTTTTGCTAGCTTCATTTCTGATAAAACTTAAAATATAGATAATCAAGAACAAAATCAACTCATAACTCAACCAATGAATTTTACTCATTTGGCATGTTTAAATGCTTCTTCTGCTAATCTTTTCCTCTTTCCAAATAGAAGCCCATTATACACATACACACATACACATACAGTGAATATCATCCCATATTTGTAAATACAGATTTACTATAGAATTCTGGTGTATACTACTAAGAAGCTATGTTATGTAATTTAATGATACTCCATTATAAATCTATAGTATACTTTGATTTATATCTGTCTGAATAATTATGCCTAAAAAAATTAAATGGAGCCATCATTAACAAATGAAAGTCTTTAGTGAAATGCCACATAGCACTGTGTTCTGAGAGCCACTCTATTTCAGGTTTTTTTTTTTTTTTGAGAAATTTTGCTATGGGGCACATGTACTCACTGGAGAGATAGAGAGAAAGAGACAGGAAGCCAGAAATCACCCCTAAGAGCAGGAGGCTATGCCATAATCCCTTCTTCCTCATTCCCCTCTTGGGATTTTGAGCAGACATGTAACATGCCCAATGTGAATTTCAAGCCATAGAGAACTGTGGTCGCCCACATGGGAATCCAGCACCTTAACCACTACACAACCTGCTGGCCCCTCCATTTCACTTTTAAACACTGATATAAATAAAGGCATTAAAGTATAAAAGTCTCAGAATTTCAGAAAATCTCAGAAGACATGTAATGCATTCAATGACAAAAGTTGAGGTTCAAAGTCATCTTAATAAGTCAGAATAATGGTTTACAAACATGGTAAAGTTTTTACAATAGTATATAATTTATAAGATATTTTAGCCTACCAATTTGGGGCATTATAAATAATACTTCAATACACAGTACCAACATACAAGTGCCTATTTGTTTAACTATTTTTATGATAAATTCCTTGAAGTGGAAAAGTGTCATAAAGGGAACACTTATTTGCTTAGGTCCCATGGCCATCAGCTTGTACAGCCAGGTTTCACAGCTACCTCTCTGTGACTCCATAGTCAGTGCTGAACACTACACAATACTTCTTTGTGATGTTTTTAATCTCTTACCATCTTATAACATTTTCCCTTTAAATATATTATTGAAATGACTAGTCCTGATCCCTCCATCTTGAACACCTTGTTTCTAGCCTCCCTCTTTTTGACTTTCTCCTTACTTATGTGTCTTATTTTATTTCTCATTCATCACTTGGCATATTGTATATTATATTTATTTGTTCCCATTTGTCTCCCTTCACTAGACTGCAAGCCTCATAACACTTGGGGGATTGCTCTAGGCATGACTATATCCTTCAACCCCTTAACAAGCACTGTGCCTAGAACAGATGAGCATATACCACCAGGAGTCAACTGCTTCACTTCCATTTCTACTTCTATAACCTTCTGGTCATATGCCCCAGGGAGAGGTACAAAGTCTCTCTGTATCTATTAAATTCATCTCTAAAATGGGGAAAATAATTACACCAAGTGAACAATGGTATCTTGTGCTTGTCCTACTTTTAACACATGATGAAGGTGAACTATTTTTATTTATAGAAAGGCAAAATTTTAAAAATGGAATATACAAAATATAAACTAATAATCTATAAAATTAATCTATAAGATTAAACTTTATAAGATAAAATAGTAAATGTTTAGATGAAAACTTGTTTAAAACTATACCAATGATTGCTGGGAACCAAGGATAAGTTCATTAAAATCATTGCATTACACATTTGTAAATGACAAGAATGCTAGAGAAACTACATCTAAACTGGTGGAAAATGTTGTTTAATCTCAAGATATTTTTATGGCCTATAAGGAAAAGGACAGTTGAATTGATTTGTATCTGTCTGAATAGTTGTATTTAAAAAGAATAAACGTTGGCATCATTATCAAAAGAAGAGAGGTCTCTAGTGAAACGTCATTTATTCTGGTATGCCATTTATTCTGATAGCTACTCCATTTCACCTTTAATCACTAATATAAACAAAGGCATGGAAGTATAAAATCTCTGAATGCCTCAAAAGGATATAGAATACATTTAATAAGAAAAGATAAGGTTCAAAGTCATCCTAATAAGTCAGAATAATGGGTTACAAAATAGCAAAGTTTTATAATACTAAATTTAAATCCTTCAATTTGTAATAGAATAACCTCAGTCACCCAATTATTATACATGGCTATAAACCTTAATGTGAAAATATAGCCATGCTATTTTGGGAGCTAAAAGCTGATTTCACATGTCAACACATAAATGGGCTACAGGAGTACTAATGCAAACTTTATATTCATCAATAATATCAGACGTGGAGAAGTATTAGAACAGCTACCATTTTACAATGAATAGAAAGTGAAGTTTGAATACCTTGTGAATATATAATAAAATTTTAGGAGGTTTAAAAGAGTGAAGACAAGATTTGCCAGACACCAAAATGGTTGTTGTGAAATGATCTATTAATTTATTTATTGTAGTTCCAGAGAGCAGAGATGGGAAAAGTGAATCTGAGCATATATTTTTCAATGTAAGTAAGAGAAACTCTTAATCCAAACTGACATAGAACAGAATGGGTTGTCCCACATAGCAATTCCTCTCACTGAAAATCTGCAAATTTGAAGATAAAAGATCATTTAAAAAGACTATTTTAGCCAACATCAGTAGATAAGATCACAGTGGCAAGTAAGCTAATTAAAATATTTACCATTCTTGTGACCCTACCTCTCCACCCCTCCATATAAATACATCAATTCTTCTCCCTGGGGCAGGCTGATTTACCCTAGGTGCTCTTTCTCTCAATAAACTTTCCTTTTCTCTTAGAAAAAAGAAAAAAAAGGAAAAGAGAAGTTCTCTGAAAATAATTTGAATTAGATGATTTCCATTTTTACTACCAGTTATTGTTTTATTAATAGATTTTTCAGTGCAGTCTTGCCTATTTTAATTTTAAAGTGAAATACAATAAATATGCATAATTTTAGCCCTTGGCACACATCTTAGAAGACAATCAGGTGAATTACACTTTTCTCAAGTTATTTATCTCCTAAATATTACAAGAGAAACCTATAAAACCACTTCATCTCAATTTCTGATTCTACCTCGACTGGTGGCTTTGGAATAGAAAGGTCACAATCTCTGCAAACAGAGGATTAAATACACTGTACATTGTGCCCCCACTTAGCCCTGTTAAGTACCCATAAATTACATATAACCAGGTCACCAGAACTCTTGTCACTCTCAACTTAGTACCCTGTGTATCTCTTAGTAGCATGGATAAAACTTAGCATGCAATAAATTCCAACCATAATGGATCACGCTGAAGGCAAGAATTTCCTGTGGCCTATATATAACACACGTTGTAATTTGGCATTGGAATAGATTCTACTCTGCTGTATAGGAAGATCATAAATACTTCAAGTACAGTTCTACTAGGTCGATTAGTGAGGGTTTAGGGATTTCAAAATGCTTAGAAATGTGTTAGGAAAATATTGGTTTATCTTTCATAACTAATGGCAAAAATAAGTCATGGAAATTTTACTGTTACTAACTCTCTTCAATTGCCTCGTTCATGAACCAAAGAATAAAAGCTGTACATAAACTGTTTGAGGATAATTACTTAAAACAACTACCATTCATATATATATCTAGACATGCAAACTATCCTCTCAACTTAAAAATGAAAGCTTAACATAATATTCTTAGTGTATACTGGTATATTTGCCTATTAGTGTACCTGTTTTCATACGTGCATCAAGAGTGCTGTATAAGAAAACTTAATGAAACTTATCTTTGAAAAGTGGGCTTGGGAGTATGAAGTAAAAGGAGAAAATATTCCAACATACATATATACATTCTATAATTTAAAATGACAAAAATATAAAATAGAAATTTTTGTCATGAGTTTCTCAGACCGTCACTAAGGATTTAACATGCAAAGTGAAGGTTTTATAAAGTATTTACTGATGAGAACAGAATAGATTATAACTCCCATCTTCAATCTAAGGGGAACTGGGCTTTTCTAGAATTCACATTATTTGGAAGTTTTCACAACTTACAGCGGGAAAAAATTAGCAGACCTGTAGGAACTGATTTTACTTTTCATAAAGTATAAACATAATGTATCTAATCCTCACAGGAATGAATGGATTTTGTATAATTCTTTTCCCTCTGTACTTAACTACTTTTACAAAATAATCTTCATTATTTTACAAGTAAACTGGAAGACAAGGAAAGAAAATAAGACACAATGTGTTCCAGAAATTATTTTTAAATAAAGAAGCAAACTTAAAGGAAATGACTGTCAGAGCTGTGAGTGACCTTCACAAAATAAACTTTCACAGTAAATAGTAGTATATGTACAGAAATCACTAAAGAAGGAAGTATCAATCTGAAAATATAATTAAGTATATGTAATATTCAGATAAATTATTTCAAATGAGTTATTAAGGACAGTTTATTAAATAGAAGATATTTGTTATAGACTAAGTTTAATGTGGGTTGGAATTAATTTGACAGGGTCTTTGGACACTAAAAAGCAAATTCCATAAAATGATATGAGATGACTATAAAGGACTATAATGCTAGTCAAAAAAATAAATTGAAGATTATGAGGAATTGCATGTAGTGTACCATTAGGAAATATTTTATGTAGAAATTAGCTCTAAACAGTCAAATAGTTATGCTGAAGTCAGTGTGAAATGAGGGTTGGAGGGAGAAAGGGAGAGTACAGAGAAGGAAAGCAGGAGAAAACATAGGCATGACATTTGTGAGACACAGAAATGGTTTATTACCTGTTGATAACATGTATAATATTCTCAACTGGACTGCTCTAAGAAGTACTTCATGTTAGGTAAATTCTCTTTAAAAGCCACATAATGTACAGTGATTGAATGTTTAAAAAAATAATAAGAATAAAAATATAATAATCTAAAAAAATAAAAATTAAAATAAAGAAAGAAATTAGCTTTTAAGACACATCTTGGTAGTAGACAGCATTTAACTGATAACATTGGATAAAAGTGATTTTTAAAATTTTGTCAGAGGACGTGTGTATTTGCTGGAGAGACAGAGAGATACACAGATAGAAAGCAAGAAAGCATCTCTCTTGAGGAATGATCACACCACAATCTCTTCCCTTTTTCTCCACTTCCTTTTCCTTTCAGGATTTTGGGCATGAATGCACATGTGCCCAGCATATTTCTCAGACCACTGGGTCACAGACTTGAACCATGCAGGTGGCCATGTGAGATCTAGCTACCTTAACTGCCAGGCCATAGGCTGGCCCAATAAAGATGATTTCAATCTTAAGTTCAAAAGAGTATCAGGGAGAGACCAGCAGTTAGCGTAATACTATGTCGTTAAACTCCCATGTAGTCAACCAAGGTTCGAGCCCTGGAACCAGTGGCTTAAAATTCACGCTGGGTGCGAGTGTGTCCATGCCCAAGATCCCAAGAGGAAAATGGAGGAGAAGGGACTGTGGCGTAGCCATTCCCGCTGGGGGGTGAGCACACAAGCACTATAGCAAAAACCTCTACCAAAAAAAAAAAAAAAAAAAAAGGACCAGCAGTTAGCGTAATGGCTATGTCGCTGGACTCCCACTTAGTCAACCATGGTTTGAGTCCTGTACCCTGTGCCTTAAACTCATGCCGGGCGTGTGTGCGTGCATGCCCAAGATCCTGAGAGGAGAATGGAGGAGAAGGGCTTACGGCGTGGCCACTTCCTCTGTGGGGTGATTTCTTGCTTTCTGTCTCTCTGTCTCTCTTTCTGGAGAGAGCACTCGCCCTATAGCAAAAACCTCTCCAAATAAAAAAAAAGAGTATCAGGAAATATCTGTTAAGATAAGATTGATTTATGTTTAGAAGACAGTAAATAGTTAATTTTCCTAAATTATAGTTTCTCTGTTTCCAAATAAAAGGAGATTATTTCTACAGTGTAGCTTGAGTCTAGGAAATCCCAAGGGCTAGGTATAAAAGAGCTTGCAATGAAAGGTTCTCTCTCCCTCTCTCTCTCTCTTTTTTTTTTTTTTTTGAGAGTTTTTTGCTATAGGGCACATGTACTCACCAGAAAGACAAAGAGAGACAGAGAGACAGAAAGCGAGAAATCACCCCCCCGGGTGTATGGCCACGTTGCAATCCCTTCTCCTCCATTCTCCTCTGGGGATCTTGGGCACGCACACACATGTGCCCGGTGTGAGTTTAAGCCACTGGGTCTAGGACTCTAACCACAGTTGACTACACGGGAGTCCAGTGACATAGCTATTACGCTAACTGCTGGCCCCAATGAAAGGCTCTCTCTTGACAAGGTCAGCATGGGTCTAAGGCACTGAATCTAGAACAGGTTGAATCAAGAAAGACAGTGGAGAGGACAATGAAGCAATTGACCAAGAGAGAAGAGACCTTGCATTGAAGTGATCTTCCTGAATGCAGATACAAATTATGATGTGGAGATGGAACTACCAAACTTAGCACGGATATTGGTGTGGGAAGGTAGTCAGAGCTGTTTGTACACCTGCATAATTAGGCTCTGAAAGAGAAGGAGTGGAGATGTTGGTGTCATGAATACAATTTCTCTCTGCTCAAAAGCTTTTTAAATTTTGCCCAGAGTTTTGAGTTAAGTATTACAAAACTGCTCCAGAATCATAATTTTCTTCTTCTCACTGGGATTATTGATGCATCATGATCATTATCTCCTGCCCAATAGAGATCAGAAAATATTGGCCAAGAAAGACAATAATTTGGCATTTCAAAGATCCTTATGTGATGTTCCTTCATTACTGAAACTCCTCATATTCTCTCCAGATGCCATACTTTGGTTGATTTATTATTTGTGACCCTCAATTATATAACTTCTCCTTTATTTCAGAGTAGGAAAATTATACTACTTTAGTAAAATAAAAATTGAAAACATGGTCTGGAGACCAGCAGATAGCATAATGATTATGTCACTGGACTCATGTATAGTTGACTGTGGTTCGAGTCCTGCACCTGGTGGATTAAAAATCACTTTGGGTGATTTTGGGAATGCATACCCAAAATCCCAAGAAAAGAAGGGATTGTGGCATGGCCATCCTCCCTGTGGGGTGGGCGGGGGGGGATTTCTTGCTTCCTCTCTCTTGGTGAGCATATGGCAAAAAACAAAGAAATAAATAAACAAACAAACATACAAAAACAGGGTCAGGCCCTGTAGACTAGTGGTTAAAGGAGTTGTACTCCACATGGCCAACCTCAGTTCAATTTCTGGGCTGGGAGGTTGAAAAAACATGCTGAGGGGACCAGCAGTTAGTGTAATGGTTATGTCGCTGAACTCCCATGTAGTCGACCGCTGTTCAAGTCCCGGACCTGGTGACTTAAACTCATGCTGGGCGCATGTGCGTGTGTGCCCAAGATCCCAAGAGGAGAATGGAGGAGAAGGGATTGCAGCGTGGCCATCCTCCTTGGTGGGTGATTTCTCACTTTCTGTCTCTCGGTCTCTCTCTGTCTGTCTGGCGAGCACACACACCCTATAGCAAAAACCTCTCCAAAAAAAAAAAAAAACCACATGCTGGGTACATATGGATGCATGCCCTAAATCCTGATGAAATTGAAAAATTGAATAACAGGGATTGTGGTGTGACTATTCTTGATTAGAGGGTGCTTTCTCCCTCCTTCTTCACACCTCTCTCTCTCTCTCTCTCTCTCTCTCTCTCTCTCTTGTGAGCCCACACATTATCTGGTAATTAAACATAAATTGGAAATTAAAAATATTGACCAGTAGGGCAAAACTTATGGACTAAGATTGAAACAGTTCTTATTCAGACAATCTCCTATAAGTTTTCTAATTAAATACAAATGTTTGGAGCTTGTATATTTATGTTTTATTTTTGCCCTCAATATTTTATAAAATCATTAGTTTATTAGCTTATTCTTTAACCATTAATGTTAAGATATTTTTGTTTATATTAAATTTGATTTTAGTCCTGTGTAGTCATAATTGTACAAATGTCACAAAAAGATAGTTGTGGCCTCTATCAATCAACAAAGTCTGGAAAATGTAATTTATAATGCCTTCTCGGGAAAAACACATGTTCTCCTAACTGCTTCTGGGAAGACAAATATAATTGAACATGGATCTACCAAGAGACTCACCCCTTCTTTCTTGATATAATTGATTGAAGCCAGTAAATATTTAGCTACTTCTTCACTAATTTGCAAAAAACATACAGGCGATAAAAATTTAGAAGGAGTGAACATAATAAACAGCTAAAGTCAAGTACAAAATGAGGAAATGAGGAAACAAACTTATTGACAAAGAAATTAGTTTGGGGAAGAAACAGAAAATATTCGTGAAGGCAGAGACCAGAGATCATGTGGTCCATGCCAAGGAGTTTTCCTCTGTCCTTGGTAAACTCAATTTTCAAAAACCAAATTTTTCATTTCTTTGATATTAAGAGTCTTAATACTCTCCCCTATCCATTTAAATTCACTTGAAGGGACATTTATATTCTCCTTATAAGCCAAAGAACTTTGATTAAAATCAGAACATTCTTAGAAAAGTATCATCATAGGGACCAGCAGTTGGCGTAATGTCAATGTCACTGGACTCCCATGTAGTCGACTCCAGTTCAAGTCCTGGACCCAGTGGCTTAAACTTACACTGGGTGTGTGTGCGTGCATGCCCAAGATACTGAGAGCGGAATGGAGAAGGAATTGTGGTGTGGCCATCTCCCCTGGAGGGTGGTTTCTCACTTTCTGTCTCTCTCTGTCTTTCTGGCAAGTACACATGCTCTATAGCAAAACTTCTCAAAAAAAAAAAAAAAAAAAACCCTCAATGTCTAAAATGTTAGTTTAAATAATATCTTTTTTTCATCCAATAAAACACTATGTAATTATTAAAATGATTATATAAATATACATTCATCTACATGGAAATATGTATATTAAAATTACATGCAAAATCATCATGTATAGCATGATTTGATTATAATTAATAAATATACATATCAACATGCATATATGCTGGAAATACTACATAGCAGGAAAAATACTAAATGTTATATTTTGCCTAGATAGAATAACTGTGTGTGGTTTTTTAATGATATATTTACCATAAGCTTATATTACTTTACAATTAAATGACACTATAATTGCCTATTTCTAGTTGTGATTAGATTTGTACAAAAAGCCCAAATTTACCTTATTTGTCTAGTAGCACTGGCCCATGCTTCACACAAAACAGATGGGCTCTGGGTTAAGAATTTTTGGAATAAAAGCCCTTTATAGTTTGATGAATGAAGCCCTCAAAGCACTGTGGCAGCAGGAAGAGTGATGTACAAAAATCAAAGAAATTCCAAGGTACAGCAATAAAGGACATAGTGAACTGCACTCAAATGAGAGGCAAATTGAGATTTATTAAAGACTCCAAAATTTAGACACAGAATAGATTAAGAGATGATCTACTCTATAACCTATTGTAAAGTGGATCATAAACTCTGAGTGACAATATGAGATCATCAGATTCACTAAGCTGACTATCTGACTTTTGGATTTCATGCACTAGGAATTTTGGGGTAGATCTGTGTTGATATACTCCCTAAGTTCTTTCAGGGTCCTGTACAATTACTGGTTATAATCCTCCAACCTCTGCTCCCTTTTCTACACTCAAGAAAGATGGAAATGTAGATAAGTGAGAACAAAATGACTCTAGAGGGCTACTTAATTCTACTACAGTTCTTCAACTTTAAAAAAAGATACAACTTTGGAAATGTAGCTGTTCTTAAGAACAAAATACTTATGTCGAGCTTCCTGAGGACTATTGGAGGTGACCTTAGCAGGAACCGCGCTCACCTTTTTCTTCTTCTGCAGCTATAAAAGCACACAGCCACAGTGTCACCTTTAGCCCAGGCTTACTACCAATGAGAGCAGCCACCTGTGTCCACCTATCAAACTCTCGGTCCTCAAGTCCATAGCTGAGTGGCCTTCTCCTACTTCGCCACTGTTGGGGAGGAATGGGTCACCGCCATGCTTTTCTTACTTTGCCTAGGTTACTGCCTCTATTCTAAGCACGGTTTTCTCTTGTTATTCAGAAGCCTGGCAAGCTTTCAAGATATTAAAAGGGAAAATACAAGAATTCTCTCAGACACAGATGTTCCCTTTCTTTTTCATTCATCTTTCAAAGAGTTAAATTTCTTTTTGTTGTGGATTAAACCCACGAATTGAACTCAAATTATATAAAGAAAATTTAATATCATATCTACCAATGTATATAGACATTTAAATATAATAAAGTCATAACACAAGGGCAAAGAAAAAGCAAACCACTAACATCTCTATCCAGAACTCTGCCCGTGCTGTTCAGGAAGAGCATTTGTTTAACAGGATCCAACAACACCCAGTAATCCACATTGTCCTTTAAAGAGAGCTCGATGGTGGGATCTGGTCCTCCGGCGGTCCCTTTGATCAACATGTTGTCCACCAGAATTGTACCTGCAAACCAAAGAAAGTTCTTTGAAAATAGATTCTATTCATGTATCCCTTAACACAGATTATCCTGTTAACTCCTGGCTGGTTTACTAATCAGTCTTAGAATAGAAAATACTCATTTGTATATCTCTCATAAGACAGAAAATGCTCTTTGACAAAAAGGCAAAAAGATCTTCCTTCTAATATTTATAGATGATAGTCTAAGGAGGATAAACTCAGATACCCCAGGAGTCGCATCACGTTTCTTCTTTCTCTTTGGCAACATGGATCTGTTCCCCTCCCTGTCCGTTACCTCTCATAGAAGTTATCACTGAATTCTATCCCGCACAAAAGGAAGAGCCTGTAATAACAATGCCTGATACTTCAATTCACCCGGCAAGGCTTCTGATATGAAAAGAGATATCTCGGAAATAAGAGAGAGAAAGAAAAAGGAAGAGATAAAGAAATAACAGTCTCCTAGGGTGAGAACTGCTTCTTTTTCTTTTATCGTAGAACAAATCCATAAAGCATAAATCTTAATGTGAAAGACAAAACTAGTATGCAGGCGCACAACAGAAGCCATTCTTCTTGAAGACACTTCTGGCATACTCGGCTAGAACAACACACTACTCTAAGTAGCAGTTCAGTGTTTGCTTTCTTGCTATTTTTTTCAGCAGGCAGTTCTTGAATAAGAGCTGAAAAGAGAGCAGGTCTCTAAAATACTCTGAGATCCCATGTGTTTTCCAAGTCGATTGCAAACAGCACTGATGCAACTCAAATCCCATTTCCCTCCCACACAGCAATGATCTCTTTGCCAAACAATAATGCACTATGGCTTAGAGCAATCATTGCTGACTGATTCATTCTATCAAACTTATGGCATATAGAAGAGACGTGGCTGTGTAAAGAAACGTCTACTCTCCTAAAGACACTAGGAAAAAATAGAAAATATCCAGAGAACTCATTGCCTTAGGAGAGTGCAAAAATATTTCTAGATATTTTCTAAATATAATCCGGCTTGAAGAATATGATGCAAAATCTACCCGTTGCATTTTCTCAATACATAAAATTGACCTAAAAGTTATACCACTAGATAATTATTTTGAGAGGATAGATGGGGGAGGGTCTCTTGAAAATATTTTCTCAACAATTCAATAATAATAATAATAATAATATTTTATCCTATTATTACTAATGAGCTTTATCTGCCTAGAGAATGTTGAATCATTTTTATTTTGTAACAACAAATGTACAAAATGTTAAACATACACTTTCTTACACATATACCTTTATAAATGCCTATGTTTCTTCTACCTTTTCACATACTAGCATGTGAAAACGTAAATACTGAGTGAAACAGACCTTTCTATTTTCTGATAGACATAGCAAATAAATAGCCTATAGACGATACTCCTCAAGGTGTAGATCAAAAGTTGATGGCATTTTCTTACTAAAACTATGTTAAAGAACATGTTCAAAGCTCCAGTATACACTAGTTTGCAAATACTTCACATGACTTACTTTCGAAAAATTATTTGGCCTATATTTCTCTATGTACTTAAGAAAATAAATGGGATTCAATTTTCTAATCAAGAAAAAATATACAATAGGCAGATCAACTAATGTTTATGCCTTGACTCAACAGTGCATAATAGCAGCACTAAAGCATACTTAGATATCAGACAGGCCCAACAAGGGAAGGGGGCGGCACTCTCCTTCATAAATCAAATGGTTTCCAACCAGAGAAAATTGCAATGCTTATTTTAACTTTAATAGCTATTAAAGCAGTGAAACAAAAATACTGTATCCAGATTTAGGTTTTATTTAATGTGCTCTTTTCATTTTCACAGAAAAGATCTAATTTTTTTTTTCTGGCTTTTTTGTTTTTCTTATTCTTTTCTGACTTCCAATGAATGAAAATCAGCTATGTATTTCTATTGCTAATGTGCTGAAAAGAAAAGAGCTTTGGGACCTTTGGGGCCAGTGGTGTGGTGGTTAAGGTTAAGATCTTTAGGTCAACTTGAAAACATACCAGTTGTGCATGCGGGCACCTGGGAAGCTGGAGGGCAGAAAAAAGGGGATTACAGTGTGACAAGGCTCTATCAAATGTGCTTCCCTCTCTCTTTCTCTCTCTGTCTCTCTTTCTCATGCATATGCACATGCCAAGGAAAAAAATATGTTTTGAGTCACCCCTTAGTGCCGTGGTTAAGTTCTGGTGGAGGAAGCTGGATCCCATATGGTCAACCACAGTTCAAATCCCAGCCCCAGTGACTTGAAAAACACACAGGATGTGTGTGTGCACGTGTGCCCAGTATCCTCCCTGATGGTATGGAAGAATGGAAGAAAAAGGATTGCAGTGTAAACAGGCCCCACTGGGGGGAGCTTGCTTACTTGCTTTCTCTCTCTCTCTCTCTCTCTGGTAATTACAAAATAATATATAAATAAATAATTTTTTAAAGTCTCCCTGTTATTTAGGTTGACATCTCTTACCTCCTCTTTGCAAGCTTCCCTTTTTGCCAATAAAATCTTTGGCATAACCTGTCCCATGTGATGTTTAAAATACATTGCCTTCCTTGACTCCATTTTAAATATAAAGACACAGAAAAGGTAAAAAATACAAAGATAATATATACTGCATAATGCTCATAAGAAAGCTGGATAGCTCCATTAATATTAGCCAGAACAAGGAATATTATTAGGAGTAAATGGACACATTTAATGCTATTGAGGGGGGAATAGACATTGTCCTTGAAGAG
The DNA here is from genome assembly GCF_000334495.1 of Tupaia belangeri chinensis. Classification (NCBI taxonomy): domain Eukaryota; kingdom Metazoa; phylum Chordata; class Mammalia; order Scandentia; family Tupaiidae; genus Tupaia; species Tupaia belangeri. Next base: position 1,766,200 of record NW_006159584.1, read on the forward strand.
ATACGACAAACAGAAGAGATGATACCCGGGACCAGCAGATGTCATAATGGTCATGCTGGTGGACTCCCATATAGTTGACTGCAGCTCGAATCCTGGATCCCGTAACTTAAAATTCACACCAGGCACATCTATGTGCATGCCCAAGATCCCAAGAGGAGAAGGGATTGTGGGTGATCATCCTCCCTGGGGGGGGGGGGATTTCTTGCTCTCTCTCTGTCTCTCTCTCTCTGTCTCTTCCCTCTGTCTCCCTGGTGAGTACATGTGCCTTTATAGCAAAAATCTCTCTCAATAAATAAATAAATAAATAAATAAATAAGAGAGAAGAGCTGATACCCAAGATGGAATTATACATTTATGGAATTGTCCTTTCACCTTGGGGTCAAAAAATATGGTGACAGGCCAGCCAGTGATGTGATTGTAAAGGCAGCTGGATTCCACATGGCCTACTGTGTGTTTCCAGTCCACAGTGGCTGCTTGGAAAACACTCTAGGAGCATGCACATGTCCAGAATCCTGAAAGGAAGGAAAAATGGATGATAAAGTTTACAGGGAAACTACCTCCCATGAGGGCTGCTTTCTCTTTCTCTGTCTCTAGTAAATGTATGTGCCATCTGGCAAATTAGAACAAAACCTGGTGGTGATCAGAAAATAGTGGTGGTGATTAGGAAAAAGGAATTCTACTTGCCTGATACATCATAGAAGTTAAGAGCGCGGACCCTGGAATTGAGGCTTAGAATCTAACCATGGATCCACCACTTGCCAGTTATGTGAAAATGGACACATTACTTAACCTTACTCACCCTCAATTTCTCTCTTCTACAAAATCAGTACTATAATAGAACAGACATTTCTACTACAATACCATATTTATGTTACTGAGAAAGATTTGAGTTCAAGTTTCTAGAACACTAACAATAACTAAAATAATCATAATCACAATAAAAATAGGAGCAGTTAAATATTTTAAAGATATTTTCTTCAACTGGAATCCCAGTCAGTCTTTTATAGTGTTAAGTACTGTGGTTTTCGCCTTTTCTTTGAGAAGTAGTTATTGAGAGTCATTAGATTCTAGAGACATTTTTCATTAAAATTGAGAACTTCGTCCATCATTAGCCTCCTTATTAGCCTATTGTTTTAATTGAGAGAAGTGACTTTGCAGCTCCTTTATTTCTACTCCCAGATTCACCAGAGATTAACGTATTATTAATCATAGGTGTTCATGTAGCCACTCATGTAGACTCCACTTGCATTAGATAAAAGTGCTTTTTTAGTTTCTGTTTTAAGAACTTCTATTACAACAAAGTTTACAAAGTTTGTTTTTTTGTTTGTTTGTTGTGTTTCTTTTTTTCTTTTTGTTTTTTTAATTGTGAGGAAAGCTTCTCCAGCCCCAGACACTATGGCACAATCCTGAAACATCATGCTCCAGTCCTCAGCTTGGGACAACACAGGAGGCCTAGATTCCGTCCCTGGTCCAACCTCAAGGTGGCATGTAGGAGCCATGCCTGAAATCCCAGCTACTCCAGGAGGCTGAGGCAGGCAGAATTCAAGTTTAAGGGGCCTGGGCAAAATACTGAAACCCTGTATGAAAAGAGTTGAGAGTGGTGGTAACTCTGTAGTCCCAGCTGAGAGGCTGAGGCAAGAGGATCACAAAATGGCATGACCCTGTCCTTAAAAAGGAAAACAATAGGGGGGCTGGCAGGTGGTGTGGTGGTTAAGGGCCCTGGACTTCCACATGGCTGACCCCAGTTCTAGTCCCAGACCTGGTAGCTTGCTTTCTCACTTTCCCTCCCTTCCCCTCTCCCTTCCTTTCTCTCTTACTCTGTCCCTCCCTGGTGAAGAAAGGAAGGAAGGAAGGAAAGAAGGAAGGAAGGAAGGTAGGTAGGTTTGTTCTTAGAAATAAAAATCGGAAAACTTATGTGTGTATATTTTATTAAAAAAAATAAAGGCAAAGCAATAAGGACCAACAGATGATTACATTGCTGGACTCCTATGTAGCTGACTGCAGTTTGAGTCCCAGATCCAGCAGCTTAAAACTCACACCAGGCACATTTGTGTGTGTGCCCAAGATTCAGAGAAAAGAAGGGAGAAGGGATTCTGTGTGATCATCCCTCCCTGGGTGGGGGTGGTGATTTCTTGCTTTCTGTCTGTCTCTCTGGCAAGCACATGAGCCCTATAGCAAATATCTCTCTAAAACAATAAATAAATAAAAACTTATAAAATACATAACATAAATTTATGAATAAATTTAAATAACTAGAAGATAACATGAGTCAAAACAACCTATTTATTATACCAACTTCTTTCCTATGGTTAACAATTGCATATGATGTAATCTGCACTAGAGAAGAGCCTGTTTTGCTCTGAGGCTAATGAGATAAGCCATGTGAAGGCACTGACTGCAGTTCCTGCACAGAATAAAGACTCCAGAAATGCTAGTTATGGATTGTTGTTGATGCTATTAACTCCGTTTCAGAATGAAAAGCATTTGAGAGTAGAGCAAAATGACTTACTTTCGGTCATAGAAATCTTCACAAAGCAGGTCTACCGTGCATGTCACAAGGCTAGAATCCGTGAGCAATGAGATAGGTAATACACATATAAAGTACAGGCCACAAGATGGAGTCACCCGTCTAGCTTTATTAAAAATCATCAACAAGAGATTGTGCACAGCTTGCTCAGACAAGGAACTGCCGCTCAGCTTAAAATAGTGGGCAATTGCAATCACAGCAATTATGACGTTCTCCGTTTCCCCACTACATTCTATAACTGAAATAATGGTCTCCAGGACCCAAAGCTCTCTAAGACTTTTTAGCAATCATTGACCACTAGTTTTCCAAAGGTGTAACCTGGCTAGTATGTAACCCCCACGAGGAAAAAGAATGGACAAGTTCACACTAACTAGGATGAAAGCGCCTGATGAAAGCCCCAAATTGGCAACCCACCTTTGTTGGAGCTCCCATTGCGGGAACTTTTCTCTCAATAAATTTCGCTTCCCAGTCCTCTCATTTCATCAGTGTTTCTAATTCTTCGTGATTGTGAGACATGAACTCGGCAACTCAGAAATCCTACATTATTATGTTTGGTCAACAAGTAAGTGTAACAAGAAGTCTGGAAGAATGTATATGAATTCCAAAGATTTGAATCTCAAATAAAATTACTGGATCTAGAAGATAGAGAGGGAATGTCTGCTTTAATTACAGACTTTAAGTCTCTAATGGCCAGGTTTTTCGAAGCTGCCTTCCAACTGATAAGCAACCCATCCATTCCCTCTATCACCACAGAGTGATCTACTTCTAACCTCAGACAATCTTGAAGTTTCTCAAAGAAACTCAAATTAGACTTGATGGCAGAAAAAGGTCTTATGAAATAAATGCACACTAGTAGCTATCATCATATTGAAAATGTTTTACTTATCCCCACCACAGTGTTTCGTTCCATTAGGAACTACACACACATACACACATACACTCACACACACACGCGCGCGAATACATTCATAGATGAGGGGACTTCAAAACATTCATGAAAATATGAAATTAAAGTATGAGTTTATTCCAGTGCAAAGACTTTTGAAATTCACAATGTCATGTGCATGTCATAATACATGTTTTCCATAAAAATTTTTGAAGACTTTGTCCCTATATATGTATATTACAGACATTAAATGTATGTGTGGTATAAATCATAACTGAGTATTCAACGTTTTCCTGGAAAAGTTATTTGCTTCCCTAAATAGGTAGTTATAACACAGATGGATTACTCTCTGAAAATGCTGTGGAGGTGGTGGGGGACTGGGCATCCATTGCCTTTATAATTAACCTAATTCAATGAAGCTGAGAGAGTTAAGTTCTACAGGGAGGAGAGTAATTGACTGCTTGGGTTTGTTCCAAACATTAAAATAAGGAAAATTACCATGTGTACAGAACCTACAACTAGGCGCTATGAAACAATTAATTACTCAAAGATGTATAACCAGTATGAATTGCTCAGAATTTCTTCAGTTTCTTTCCCTGGTTTAACCAACTAGAAAAATGTTCAGCTTTATAACCAGGAACATTTATTGCTTTCTCTAGCATGTTTCTTCCTGAAAACTAAAACTTAAAAAAAAAATAAAAAAATATATATGTACATATGTACACACATATATGTATATATACACACACATATACACATGTACATGTGTGTGTATATATGTATGTATTTTTTTATATATATAAAATGAAACCAACTCTCTAGTATTTTCACATTTCCCTATTCCAAGAGTTGAAATGACCTGACCAGGGGGACTTAGTAAAAGTAGATTCAAAAGCAAATTCCAGATCAAGTACTTTACAATTTGTATCTCC
>NW_006159584.1:1770663-1807518 GCF_000334495.1 Tupaia belangeri chinensis
TTCCCTACATATTGCTGTTTTTAAAAAAGTTTATTTCTTTCAAAAGATAGAGAAAGAGAGGGAGAAAGAGGAGAGAGATAGCAGCCCGAGTGAGGTCTTTATGTTGCAGTCCACGCTCAGCTGTAGCCAGCCTGGATTGTCAGAAGCTTTCATGTGCCCAACTTGACAAGGAAATCTTGGAATATAAAACTGGGACATTCCCATGTGGATCCAGTATCATTAACCACTGCTTTACCACTGTGCCACAGCTACCTCCACCTCCTCCTAGTCCCTGCCCCCCGTATATCTTGCTGTGGCCTTGGAAATATAAGAACACTTTTAATATGAAAAGAAGGTCTTGTCAGTTTTGTTTTGAGTTCATGGGAAACTTACACAATAATCCTATAGGTGTATGCATTCATTTTGTGTAATTCTATTTTTATAATTTTCTTGTCACAAGTTTAAAAGGTTAAAAGGGAGATAACTCCAAATAGTGGAATGAAATGTTCATTGCCCTGATTCTAGAACCAATTTCTCTAGTTCATTTTGGATAGATACAGATACAGGTACAGATATAAGTACAGAGACAGATATAGGTGTAGTCTCTGACCTTAGAGCTTGCCACTAGTTGGCGCTAAGGATGGTGCAATAGAACTGCAGGTTAGCCTGGGAGTATCAGTTTAGCGAGTGAGCCCAAAGAACAAGAGTCCCTTGAAACAGTCATGATATCTCCTTTCTACTTCAGCAGAGAACAGAAGGCTGAGCACAGAAGCTAAATCTTGAGATTAGGAGACATGGAGAGGCTCGTGGGGTAGACAGATTCTTAAGCTATCCCCCCAGGATGCATACTATTGGGCTGTATGCTTTGTGTGATTCCCTTTGAGTGTGAGTGGGACCTGTGATTTCAATTAGAAAATCAAAGGAATATTGAAAAAAAAAATGATAGCAAGTCCATGGGTAAATTACATTTAAAAAAAATCTATAGACGTATGAATTAACTTTTTTTTTCCATTTTTAGTGACTGTCTTCTCCAGTCTTTTTCTTTCTCATTCTTTTTTGCTGGTTTTGACAAAGCAATCAAAAGCATGGAAGCCCACATGGCAAGCAGTTGGGTAGGCTTCAGGAGCAAAGGGTACTCTCCCACAGAGAGCCAGCAAGACACTGAAAACTTCAGTCCTAGACCCATGAGGAATCAAACCTTGCCAACAACCTGATTAAGTTTGCAAGTGGAGTCTTCCTCTAATCAAGTCTCACATGGGGCTGCAGCCCTGAGAACTCTTGGATCACACTCTTACATGAACCTAAGAAGGGAACTTGGTCATGTTGTACTTTGAATCCTGACCCAGAGAAACTATGAAATAGTAAATGTATTAGATCTTAAGCTACTAAGTTTTGTCAATATTTTCATAAAAATACTAATATAGCTTCAAAGTCAAAAGAGCTGTTCGACATCTTGACCCAATACTTACTAACTCTGTGGTTTTAGGCAAGTTGCCCAGATTTTTATAATAAGTGATATGGCTTATTATGGGGAATAAAGAAAATAATATATGTAAGTAATGGTACATAGTGGCTCAATTAATAATGCTATTCATCCTACTGCCAAAGGAAATTTAGATAGATTGAAGAATATAAGGTTATTCATTTTTTTTCCAATAAATTGCGGCCATTATCCACAATCTTCTTAAAATATAATTTCACTTTCTTTACAAGTCAGGTAAAGGAAATTCAGAATATACAGAAAATTCAACAAGAAAATAAAAAGACCATAAATATGAAAAATAGAAAACAAAAAGGGAGCAACAGTTTAGTCACAGTTATCACTGAGAATCTGTCATGAAGCAAAAGGCCATTTCTTGCTGGCAAAAACAAAAGTGAACAAGATAATAAACAAAAGAGGTCATATTACTTAGGTCAAAATGCTTATTAGTATTAGGTGACTACTTCAACTGGGCTAAGTGATAAAAATGTAAATATTCTAAGTGAATTACAATATAACCAATTTACACACATGAAAGTGATAAAGCTGTATACTCCTAGAATACTTCAAAACTTTTGAAACAGAATGATGCAGTTGAAAAAATTTTTAAAAAGGACTATACCATATGTATATATATACATATATATATACATATATATATACATATATATATATACATATATATATACATACATATATATACATATATATATACACACATAAAATATATACATATGTTTTTTCAGTGTGTTGGTTATAGTACAGTAGTTAAAAAAACATATTCTGAGGACCAGCTGATGGTGTAATGGTCACTGTATTTCTATGTAGTTGACTGTGGTTCAAGTCCTAGAACCAGTGGCTTAAAACTCATGCTGGGTGCATGTATGTGCATGACCAAAATCCTGAGAGGAGAATGGCAGAGAAGGGATTGTGGCATGACCATCCCCCCAGGGAGTGAGTTCTCACTTTCTTTCTCTCTGTCTCTCCAATAAGTGCACATGCTCTACAGCAAAAATCTCTCTCTAAAAAAGAATTCTGATTTTCTACTGTCTCCCACCACTGGTAAGATTATAGAATTTAATGAGGAAGTTTCATTCACAAAAAACCCTCAAGGGTTGAATTAGAGAAACAAATATTGTTGAAAGAGCTGCTGTAAAATATGTTTGAGGACTGATATGGAAAGATGGAAGTCAGAAAATCCTTACTAGTTAAAGGTGCTCCACTTCTTCACCTGTGGCTCCAGTTAGTATCAGCTAGAAGCCTAGAATCTTGATGTTTTCCTTAGCTCTCTGTCCAATGTCAAGTCGCTAACAAGATAAAGATCCTATTTTTTTAACCAAAACTTTAAAGTTGTAAATTTGCTTTTGTTAGTGAAAATTCAATAACAAGCAATTGTTGTTGTTAGTTATGTGATTCTCAATATAAGAGATCTAAACTTTAAAACACTATTTGAAAGTTTTAATGAATTAAACTTAGGAATTTGTAAGTATGGTTGATTTGATTTAAAGGGTTAATTCAGTATTTGGGAAAAATCCTGTTGAGTATGTCTGTCTACCTCTTTAGATCTTTAGATTTTTGAACAGTTTATGTTAAATTTGTAAATATAATTTAAAATGTTCACAGGAGTTCAATTATTATTATTATTATTATTTTTGAGAGGTTTTCGCTATACGGCATGTGTACTCACCAGACAGACAGAGAGAGACATAGAGACAGAAAGCGAGAAATCACCCTCCAGGGGGGATGGTCACACCACAATTCCTTCTCCTCCATTCTCCTCTTGGGATCTTGGGCACACATGCACATGCGCCTGGAGTGAGTTTTAAGCCACTGGGTCCGGGACACGAACCGCGGTCAACTACGTGGGAGTTCAGCGACATAGCCATTATGCTAACTGCTGGTTCCCAAGAGTTCAATTATTAATGGTTGAACATGAAGTTCATAGTACAAAGGCATTAAGATTGTTAAACTTATAAAGTAATAGAAAAATCAAGAAACAAATGAAAGGATTTTTTTCCACTTACTTTTTCAAGTTTTCTATATTTATAACAGGAGTAATAAGATATATAAGTTGAACTTATAGTCAAATACAATTTTAATTTTAAGTGTATCATATGTTACATTTAATATGTTACAACCCAGACAACAGTTCATGCAGACATTCCACCTATTAAAAATAAATAAAAGCACCTCATTTAGTGTAGGAAAACAAAAAATATAGAAGAGAAAGAAGACGTTAAAGAGAAATGGTGTGGAATTAATTGGTAGTAGTGAAACCATGAACCTATATTTCAATGGTTTCACTTATTTTCAATATTTTTTGGAGTTTCTTTTTAATCCAAAACTGGGTTTACATACTAGGCAGTAAAAAAGGTCATATGCTAGTCCTCCCATATTTCTTTTCATGTTAGATTTAATGTATATTTCAAGTACTTCACTCTGTAGATTATTGTGTACAATAGTAAATGTGACTTTCCAGTACCTCTAAGAGAATTGAGTGGTTATAATTCTAAAGTTAAAACCAGTTTCTCACCTTTAAAATGATTCAAATAAGGAACCAACAGATGGCGAAATGGTTACATTGCTGGACTCCCACCTAGTCAACCACAGTTCTCGCTGGACACATGTGTGTGCATGCCCAAGATCCCAAGAGAAGAATGGAGGAGAAGGGATTGTGCATGGTTATGACCATGCACAATGGTTATCACCTGTGAGGGGTGATTTTTTGCCTTCTGTCTCTCCAGCAAGCACACACACCCTATAGCAAAAATCTCCCTTGGGACCAGCAGTTAGCGTAATGGCTATGTCGATGGACTCCCACGTAGTTGACCACGGTTTGCGTTCTGGACCTGGTGGTTTAAAAAAACTCACACCAGGCACATGTGTGTGCGTGCCCAAGATCCCGAGAGGAGAATGGAGGAGAAGGGATTGTGGCGTGGCCATCCACCTGGGGGGGGATTTCTCGCTTTCTGTCTCTCTCTGTCTGTCTGGTGAGCGCATGCGCCCTATAGTGAAAACCTCAAAAAAAAAAAAAAAATCTCCCTCAAAAAAGAAAAAAAAAATAACTCAAATAAATAAATGCTGTAAAAAATAAGGCAACTTCCTTTAATAAGAAATCAGGGTAAAAGATAAAACATGAAGGTCTTCTCATTACCTTAAATACCAATTAGAAATACACTAAAGAGTAAGCCAGTGGTGTGGTGGTTAAGGCAGTTGGATCCCACATGGCTGACTACATGATTTAAGTCCCAGACAAGGCAGCTTGAAAAACTGCACTGGATGTGTGTGCACATATGCCCAAAATCCCAAAAGGAGAATGCAAGGGCAGAGATTGTGATGTGGCCATCCCCCCAGAGATGCTTTCTCACATTCTTTCTCTCTCTGGCAAGCACACACACCCTGTAGCAAAAAAGAAACAGAAAGGAGAGAGAGAAAGACAGACATTGCAAAAAACTGTTTTATTTCAACAAGTCATTTACCTCTGGAAGAAATTAATTGACAGACCTATTGAATATGTGCTCAAGTGCTGTTTGCTTTTTTTTATGTAAATGTAGACAAAAATTAAGACCCTTTTCGCTATCAGTTCCTGTAACACAAAAATAAGCAAGCTCAACAAGTAAGGCTTTGAATGTACTTTTGTTAAAAGTTTTCAGATAAGCACATCATTTGAAAAGTTGAACCAGTTAACATCTCCTTTTTCCTTATCATAGATTATTGCCCTTTTAAAAAAGTCTAATACATAAATCAAGCTAAATTAAATCAATTTTGTTTGGTTTATTATTACTATTATTATTATTATTGCTTGGTCTCTAATATAATGAAACAGGAAGTATATCATGCATTTAAGAAGCTGTTTTAAAGCTTAGGTATAGTATGTTTCCTTTAGAAATATTGTATAGTTTTCATTGTAAAGCTCTTTCACCTTCTTGGTTAAATTAATTCCTACATATTCTATTTGATACTATTATAAATAAAATCATTCTCTTAGTTTCCTTTGGGGATTTTTCATTGTTAATATATAGAAATGCAATTAACTTATATGTGTTGACTTTGTATCTTGCTACTTTGTTGAAGTCAGTTGTTAGTTATGTCAGAGTTAATTAGTGTGTGTGTATGGTTTTCTTAGGGTTTTCCACTTAAGTGTATTTAAGGGAGTGGAAGATTGCTGAACTTTCACCAATATTCAAGATTTTTATCCAATAACTTTATCATCTTTATCAACTTTATACAATATTAATCCCTCCATTTCTCCAACCCTTCAGGATTTTGGCTATGCACACCCACTCTGGGTCAGGACTCAAACTGTGGTCAGCCATGTGGAATCTGGCTTCCCGTACAAAGTGCTTAAGTGCTCTATTACAGGGCTGTGCCTAAGCTGATTAAAAAATGGGCAAAGGACTTGAATAAGCATTTATCCAAAAAAAAAAAAAATTGACCAATAGTGCACAAAAAGATATTGAACATCAATAATCTTTAGGAAAATGCAGGTCAAAACAACAATGAAATTGCATATGTCAAAACATCATGTTCTACCATAAATATATACATTTCTCACTTATCAATTAAAAAATAAAATTATAAAAATAATAAACTGCCAATTTTATAGCCTATGGTTAAGGGAGCCAGATGTCAGGGGCAACCATGGTTCAAATCCTGATGCTGAATTCTAAAACGAAATACATGTGTTTGCATGCCAAGAAAACTGACAGGATGGAGAGATGGAAGAGAAGGGATTTGTGATATGACCATACCCCACTGGGGGATGCTTTGCATCTCCTCCTTCCATCTCTTCTCTGTCTTTCTTTCTTGCAAGCACATGCATCATCTGGCAATAAATAAAAATGAACAATAAGACTAAAATTGTATAGTCACTGTGGAAAACAGAATGGCAATTCCTCCAAAAAATTTAAAATAGCATTACTATGTGATTTAGCAATTGTACTTCTGGGTACATACTCAAAAGACTTGAAATCAGACTCTTAAAGAGGTATTTATGGACCTATGTTTTTATAAAGGGACTTCAAAAACTTCAAAAAAAATGGAACAAAAGTACAAGTTTACATTGCTATGAAAATTTATAAAATCCATGGTTGTTAGATTTTCGTGGTATGTATTTTCCATTAACTTGAAGACCCTCCCCCCCAACATAGCAGCATCATTCACAGGAGCTAAAATGTAAAGAGAACTCAAACATCCATTGATGGATAAATGGATAAGTCAAGTGTGTGTGTGTGTGTGTGTGCACGTGTATACATATATACATACATACACATGGAATATTAGCTTTACAAAGGGAGGAAATTCTGACATTTGTATAATATAGACAACCCTTGGAACCATTGTGCTAAGGTAAATAAGTCTGTCACAAAAAGAGAAATACTGTGTGATTCCATTTAGATGAGGTACATAGAATAGTCAAAATTATGGGGACAGAAAGTAGAAAGATCGGTGTTAAGATCTTGGAGGTGGGGTGAATATAATCGGAATAGAGTGTTTTACAAGATGGAAACTGTTCTGTAGACGGATGGTGGTGACAGCTGTACAATAAGACCAATATATGTAATATCACTGAAGTATATATTTAGAAATGGTTAAGATAATAAATTGTATGTTAAATGTATTTCATCACAATAAAAATTAAAAAAAAAAAAGATCTTCATTAGTCGGGGCCAGTAGGTACTGTGGTAGTTAAGTTGCTGGACTCCCATATGGCCCATTACAGTTTGAATCCTGGACCTGGAGGCTTGAAAAATCATGCTAGGTATGTGTGCATGGCATGCCCAAAATCCCAGGAGGAGAATGGAGAAGGGGGTGCAACGTGATCAGCCACCTGTGTGGGAGGTGATTTCTTATTTTCCCTCTGTATAACTCTGTGTCTCTCTATTGTTCTCCTTTTAGGCAAGCACATGTGCCCTATGCCTGCCTCCCTGCTTTCTTGCCTTCTTTCCTTCCTTAGAGATATTTTTGCCATAGGGCGTTTGCACTCACCAGAGAGACAGAGAGACAGAAAGTGAGAGATAATCCCCCAGCGGGGATGGCCATGCCACAGTCCCTTTTCCTCCATTCTCCTCTTGGGACTTTGGGCATTCACGCACACACATCTGGTGCGAGTTTGAAGCCGCCAGGTCCGGAATTCACTGCAGTCAACTACCTGGGAGTTCAATGACATAACCATATCTCTACCTGCTGGTCCCCAGAAAGCCTAACTTTAAAAAGTGGCAAAATGGAGCTAAAGTAAGGTAAAACATAATGCCACAGCCCCCATTTTGTAGATAAGAGAGAAGCCCAAGTTTTACTCATAGTGGCCCTTATTCTACCACTGGAAATTTGGTCTTCTCCTTACCTTAAGAATCTCAATTGAATAGAGTTCTTTATTTGAAACATAAACCTCTTTCACATATAATTGTGTCCTTTGTGGTCTTGTTTTTGATGCATCTTAGTTAATCTCCTGGGTTCCCACTTGGTCTTCTTGCCTCACTTGTTCTGTATCTGCTTGAGGGCACCAAGCAGGACCAATTACCCCAGCCTGAACAGAAAGTTTTTTCTCTACCTAGATGTTCAGCAGCATGAAGAGTACAAAAATGGCCACAGGACAATCTGAGATTTAAATTCAGCAGCGCTATTACTGAGTTTCCATGTGGAAATATTTATCCTCTGGTTCTAGAATTCAAATCTCACCCAGTCGGAGATCTCATAGGAGAAAGCCAAAATTCTTCATGCAGAATATTAAGTTAATAGTAAGAGGGACTACTTTCATCTTCACTCCATGGTTTCCAGGCTCAGATCTTCTTACTACGTAGCAGATGGGATAATATAATGACCCTAATATAAGGTATGTGGCACGTACTGTAGGGTAGGAAAACAAGAAAACTTAGCTAGCCTTCACCTGAGATTTCAGAGCTTATCCCACCATCCTCTCATTTGAGCTGCTTCTGAGTGAGGGAGCATGGTGGAAACAATAATGAATTATTCTGTGGATGTGAGTTATTTGCCATGTTTCTTTTCCTTCAAATACATCCCCTGATTGTAAATAAGGTTAGATAGCCATCATACAACAGTAAAAAAGGAGAACAACAACAACAACAAAAAACACTGGAAAAGTCACTTTCTGAGCATATGAATGTTGGCTCAGGCTGAAGCTCTACAGATAGGTAAGATGCATTTCTCACAATATCTATCCCTATTATCCTCCATGATAAAAGAGGATCTAATACTGCTGGGAGACCAGGTGCTTCTCCTGGGGAACAACACCCTGTTAGGGATTCATATTTGGCTTCATTTGTAGGCAGGTTGAATATTCAGTAACAGAGGCAGAGAAATCAGTCTTAGTAAGTCTATCTTACTGAACCCACTTCCCATGCTTGGCATTAAGGTTACATTGTACATAAGGTCATTTCTTTATTCTTATTGAGATCATGAATTCCATCACAGCATCTCTAACTGCCATCCATAATATACAAAGAACAGTATACAGAGCTCTTCAAGGAGGGTAGATGCTCCCTTTACAAATACATTTGTTAAATCTTTGTAGTATGGGTCCTCTGAGCACCCTTGAAGGGAATGGAAAACAGTAACTTACCAGGTTATGCATAAAGAAATAAATGAAAAAATCCACTCCACATTTCCATCAGCCTGGGCCTTTAAACTACTCTAGCACTTCTCAATTAATGTGCTTCTCAATTAAAGTGATTCACCTAGGAATCTTGTTAGAATTACAAATTATGATTTAATAGACACAGAATGGAGCTTTCTAGTTGATGGCTGTTACTGCTTTAACCTCATGTTACACAATAAAGTGGTACTGCAGCATCTCCAAAGGTAAGGTCCTCAGACATAAATAGCAGCCTCACATGGGAACTCAGTAGAAATCCATATTTGTAGTTCCACCCCTAAACTATTAAACTCTGAGAGTGGGGCTCAGCCATCTGTAATTTTTATTTTTCTTGGCTTATACTTTTTTTGCCATAGTGCATGTACAATGCACTTGAGAGAGAGAGAGAGAAAGAGAAAGAGGGGAAGTGAGAAATTACTCCCTACCCCCTGAGGATATGGCCCTATTACAATTCCTTCTCCTTTATTTCTCCTCTACTCTCCTCTCAGGATTTTGGGCATGCACATGCATACACCCAGTGTGATTCTCAAGCCACCAGACTGAGGACTTGAACCACAGTCAGTCATATGGGAGTCCAGGGCCTTAACCGCCATGTCACTTGCTGACCCAGTCACTGTTTTTATGTTCCTTGTTTTAAATTTTATTTATGTATTGAGAGAGAAAGATAGACAACCTAAGCAAGATCTCAAATCACAATTCACCTCTCTCCCCAGCCTTTCGGTCAGCTAGGACTGTAGGCATGTGCACAGAGACCAGCATGTACAAGGTGACAGAGTGAATGAACCCTGATCTTCCACACAACTTCCAACTCTGCACATCAGTGCACGAAGGCTGCCCATTGCAGCTGGGAGTAGCCATCTGTCTTTTAACAAGCCATCTGTGTGATTCGGATGCTTGTTAAAGTTGGAGAACTTTATTTTGTAAAATGCTGGGGAAATTCAGACATTTTGACCTCATTAATTATATGTTACCATTGAGACCTGGGTTCAGTTAACCAACCTAGCAGACTGTATCATCGCTTTTTAGTTTGCTAGCCAACACACTACACTGAAACCATAGTTAATGTACTGTAGTGAAAAAAGAATTCAGCCTGAGCAAGTTGTATATTTCCTTTTCCATTGTTTAACCCCTTTAGAATTCACTCCCAAACATGCTTACTAAACCCCTTCCAATAGAATTTCACAATGTCCTCTACCTATTTTGGTGTATAGATGATCTTGTATTGGAACAAATCTCATATTCCTGTTCCACTGGGAGCTAACATTTCTTATGGGCCTAGGGGCAAAGAGGGTTGACAGGCATGGGTCCTGAGAAGAATCACCATCAGCCTATGAAGAAACTGAGTAGAATTAGTGTCAAGCTGTTAAGCAGAGGAGGTCTCATTTCTTGGGGGACTAGAGAAAGAGGGTCTGCCTTCACTGGCCAGAGAGGTTCAAGGAATTCAGAGATTCAATGTCCTCAGCTTTTCATGGTTTCATTTCATGTCTCAAAGTCTCTTTTATCCATTATTATTTTTTTTCAGTGTTACTGCTTTGACTTGAGACACCCAAAAATTCAGATGGCCCTGCATTTCTGTAACACTTGCAATCACTAAAAAAAAATCTGGGTCTTTTTCAAAGCTGCCGTGGAGACCTTCTAGTTCTCCACATGTGTTCTTATTGTATTTTGTAGCTGTTAATTTCACATTTCCCTATGTACATTATCTAAGCTTGTCAGGGGAAACCAAATGTACTCATAATTACTACTGTTACCATAGTGATGAAAGGCTTCAGCCTTGATCATCCAATACTCTACACCTGCACTTCATCCCATGCCACCACAGGTGCTAATTTGAGTAATTGTGCTGCCATATTTGGCCCGGAATGACCATATACCATTTGGATCCCCCACCCTTAGGAAAGAAGGTCATCCCAGGCTCCACAAATAAATACACAATACAATCCAAAAATCTCATTATGAGTTTTTTTCCTTCTTTGGAGACAATTCAAGCACCAAATACTATATTAGTTGGTTTAACAGCAAAGAGGAAAATGTCACTCTCCAAGTAAGCTAATTCAATGTTGGTTTAGGCAAGGAATGCTTTAAGAAGTATGGGTAAAGGAAATTACAAAAGGTAATGTCAAGCATTGAAAAAGAAACAAGTTATAAAAAAGAAAAATTTCACCAAAACAAACAAATTCGAATCAGAAAAAGAACATCACATAGCATGTACCACATTTACAGAAGGCAGCCCGCTTGGGAAGAACCTACAGGGAAGTTCCACATACATGGCTCTTATTTGTCTCTCTTTCTTCACATTCTCTTTACCCACTGGTAGAAATCAAAAGAAAGCAAAGGGATTCTGCATATGCACACACATGTGCCTGGTGTGTTTTTCAACCCACCAGGTCCAGGACTCGAACTGTGGAGTCAGCCATATGAGATCCAGGGTCTTAACACCAAGCCACCTGCTGGTCCTTCCCCTGCTTTTAAATTCTTGTCTTCATAACTTTATTTTTTGTATGTCTTCTTTCATTTATGACTCCTACCTTAAATCTCCAATCCACTCTTCCCAAACAAAAACGCATATCCTACTGCCTCCTCCCCATCTTCATTCACATCTCTAATAACCAAAACAAACTGAGAGCCGATTGAAGTGATCTCTGGATCTTTCCATTTCTGTGTCTATTCCTCATATTGTTTTTCTCTCATCAGTTAAAGGAATCTCCATTTTCCGATTTTTCTAGGCACAAAATTTCATGAGTGACTTACTTTCTCTCATGTCTATATTCTGTGTCCATGAGAAAATTGTTTTGTGTACAGAATATGTCCAGAATTTGATCCCTTTTTAAATTACCTTTATTGGTACAAACTCAGTATTCACCAACATTATCTTAAATGGGCTTTCTGTTTTAGACCTTATCCTGCCTCAGTCCATTTTCAACACAATGCCAGAATTATCCTCCTAAACCATAAGCAGTCTCGGAACTTTCTTTCTTTTTTTTTGCAGAGATTTTTGCTATAGGGTGTGTGCGCTCGCCAGACAGACAGAGACATTAGAGACAGAAAGCGAGAAATCACCCCCCAGGGGGGATGGTCACACCTCAATCCCTTCTCCTCCATTCTCCTCTCAGGATCTTGGGCACGCATGCACACGCGCCCGGCGTGAGTTTTAAGCCACTAGGCCCGGGACGCGAACCGCGGTCGACTACATGGGAGTCCAGTGACATAGCCATTACGCTAACTGCTTGTTCCCATTCTCGGAACTTTCTAATGGTTCTCAATTCCCCATAAAATAAAAGCCAAATTCTTATATTGTTCTAAAATTCCTGGCACAAATTGGTCCTTGGGCCATTAGCCAACAGCTATTTTCCCAATACATCAAGCACTCTCCAATTTAGCCCTTTGACTTGTGTCCTAAACCTATAATAAAACTTCATTCTCCAGAAAGACACAAAATGTATCCCCTTACCACCTCCTTTTTCTTCAGTTTATTTATTTTTACCTTGAGGAAGAGAGGCAGAGAGAGAAAGACAGCAACCTTGGCAGGGTCATAGTCTATCCCCAGCCTTCTACCAGTCCAGAATCAGGGACAAATTCATGCCCTGATTGAACACAGGGTGAACACAGGGAGGTCTCTGAATTTGAACCAGGACCCTTCTCACATGGGATTGCCTTGCAAGGTAGCAAGAGATCCTGCTGAGCCACCAACTGGCCCTTCACTTTGTGGTTTGTACTTCGATATCAATAGCTGGTCTGTACTCTATGAAGTCATTTTGAATCACTCTATTTAATGATATAACATACTTTATAAAAACACACTGACTTATGTTTTCTCATAAGTTCTCCTTCAAGTTCCCCAACACCCTAAAAAATACCTTTTAGATTTTCCTTTTTCAAAGAATTATTTATTTAATTTTATTCTTATTATTTTTAAATTTTCTCATAGACAGAGAGAAAGTGAGAAAGCAACCCAACAGGAGCAGGATTTGGACTGTAGTTGGCCACGTGGGAGTCCAGAGTTTCAACCACCATGCCACCTGCTGGCCCAGTCCTACATTAACTTCTGTAGAGTTCATTAAGAATCTAATTTTCCTAAGTAATAGGTTTATTTTAACTTGTGAACATTTTGAAATTTGTAACTGAAACTATATCTCTTGTACTGATTGTTATAAAATTTAAATTAAAAAAATCTCATTGTTCATTGGTGAATACATTATCACAAAATTCATCTTGGCCTCTCTCCATTCTACCAGGACTTTTTTGGTATGCATGCATATATGCCTGGTGTGTTTTCCAAGCTGCTAGGTCTGGGATTCAGACTGTGGATGATCACGTGGGATTTGGCCCACCTGTGTACAGTATTGACCTGCTGCCTTATGGTGCTAATCCTTTCTTTTATTAATCTGTTTTTGTGTTTACTATTATAAAATATTTTACACACCTAAAAAATTATCCAAAAGTAAAAATATGATATAAATACATGAATACAAGTAGGCATCTGCATTTTTTATTGTTCTATTGTTCTCTCATGGCTATGGCATCGATGTGTAACTAGCTTTATCAGAAAAGCAAAATTATAATGAATATAAAGCAATCAAAAAAGTTTTTCAAAACTGCTGTGTTTTGAAGTTCTTATTTCACTTGCTTTAAAAAAGAGTTCTTAAAAATATAAAACTCTTCTGTTAGAAATGTTCTCCCCATGAACATTTGTACCAAGAACATTTAGTCACTAAAACAAACGAGCTCTTTCTGGGATTAAACAATTCCGCTCCTGGGTTCTGACTAAAGAGAAATTCTTGCACATATTTAGCAGAAGGCATATATGTGAGGGTTTTTGTGTACGTACCAGAATGGGGAAAGACATTTCCTGTCAGTTTTGAGAAAAATGAACCTGTGTACATACACACTTACATGTGTTAGATTAACTGGAAAATCGTGACATGTTTTTCTATGCAAAAATGCATAATGACTTGCCCAACCACCCGATATTATAAGAAACCCAGTTACATGCACAGACAGATTTTTCTGTTTGGAACTCAGAACTTAACAATAAAATTACTTAACAATAGTAATTCTTCCCTCCCATGCTGTTATAGTTGTTGAGGAGCAGCCATTTTCTATAGCATGATCCAACAATATTTATGGAATTGTCTGGGCATAAGGCACAGCATTTACCAATCAAAGAGCCTGTCCTAGGATTGTGAACCTGAGTTCCTGAAAGAAAAGTCAGTTCCTTTTCATGTGGCTATAGCTTAGATATAAAGCTTGGGTTGAAAATTGTCCTCAGGGAACAGAAACGAGTGCACAGCATCACAGAATAGCAGAGATGTAGCTACTGTCAGGTAGCTGAGGTGAGAGTTGGGAAGAGGAGGTCCTAGCCGTGTTTTAGATTATACTTTCTGCAGTTCGTTCTTTCCTGGGTTATTCCGTGATAGTCCTGCATCCTTCTTCCAGATTGTGATTTAACTGAGGCATATTTCCATTTACCTACTTGTGAGGAAGTAGTTATGAAATGATTATATAGATACCACTTTTGTAATGTAAATTAGGCTAGGTGTTAGTTTTTTGTAAGCATGTTCAGTCAAATCTATTTGTAAGTTCATTTATATAATGAACCTGTCTCCTTGCAATTAGATGAGGGAAAACAAAATCAATAAAATGAATGAAACAAGTATATGCTAAATCACATTGCCAACTCTTCTTAGTTTTCTTTACCGGAGATTCAAAAAGGATTCAGAAAGTAGTAAGTACAAGATGCTACTCTCGACTATTTACATTATACAAAATTTATGTTTTTTTTTCTTTTAACCCTCAGGCTAACTGTATCTTGCTTTAACAATAATTCCAATATAGCAAAGAAATAGAAAACCCTATAACAGATCTTTAGGATTACTCCCACATGATAATTTTATTTTTTCCCTATTAGCTTTGTAGATATTGAATGATAATCACTGATATCTCTCTTAAATTCTGTATCTTTTTCTCACTTTCTGTCTTCTCATCACCTTGAAACACAGATAAATGCCATTGTTACTACTGAAATCTCAGAGTTCACCATGTATTTTTTAAATATCCCATTCCATTCTTACACTTCTATTCCTTTACTTTCAAGCTAGGAATCTCATTCAATAATATAAAACTGTAATATCAACAATGCTCATGTATGCCTAGCAAGCCTTAAACCTATAACTAAACACCAAATGGTTGAAGTATACTACATTAACAGAATACATATATCACAGATGACATATAGACAAGTACATATACACTACACATGGAAAAACATACATATGCACATATTTAAAGAGAGAAAAAGACTGCTGAGAGGGACTAGAAAAATATGCATGTGACTGAAAAAGACATGGAAAGATACAAATAAGTTCTCATTTCCTCAACATAATAGTGAATACTTATAGACCTGTTGCCAATCTCACTGTTGCCTGAAAAGTTCTTTTGAAGAATCATTTAATTTTATTTACTATCATTATTATTATTATTATTTTAAATTTGCTATAGGCCATGTGTACTCACCAGAGAGAGGGAGAGAGGGAGAGAAAGAGACAAAGTGAGAAAGCAAGCAACTAGGTCCGGGACTCAAACTGCAGTCAGCCATGTGGTAGTCTAGTACCTTAACCACCTCGCCATCTCCTGGCCCAGCCTCAAAAGTTTTGACTAGGCAGAATGTGATCTTATTTTATAAAGTAGGAAACTTCAGGGTGAAAATTAAATTATCTTTTTTTTTTCTGCAGGAACTTAACCATATTATAAAAATATCACTCTATTCTAGTTCTGTAGTCTCCTATGGGGCCCAAATAGACTTTAAAAAAAATACAATGAAGCAAAACAAAACAAAACAGATGAGATACTAAACCATTTCTCTTGTTCCTGTATCCTTATATAATGATACAGCTATGAAAAATGTTTGCGTTGTTGCAAACAGTTAAGGGAAAGACATCAAAACTTTTTTATCATCCATATGGATGGAAATTCTCAGTATAATTTTAAGTTCTAAGAACACTTTAATTAATAATTGAAGTATTCAGTTCATTTCCATCTGAATTTAGATTCAAGCACTCTGCAACCTTGCTTTAGTCTCTGTGTTTAAAATCAATATAAAATCAGCTTTAATACACGCAAGCTCTCAGCATACTCTCTACTGTAATCACAGTACAACTAGGAAGCCAGGACAATTTCTAGCTAAAGGTAGAAAAGCTGTGTAATGAGGGCATATAACGATCTCACCAATTGTTATGTCATACAGATTGAAATGATTATCATTGGAACTACTGTGTTGGGTGGCAAAGTTTCCTTCTCAGGAAGAGCTCTCAGAATAACACAGATTATAATCAGGAGATGCCAAGTTATTAGCACTTATCAGATCATCTGCAGGGTAAGAGACTCCAAATGTGATAGTGGTCACTAAGCAGTGAGACAGTAAGAACAGAATGAAATGGAATATGGAGGATGCATAGCAGGTTCAGAGAGGAACTTGAGGAGAAAGAGATACATGAAAAGATATCAGCTCAATTTTCAAGTGTTATTCCTTGTGCAAAAGCTTCCATTCACAATCTTTTCAAGTGAAACTGGAGGATCTCTATCTTTAAAATATAACCTGTCTTTTCTTATCAAAAGACCTCGGAGCAATATTCTATCCATCATCTAGGATGCACACATATTCTCTTTCCTCCATTAAGCCTTGCTTCCTATTTTCAGTTTAAAATGCTGTTTCACTGGACCAGCAGTTAGCGTAATGGCTATGTCACTGGACTCCCACGTAGTCGACTGCAGTTCGAGTCCCGGACCCGGTGGCTTAAACTCACGCCAGGTGCGTGTGCGTGCATGCCCAAGATCCCGAGAGGAGAATGGAGGAGAAGGGATTGTGGCGTGGCCATCCCCCCTGGGGTGTGATTTCTCGCTTTCTATCTCTCTGTCTCTCTCTGTCTGTCTGGCGAGTGCACGTGCCCTATAGCAAAAAAAACTCTCCAAAAAAAGAAAAAAAAATGCTGTTTCACTTATTTGTGGAGAAGACAAAAATAACATTATTAGTGCAATTCCTCTTTTTGTTATTATTATTTTTAATAGACACAAAATATTGCACATATTTATAAGAGAGAGTATGCCTTTTTTGATACATGAATATAATGGTAATGATCAAAACAGGGTAATTTGCATATAAGTCACCGCAAGTATTTATCACTTAATTTGTGTTGGAAACACTCAAAATTTCTTCTAGGGCTAGCTCTGTAGTGCTGCAGTTAAACTTCCTGATCTTAATTCTGGTACTGAGATGGAAAATTCCTGCCATAAATTATATTAGTTATATTCATTTTTATATTCTTTTGATGATATATGACACCATAATGTAAGACATATTATATGATATGTAAACTTTTTAGAAAATACCCTTAAAAGCCAGCTATAGTGGCTCAAGCAGTAGGTTACTACCACATGATACTATAGCTGTACAGGAGACCTGGTTTCAGGTCTCTGGTCAACTTGAATACCAGGGTTCACCTGCGTGTGCCTGAGATTACTGCTGGGTAGAGGATGTATGAAAGATAATGGCAAGGAAAAACTCTTCCGTAGATTCTTGTCTTTCTCTGTCTCTGCTATAACAAAGCTTAATTCACTTGGAGTTAAGGTGCTGGACTTCCACATGGGTGACCACAGTGTGAGTCCTGGATCATGAGGCTTGAAACTCACATTGGGCAAGTGTGCATGCATGTCTAAACTCCCAAGAACAGAAGGGAGGAGAAGAGATTTCAGTGTGGCCATCCATCTAAGGAGTGATTTCTTGCTTTATGTATGTCTCTGTTTCTCTGACAAGCTCATGAGTTCTGTAGCAAAAATATCTTTAAAAAGAAAATTAAATTAATTAACTTAAAAAACTATCTTTTGCTGGGAACCACAGATGGCATAATGGTTATGTCCCTGTACTCCCACATAGTTGACCACAGTTCAAGTGTTGGATCCAGTGACTTAAAACACACCAGGCACTGTGAGTGTGTGCCTAAAATCCAAAGAGGTGACTGGAGGAGAAGGGATTGCACTGTGGCTATTTCCCTTGGGGGATGATTTCTCTCTGTCTCTCTGGTGAGCATATGCACCCTTATAGCAAAAATCTCTCAAATAATAATAATAATAATAATAAAATACTTATCTTTTAGGACCAGCAGATGGCATAATGGTTATGTTGCTGGACTCACATGTAGTTGACTGTGGTTTGAGTCCTGGACCTGGCAACTTAAATTTCACACAAGGTGCATGTTCATGCATGCCCAAGATCCCAAGAGGAGAATAAAGGAGAGGGGATTGCACTGTGGCCATTCCCCCGGGGGAGTGACTTTTCATTTTCCCTCTCACTGTCTGTCTGGTTAGGGAATGCATCATTTGGCAAAAACCTTTTAAAAAATAAAAAAAGAAACATTTGATTCTACCAATATTTGAAGCATCGAACCAGGCACTTAATGTCAAAGGTGTAATAGTCAATGGGCCAGCAGATGGCGTAATGATTACATCTCTGGACTTTCACATGGCCTACTTCAGTTTGAATCCCAGACATGTAGATCTGAAACTCATGCTGGGCATGTGTGTGTGTGTGTGTGTGACCAAAATACCAAAAGGAGAATGGAGGAGAAAGGATTGTGCTATGGCTATCCCCCTAGAGGGTGATATATTGCTTTCTGTCTCTCTGTCTCCCTCTGTCTCTCCATTGAATGTGTATGCCCTATAGCAAAAATCCCTCTTAAAAAAAAAAAAGATGTAATAGTCATAACTTTTGTGTTGACAGAATTTTTCCAGATGCCCTGGTTCTGCTGATATTGCTAAAATAAACATTCCTTATAAATTGGCCTGGGTATACCTCTGCAAAGCAAAAGTTTGTAATCATTATTGCAGGGATTTTAGACCTTTCAAAATTAATATAATCTATTTGAAAGTCAATGTACAAATCCCCTGAAGTCCTTAAAGTTAGGGGCAGGTTTCATGGCTTGTTCAATAATCTGTTATATCTTTCATTCCAAATACTTAGCTGAGTCAGGGTTTAGCAAATCAATTTGGCTTAATACCCCAGTTGGTCATAAGTATGTGTTTTGTTATTATTAAAAATATTTTATTCATTGTTACTAGTATTAATTTCTAAGTCTCTAAGTCTAACCCATGCAGCAGTTAGAGGTTGAGGTTTTAAAGTAATTATATGAATGGTGTATTTACTCTCATGTATTTAGTTTAATTTAACCCTTATATGATCAGAATTCACTTCTAGAAAATAATCAAACTTAACATTTTATTTTTTCCTAAAACAGACAAAAATAGTCCTAATTATTTTTAATTTGTGTTTAATTCCTACATTACAATCTTAACAACAAACATTATCAAACAAATTTTTAATTTATATTACCTTCATGAAGTTAGTTACATTATGTAAACTTGAATATGTGAAAACATAAATCCACACCTCTGAATTTTTTTTTGAGTTTTTTGTTCTTTCTTTTGGCAATAGGGAGCGTGAGCTTGCCACAAAGACAGAGAGAGACAGAGAGATAGGAAGCGAGACATTACCTAGGGGGAGGCATGGCCATATGCAAGCCCTTCTCCTCTATTCTCCTTTTGGGATTTTGGGCATGCAAGCACACGGCATAAATTTCAAGCTGCCATGTCCAGGACTCGAACCATGGTCAGCTATGTGGGAGTCTAATACCTTAATGACTATGCAACCTGCTGGCCCCTATACCTCTGAATTTTAATATAAACTTTCATGGACCAAAAATTACCACCAAAGATCCTCCAGAACAATGACTAAAGTTTCCATCTCTAGAATTTTTTTTTTTTTTTTGAGAGGTTTTGCTATAGGGTGCATGCGCTTGCCAGAAAGACAGAGAGAGACAGAGAGATAGAAAGCGAGAAATCACCCCCTAGAGGGAATGGCCACGCCGCAATCCCTTCTCCTCCATTCTCCTCTTGAGATCCAGTCGCACGCACATGCGCCCGGTGTGAGTTTAAGCCACCGGGTCCATGACTTGAACCATGGTGGGCTACATGGGAGTTCAGCGACATAGCCATTATGCTAACTGCTGGTCTTCCATCTCTAGAAATTTTATGCACAATATAATTTTGCCAACAGTGATAGCCAGTATATTAATTTAGGTACAAAATAGGAGATAGTAAAATTTATTCCAACAAGGACATTTTGGAAAAGGTCAAGAAAGCAGTAGATGATTGCACCTTCAATTTTAATGATGTTATGTATTATATTTTATCACCCCCCAATTTTTTCATCTCATATAAACTTGTCCTTATACAATATGAAAAAAAAACAAATAAACAAAAACGGATGTAAAACATCCCTATTTTATTTAGTGTTGATCCACTTGTTTGCTTGTATTAAATTAGAAAATAAAGAAGTCTTCTAATAGCCTAGATATATAAAGGATAAAGGAATAGTTACATTATGAACTAAGTGTAGGGTAGAGTTAAAACAGTTACTCCTGAAGTAAATAACTTTTAGGTTGATACACAAAAATCTTAAAATTCAAATAGTTTCAATGATCTACTTTAACAGCATTTCTCAGACTGTAGAATTTTAGACCAGTGTTCTGCCACAGTAAAATGTCTCCGAATTTTAAAAATACTCAGCAATTTATTTTAGATTGCAAATTATTTTGTCATATGCATTTGGAGTACTTTTTTGCCTTTCTGACGTTCTCAGCAACTCTTACAGAGGGAAACTATTTTCTTTAAAATAAACATATGTTCATAATCACATTTATCTCTACAACATTTATGTAACAGTGCATTAGAAAAGAAATAGTTTCAACTGAAACTGTGCCACCTACTCTTACACTGAAGGAAGTGCCAGACAAGTTTTATAAAATGTGGAAAAAAAAAGTGACTGAAAATCAATGTGTAATAGGAAGTACTTCACCTACAGAACAGAGAGAGTCAGTCTTGGATTTAAAAGCAGAGGGAAGGCCAGCTCTGTAACCTGGGGGTTAAGGCAGCTGGATTCCATACAGCCAATCACGTGGTTCAAGTCTAGATTTGGTGGCTTTGCACACATGCCAGAAGCATGTGTACACTGCACACATGTGCATGTGCACACACACCCCGAATCCCAATTGATAGATGAAGAAGAAGGGACTGTGGCATGATCATTTCCCATGGGGGAGGTGCTTTCTCTCTCTCTCTCTCTCTTTCTCTCTCCTGGGGAACATACGTGCTCTCTGGCAGGGGAAAAAACAGAAGGAAGTGCTGTTTTAAAGTTTACTCTACTATGAGGAAGGCATCAGTATTTGTAATTCTCCAGAACCTTAGTGAGAGAGACTTCAAAGGGATCTCTCTGAAAAGAACTGAGTTTTGGGACCAGCAGTTAGCATAATGGCTATCTCGCTGGACTCCCATGTAGCCGACCGCGGTTCATGTCCTAGGCCTGGTGGCTTAAACCCATGCTGGGCATGTGTGTGTACATGCTCAAGATCCCCAGAGGAGAATGGAGGGGAAGAGATTGTGGCATGGCCATCCCCCCCGGGGAGTGATTTCTCACTTTCTGTCTCTCTGTCTCTCTATCTTCCTGGTGAGCGCACGTGCCCTATAGCAAAAACCTCTCAAAAAAAAAAAAAAAAAAGTGAGCTTAGATCTAGCAGTTTGAAAAAAATTGTCATCTGGGCCTTACTTGTACTTGATAATCTTATATGGTGAAACTAGTTGAATGGCTTTCACAGGAAATTAAAGGGCGTCAGTTAGGCAGTAACTGTGTTACTTGTAGAAATATCTAAAGTGAGTATTTCCTGGCATGAGAAGTGGGTTGTGCAAGAGAGTAAGGAGAGAGGGAGAACCCTTAGCAGTAATGAACTGGGCCCTGCAGCCTTATCCACAGCAGTAGTAGGGCACGCAAGTCAAGCTTGAGAGTGTTCCATCCAAATACGAATACCTGCCAGTAAAAGTGATGGAAGTTGAGCGTCTCCAGAGAATCTACCAAGACAGCCCATGATCTCAGGAGTCACCAAAACCAGCCCTAGAGAATATTTCAGTACGACCTTTCCTTCCTCTCTTGCCTCTCTCAACATCAGACTTGGAGGGGCTAAAGACTATTCAGCAAACTGAAGGAACAGACAGAGAAGAACAAGGCAGTGAGAGAGTAAAGATGTCAAATGCTAAAATCTAAAGAATGAAAAGAATAATGCCATTAAAGTAATATTCCCAGGGGAAAATAAAGTTGATTTCTTCCAAACGTTACATATTCTTTATGGTTAATGCATTGCAGAATAGGAGATAAAGTATTTGTAAAGAGTATTATCAAGAAAATCCAGAGAAGGTAATTTATGTTATAATGACCAGCAAAAGCTAGTGATTCTCTGACCCAAAAGATAAAATGGACATTAATTTGATAATTAATGGGAGACTTTAAAAAATATTATTAAGTACATTGCTTTAAAATCAAAATAATGGAAGTAAGGCAATACATTTCTGTTTTCCTAACAAACAAATGGATAATACCCTCTCTATTATCTTTTTTATTTGTTGTTCAGTTTGTTGGACCTAATGAAAATTCATTAAAAATTCACCAGCAATTGATAGCTATAATACAAATACATTTCCATCATGTATGTCATGTGTACCATTAAAAAGGGATATAAAAGTCATCCTTTGTTTTAAATCAACATTTTAGTTAATGTATGTTGTGTTGGGTTATGAATATACACCAAAAGTGAGTATTCTGAATAATATGTATGTACTCCTTCAGTTTTTCCACTAAGACTTCAATTATATAGTGAAGATTAATCAAAAATTATTTATTCATCATCAAAGTATCATTTCCATGGCAAAGGTAAAAGAAAAAAAAAAGACTCTGAGTCCAGATTTGTTCCAGATATCAGCAAAAAATATAATAAATAAAATCAACAAATTTTTTTTAATGGGGACCAGTTGTGTTTAACAGTTGTGTCACTGAACACCCACATGGTCGACTGCGGTTTGAGTCCCGGATCCAGTGACTTAAAACTTACACCAGACATATATGCATTCTTACCCAAAATCTTGAGAGGGGAATGAAGGAGAAAGGACTGCTGTGTGTCCACCCCCCCCTCGAGGGGTGGCTTCTCACTTTCTGTCTTTCTGTCTCTTTCTGTCGCTCTGGCAAACACATACATCCAATAGCAAAAGTCTCTCTCAAAAAAAATAAATAAATACAAAATGAAAGACAGAGAGAATAAATATGTTCTACATGAAGCAAAGGTAAATATGAATTCCTTATTCTAATTATAGAGATTGCAAGTTGTTCATTCAGTATGTAAAGAAGAGAACACACCTATACACAGGGCACTGTCATTAATGAGAATTTGATGTTTAAAAATATTCAGTGATGGGAACCAGCAGTTAGTGTAATGGCTATGTCACTGGATTCCCACATAGTCGACCGTGGTTCACGTCCTGGACCCGGAGGCTTAAAACTCACGCTGGGCGCATGTGCGTGGGTGCCCAAGATCCCGAGAGGAGAATGGAGAAGAAGGGATTGCGGCATGACCATCCCCCCTGGGGGGTGATTTCTTGCTTTCTGTCTCTCTGTCTCTGTCTGTCTGTATGGCGAGCGCACGCGCCCTATAGCGAAAATCTCTCCCCCCAAAAAAATATATATATATATTCAGTGATGTTCAATGCAGACATATATTTTAGAAACAAATGATAATTATAGTCACATTTGTTAGAAATGGGAAGAAATGACTGAAGTGCCCTTAATTCTCAAAGGTCTTGCCTGGTTTTTACAGACTCACTTCGCCTCTACGCTGTCCCAAAGCTGTACATTGTCTAAAGGTAACTCTGACTGAAGACAGTCACATGCTATTGTCAAAGCACTACAGAAAATAATGGTTTCAATGCCACTACAAGGAAACATTGCACATGAACACTGGTGAAAATGAGAGACTTGTGAAAAACAAAATAAGGACGTCACTATAGATTCAGGGAAAAAAATCATTTTACGTTTAGTATATTTTCAGTGTTTCAACAAAAATTTGAGTTTTAAAAATTTTGGCATGGGACCAGCAGTTAGTGTAATGGCTATATTGCTAGACTCCCATGTAGTCGCCGTGGTTCGAGTCCCAGACCCAGTGACTTAAACTCACGCCCTGAACATGTGCATGCATGCCCAAGATCCCAAGAGGAGAATGGAGGAGAAGGGATTGTGGCATGGCCATGTCCCCTGGGGGGTGATTTCTCGCTTTCTGTCTCTCTGTCTCTCTCTGTCTGTCTGGCGAGTGCACGTGTCCTACAGCAAAAACCTCTCCAAAAGAAAAAGAAAAGTGGAGA
Organism: Tupaia belangeri chinensis; assembly: GCF_000334495.1. Taxonomy (NCBI): domain Eukaryota; kingdom Metazoa; phylum Chordata; class Mammalia; order Scandentia; family Tupaiidae; genus Tupaia; species Tupaia belangeri. The sequence continues at coordinate 1,795,020 of NW_006159584.1, forward strand.
AGGAAACATCCTATTTTGTTTTATCATGCTGGCATACCAAAACCTGACAAAGATATAACAAGAGAAGCACATGTAAATGTCCTTATTAACTTAAATGCAAAATACTTGATAATATATTTATTAGGAAAAAAATCAGATACATACACAGGATAATACATCATGAAATAGTTGGTTCTATAGGAAGAATTCAAAGTTGGCTTAATGTTCAAGATTAATCAAATCCTATTAACAGAATAAAGGCGGAAAAATAAACAGAAAATTCATTCCTGAAAAGTAAACGTCATTCATGATAAAAATAAATTCCAACATATTAGAAATACAAGATAACTTCCTCAGTCTCACAGCTACATCTCACATTAAAACAAAACAAAACAAAAAAACAACAATACCAAAAAACCCTAAAGCTAACAGCTAGAAGAACGCAGATACTCAGTCATCTCATTTCTATTCGGCATAGTAGTTAGAAAACCTTGCCACTGCTATAAGACAAAGAATAAAAGACATGGAGATTATTACAAAGTGTAATATTCATATCTGTACAGAGCATAATAGCTTATGTATAAAATCTTAGTGATCACAGTAACTACTGGAATTAATAAGCAAGGGTCCCAAGATACAAGGTAACTATTAGGTCGTTGGGGAAGTCATGACACATTTTTCTGTTATTCTATGCAATAAGGTGTCATGACTTTCCAGACAACCCAATATGCTCAAAAGCATAAGTTAAGAGAAATTCGTAAGTAGAAAAAAATTGAAATTCAAATACAAAAAACCCTGTCATGTAGGGACCAGTAGTTAGCGCAATGACTATGTCGCTGGACCCCCATGCAGTTGACCTCGGTTCAAGTCCCGGACCTGGTGGCTTAAACTCACACTGGGCGAATGCGTGTGCATGCCCAAGATTCTGAGAGGAAATAGGAGGAGAAGCGGCTGTGGCATGGCCATCCCCCCTGGGGGAGTGATTTCTCACTTTCTGTCTCTCTGTCTCTCTCCTGCTTTCTGGTGAGTGCATGCGCCCTATAGCAAAAACCTCTCCAAAAAAAGAAAACAAAAACTTTCATGTACAACAGAAGTATTCTGTTTCATGCATTAACATATACTAGATAGGAACACATTTAACAAAAGACCTCTAGAACCTCAACACAAAAAACTTCAAATTGTTCTTGAAATGAAGTAAGGAAGATCTGCATAAGCAGGCAGATATGCCATATTCCTGGATTAGAAAAATGCAGTAGTGTTAACATGACAATTTTACCTGTTTATTTATAGATTTAAGGAATTCTCAATTATGATCCCTTGTAGAAATTAGTAAGTTTGGGGCCAGCAGATGGCGTAATGTTTACGTTGCTGGACTCCCACATAGTCAACCACAGTTTAAGTCCTGGACCAGTTGCTTAAAACTCAACCAGGCACGTGTGTGTGTGTGTGTGTGTGTGTGGGTGTGTGTGCGCGCGCAAGCACCTAAAATCCTGAGAGGAGAATGGAGGAGAAGGATTTTGGGCATGCACACATATGCATCCCTGGGTGGGGGTTGATTTCTTGCTTTCTGTCTCTGTCTTTCCAGCAAGTACACAAGCTCTATAGCAAAAAATATCTCTCTCTAAAAAGAAAAAAGAAATTAGCACATTGTTCCAAAGTATCTCTGAGTAGTAAAAGACCTGGAATAGACAAAGTAGTCTTGAGAGAGAAGACACCCTACCCTTCTGATTTTAAGATATACTTGCTAAAAGCTATTAAAATAGAGAGACTGGCAAATGAATAGACAAATCAGTGGACTATTTTAGATCAGGAAGTGGCAATTTTATCTGTAAAAGGTCAGATATGAAAATGTGAAGTATTTGTGGGCTCTGTCTATGACTCTCCCACCCTTCTCCCCTTCCTCCCTCTCCTCTCCACTCCTCACCTCCTCCTACTGCTTTTTTTTTTCTTTTACTGCTCTTTTTCCTTTACCTCCTCATCTATTTTTACTTATCTTGACAATAATTCATGTGGTCTTTCTATTTTTATTTTTAAGTTCACTTACTTATTTCTTTTATGAATAAGAAAGAAACAGAAAGAGAGAAACAAGACTCCCAACTATCTTGATGGCTCCATGCATCCCTAGCTTCAACCAGACCTGGATCATGGACATGGAGGCCTGGTATACTCAGGGAAGTTTCTGGACACCAAGGAAATCTTCCCATGAAAGCTACTCTCACAGAGTGTTTCATTTACTACTATGCACCTCCCCCCCTTTTATAGATAAATTTTTGCTATAAGGTGCACGTGCTTACCAGAGAGACAAAGAGAGACAGAGAGACAGAAAATGAGAAATCACCCCCAAGAGGGATAAGCACATCACAATCCCTTCTCCTTCATTCTCGTCTCGGGATTTTGGGCACACACGCACATGCACTGGCGTGAGTTTCAAGCTACTGGGTCTGGGACTCAAACTACAGTCAGCGATGTGGCAGTTCAGCAACATAACCGCAATGCCATCTGCTGGGCCCTAGCCCTTTATTTGGATAATACTTTAGATATGTAACATTATTAGTTAGAAAGAGTCATGCAAAAACAGGCCATGAGTTTGTCAATTCCTGGAATATAGTCAAGAAACAGATCCACAATTGCATTTCTGTCAACATTTCAGAGGAATTCAATGGAGTGAGGAACAACTGATGCATAGGAATAATAAAATTCAAGCTCAACTCCTACCTTTTAACAAATACCAAAACTAATTCAGGAAGGATCAAAGACCTAAGTGTAGAAGCCAAAAATACAAGCTATTTAAAAGAAAACAGTATCTTCCCAGCTTGATATGAGACGACCATAAAAGAAAACTTTGATAAGTTAGACTTTCATCAAAATTTAAAACATGCGTTCTTCAAAAAACACCTCTGCCTCCCTAATCACCTAAATTATACACTGGGAGAAAAACATTCTCAAAACAAAGAACTTGCATGCAGAATACATAAAATTCTCCCACAGCTCAGTAATATAAAGACAACTTTCAAAATGTACAAAGATTTCAATGAAACTTCATAAAAGAAGATGGAAGACTGCCTAATGAAGTGCTCGATATCCATTGATAAAAATTCTTAAAAGGTAGACCAGCAGGTGGCATGATGGTTAGGGAACAGAACTCCCACATGGCCAAGCACAGTTCAAGCCCTGGACCTGGGTGCTGGCTTTATCATTTTGTTTATTTATTTATTTTTCTCTCTCTGGTAAGCATGCATGCATGCCCTATAGCATATTTTAAAATAATAATAAATTCATTAAATAATTATTTTTAAAAGTTCATATTAGACAAAATTGATCTACAGTGATAGAAGGAAATCAGTGATTTCTTGAAAAAAGGAGTTGAGACTATGAGAGGGTACCTCGGAACTTTAGTTTGAATGGTCTATATCTTAATTGAGGTAATTACTATATACATGTACATATTTGTTAACATTATGTAATGAGGAGGTGATGGCAGCCCAGCAGTAAAATACAATAAATTGAGAGATAGATCCATGTAGGGAAGTTGTCAGTTCACTCGAGACCACCAGGATAAGCTGGGCTTGGGTATGCCCATAACTGTTAGGCCGAATTGACACAACCACCGCCATGTTAGACCCTCAAGGACAGAACCCAGGGAGTCTGAGACCACATAAGTAAACAAAGTAAGATGGGCCCTGACGATGCCAGAGCCAGGTCAATCTGACCTCAACTGAAAGTCCTAATCTAAACCTAAACATAATGACAGCTAGTTTTCACACACCACCCTCCCTCAAGTGGAAAATTACTGACTGTACTTTCTGCATTGTGATTCGGAGCTATAAAAGATCCCTTTATCTTAGGCTCGGCGAGGTCCTTGTGAAGGCCTGCTGCGATGGGCTGAAACTTGGACCCCAGCTAGCTGGAAAAATAAAAGCCTCTTTTGCAGTTGCATTGTCGTTGTCTTTTCTGTGTCTCCATCAGTTAGACCGATCTCTGGACCCTTACATAACATAGGCCGACTAAAGCTGGGGGCTATTATGGCTCCCAGACTCTGTCAGGAGGACTGAATCTCTCTCTCTCACTCTCTCTCTTTCTCTCTGTCTCACTCAGAGAATAAATAAACAAACAAAATATTGTATAGGTAATGGTACATTTTGTTGTAGGTAAATTTATCCTCAAATATCGATAATATCAATACGCAAACTTAACCTCAATTATCAATAATCATCACTTAGGAGCTGATTTACAAATAGGTGGAAGTATACCTGAATATATAGAAGGAGACGGATCATTTTTAAGTCTAAAGAATGGATAGATAATGCTCTATAATGGCATTTGATTTATAGAACTTATGTTAAAATTGTTGAAACTCCCTAACTGAAAATTATTTCCCACAATTTGTTTTCCTAGACTATTGATTCCAAGCTTCTCAATTAGAGGTGTCTTCTAAGGGTAATTTCTTTCTCTTCCAGAAAAACAAGACCATATTGCTTCACGTATGTCACTGCAGGAAGTAAGTGCCACAGGAGAATTTGCTTCCCTTTTTTTCTTTTCCTGAAACTTAAACTAGCTTTCAAGTCCTTTTGCTAAAGAGAAAGGGAAAGAACACTTACAAAAAAATAAATAAATAAAAAGATAAATCTTTCTAGATGATAATGCTCACAATAGTCCCCTATTTCATGGTTTTCTACAGAGAACTGTAATTTCCTTCACTATATTTAGAAACATAACCAGCTATGCTTTAAAATAACTCATGCATATTTTTTCTTTATATAGGGAAGTATAACATATAGAGATTGTAATGTTTATAAGATGATTGTGTTATTCTACAACAGTACAATTTCCTCCTTTAGAAGTACATGACATTACAAGCTATAAGGATGATTTTACCATTTATTTCTGTAAAATATCTGCCAGTATCATTTTGTGTAAAGACAAAGGTTACAAGTTCAATGTCAGTGTTCTGCCTATAGCATTTCACAGTTTAAAATGATTGAGAAAGGAAATCTTTTTATTACCACAAGTTTTTTTTTGTTTTGTTTTGTTTTTTAAGGACTGACTTTATTTACTTATTGGTATAGTTGTCAAAGAGAAATGGGGGTGAGGGAGTGAGAAAATAAGCTGCCTGGCCCAGCACTCAAACCACGATTGGCCATGCGGGAGTTCGGCACCCTCGCCGCCACACCATCCTGTTACCACAAGTTTTAACACATGCAGGTACATGGTCTTTTCTTCTATCACCTTGTATGAGACAGGTCGTGATGTGCCAGCATGTAACAGGTGTGGCAGATGCCACGGATCAGCTCACACAACATTTATTCCATTCATCTTTGAAAATGTCCCTGAACTGCACAAGCTGAGGAGCTAAAAACTACACTTTAAAGATTGAATTGCAGCTACGATTTTATGAGTGATTTAGATTACTCTGACAAGATGCTTTTGGTATGAGACATTGTTCGGAATGTACTGTGGGGGAGGGGAACAGGAGCTAGGCATGCATTTCTTGCAGGTATGAACCATGGCAGAAGTGTGGTTCTGGAGTTGGCAAGCGCCTTTCTGAGTCCACGCTTCTGGATCACGGCCAAGGTAGCATTTTCTATGGCAGCTCCATTACATCATAGTTTTTCAACTTGTTTCTGAGAGGTCAGTCTCTTCAGGCCAGCAACAGTAACGTTAGCTATTCATAATACTTAATAAATCCCTTCTTCTAAATGACCTAGAGTGAATTTTGTTTCAGTGCGACTAATAACTCTGATCAATACTGCAGATTTCACATAAAGCCATCCTGTTGAAAATGAAGAACTAGAGAGGTAGATGATTCTACACCTGGGGACATATGACATGTCATATGTCATGACATTTTGGCAAAGAATTTAATTCCCATGAGTAGCTGGCCCCTACTGTGTACGTTATCAACTTCTTACCCAAATTATTATAGTGGTATTTACCACTGTAACTACTCATAGTATGTTTAATTTTTTTGTCTTTGTTTTGTTTTTGATATGGAGTGCATATGCTTGCCAGAGAGACACAGAGTGAGAGAGACAGAGAGAGAAGGAAAGTAAGAAGTACAACTCTCCCCAAGAGAAGATAGCTACACCATCATTCTTCTCTCAGGATTTTTGGCATGCATGCACACGTGTCTGGTGTGTTTTTCAAGCCACCTGGTCCAGGGACTCGAAGTGTGTTGGCCGTGTGGGATCCAGTGCATTAACCACCACGCTACCTGCTTGCCATCAAATATTTTCTTACATTCTTAGTGAAAATATTCTGCCATTTCACACACAGTTTTAATGACACTTTGTGAGAATTCCACAAAACATCTATTAAATTGATGCTAGACAAAATTTCAGCCATTGAAAAGATCAGAAGAACAAGGTGGGGTTAGTAACAAGGCCGTCAACTCTACTGCCTTTGAAAACATGAGAAGAAATGGACTTAAAGAAGTTTTTCTGCTTGCAGATCTAGTTCTTATTCATATACACAGAAACCTGAGGGGAAAACTTGGGCTTATTTCCCTATTTGATTTCTTACATGCACATCACAGCTCTAAGACCAACCCTTCATAGTAAAACAAGTCAGGTTGCAGAATGATCATGGCTTTGAATTTGGCCACAACTTTTTTTTTTTTTTTTTAAATGTCTTTCAGGCTTTACTTGAATGTGAAGTTCTGGAAGCTAGAGTTCAAAGATAATCATGTGTTCAAAGAAAATACCTAGCTGAGAGTATTCTAACAGGAACCGATAGACTTAATAACTCTTGTAGATTTTGTAAAAGCTTTTGAAATGCTAGCATTTATGTAAATAATTGTAAAGAAACGCCTTTTAGAATAAATTTCACAGAGTCCCATTTTTATCTATTTCCAAATAATCTTGTTCTCTTTTTGGTGAAATTCACAATGTACAACATTTTAGAGGCAAATGAAAACAGGAGGCCTGCTGAAGACACAATAACATGATTACCGTTGCTTTCGAACCCTGATGGTACACTCCTGCAAGTTAGGCTAAAATATACATTTTAGTGAGGATTCTATTAGGAATGCAAAGGCCACAGTCACTTTCAAGAATGACAGACCCACTGTGAGCAAAAGAGAGAAGATAATGAGCCTGACTGAGCTGGCATTATTGAAACAGGGCTCTGATTTGCTACTCTACAGCTGACTCTGCAGGCTTCATTTACAGGACTAGCTGGCATGGCACAGCTCTCCAATGTTACTGGTAGAACTTGCAAAGAAATGTTACAGAGTGTCTAAGTGTACGTGTGTGTATGTGTACATGCACATACATACATACTATGAAAAGGGAAAAGCACCTTGCCTTCTCATAAAGTGCGTGATCCACTGTAGGTTGAGCTATGCTGTTTGTGGGGTTTGGGGATATTAATAATAGAATTGTTAACTGTAGACATGTTCATATTCCCATTACATACAGGACCCACTGCACTTCTCAATTGTTGTTTTATTCTTTTGGCAGGTTTTAAACACCAGTTTCCAAAATATGTGCAGAATCTCTCTATTCACATAATCAAACTTTATAAAATTATAAATAACAGTATAGTCTCACTTTTAAAAATAAAGTAAAACATCCATCATAACTGTAGGACCTAGCTGAGATAATACTAAATCCTTAAGATCTAGTGTCAGACTACTGGTTTGAATCACAACTCTGTTCATTACTAGGCACGTGATTCTGGTCTCTCCCCCACTTAGTGTCGCTTTACAAACTGGGAATGATAAAATAAATTGTTTTATAGGGCTAAAACATAAATTCCAGATATCTGCACTGAGTCTGGGATACAGTAAACACTTAGTAAGTGTTGGCTGTTGCTATCACAATGGTCAGTGTATTTCTAGATAACTACCATAGAGTCCCCTGACCCAGATGCTTGAGACTATGCCTGGCACATGTGTATGTGTGTCCCAAATACCAAAGCAAGGGAGAGAGAGAGGAGAAGGGATTGTGTCATGACCATTCTTCTTATTTTTTTTTTTTTGAGAGGTTTTTGCTATAGGATGTGTGCGTTCGCCAGACAGAGAGAGAGAGACAGAGAGACAGAAAGCAAGAAATCACCCCCCAGGGGGGATGGCCACGCCGCAATCCCTTCTCCTCTGTACTCCGCTCGGGATCTTGGGCATGCACACACACACGCCCGGCATGAGTTTTAAGCCACCGGGTCCGGGACGCGAACCGTGGTTGACTACATGAGAGTCCAGTGACATAGCCATTACACTAACTGCTGGTCCCATGTCATGACCATTCTTCATGGGGGTATTTTCTTCTCTCCCTCTCTCTGGTTCTCTCTGGAGAGCTCACATATCCCCTGACACCTGTGAGGGCATACACATACATAGGAACACACATATACACATACAGAAACAGACATACATACACACACAGAAACACACATACACAATCAAATTGTCAATAATTTTTCTTTTTATAAGTTCAGGCATAAAAGGAGGAAAAAAATAGAGAGTAAGGTAAGAAACAAGGACAGGAGGAAAAGTGAAAAGGAGAAAGGAAATTATTAGCAGGAAGTTGACGGAAAGGCAAAAGACTTAAATGTTAGCTATGAGAACACAATTTAGTACATCTTTCCTAGGGAACTATTTGGCAGTAATTCCCTTTGAAGAAATTTAGAAAATAATTTAGTTTATACTAAATTATATCACTGAATTGATACATGTTCAAAAAAGAAAGCTAGATGAAATCAAAATAGGTGGTCAAATTCATTTGCACAATATAAATACCAGCACATTTTATGGCCACTACAGGTGACACAAAGGTGTATCATGGACAGACATTAAATATGTTAAAAATGGTGTAAAGGTGTCTTTATTAGCATGGATAAACATAAAATGACAAAATAAGATATAAAATATATGTATAATATAATCTTAGATAAAGGGAACTCTACATATATTTTCTATTGCAATGGCATTTCCACTGACAAATAAAAACTAAAATGGGGGACTAGCAGTTGGCTTAATGGCTATGTTGCTGGACTCCCATGTAGTAGGCCACAGTTCGAGTCCTGGATCTGGTGGCTTCAGCTCATGCCAGGGACGTGTGTGTGCATGCCCAAGACCCCGAGAAGAGAATGGAGAAGGGACTGCGGCGTGATTTCTCGCTTTCTGTCTCTCTCTGTCTTTCTGGCAAGTGTACACTCCCTATAGCAAAAACCTCTCAATAATAATAATAATAATAAAAAAAAAAACCTAAAATGGGAGAAGAATTAAGTATAATATTAGGAATGTATTTGTAATATACATCATAAACTGTCCTCTATAGCAAATGCATCATCCTAATAACTTTAATGAAGTTCAATTAACCAAAACTTTGAAGCATCGGGACCAGCAGTTAGCGTAATGGCTATGTTGCTGGACTCCCACGTAGTCGACCGTGGTTCGAGTCCTGGACCCGGTGGCTTAAACTCACGCCGGGCACGTGTGCGTGCGTGCCCAAGGTCCCGAGAGGAGAATAGAGGAGAAGGGACTGTGGCGTGGCCATCCCCCCCGGGGGGGGGGTGATTTCTCGCTTTCTATCTCTCTGTCTGTCTGATAGCAAAAAAAAAAAACTTCAAAAAAAAAAAAAAACATCCTTTGAAGCATGATTTGTAGATATTACTATTAGGAAATGACATTAAACTTACCCCTGTGTAGATGGACTAAAAAAGTGGTGCAATAATTTGAATAATTTGCATTTACCCAATTTATTTATTTTTAAAAATTTTATGGTCAATTTTTTGATTTATTATATTTACAACATTTTCTCATGCTCCAATTTATAAATATGTATATACATAAATATATCTTATAATATGCCAATTTAAATTTTCTTAATAGATTAGGTCTATTGTTCTCAGAGGAGAGTTTGGAGATCTTAGCCTACCACAAAGGGGGAAAAAGAGAATATCATGATAGAAAATAGTAACACAATTCTCCATGACACTGAGGTCACATGGGAAGTCCCTGGGTTTGTGTCTGAGGTCTCCCTATACCTGCCTGTACATTCATTTATATTTTGAAATAATATTATCACAACTTTAAATAGAACTTTTTTGTATTTTAATTCTGATCATCACTATTTTAAAATATCAAGTACAAAATAAATGCTAGACTTAAACACAAGCTAGATATTTAAATGTGTTACCACCCTATATGTTACTTTCCCACATTATTTTTCAATAAATGGAGTGCTGAGTGTGTACATGCTACTTAAAAAAAAAAAAAGAATGACAGTTTAAAGAAAATCTAAATATCTTAGGAATAAAGAAAGGAAATTCAACTAAGACAAGGCACAGAGAAGGCTCAGTCGTGGTAGCATAAGTTGTATGGCCGCTGCTGTATGATACTAGATCCACACAAGAAGACCCCAAGTTTGGAGCCCAGTTCCACCTGAACACATGAGACACACGTATGGGCATGGTCATTTCTGGCTAAAAGGCCAGCAATAGTGACATGGCAAGACCCAGTCAAGGATACCTGTTTCCATCTCACTCTCTCATAAAATAAGCAACAACAATGAACAGGAGCATGGAGTATTTCAAAGACACAAATAACATTTTATTCTTTATACTGAGTGGTGTATATATGGGGATTAGTTGTATTATTTTTACTGCTTGCAATTCATATATTAATTTTAAAAAGAAAGATGAAATTATATGAGTTAAAGTGAGAAATGTATATGACATTAATATTTATTTAAATATAAAAAAGATCTGCCAGATTTTAAATGTTTACAGTTTTTCTAAAATGTACAGAACCTATGTTGAGGTAAATAACATGGTTTATTCAGTCATTCATGGCTCTGACTCTTATCTAAAATTTGTAACAGACTAAAATTATATTTTGTGTGACAGAAAATAGGATCAGAACATTTGGAATAATATTCATAATTTTGTATAATAATTTTTCTTTATTAGCTATCATTTTTCAATGATTAATTTATTTGATTATCTTTCCTCAAAGGAAGACTATAAATTTAATCATTCTGTTACATATTTAAATATATATATATATATGATGTATATGTAAAAGAAAAGTAAAAACCTGTTACAAACCAAGGTAAAAGAAAATGATGTGTACTGGAAAATATTCACGACATTGATGTCAGGGGTTGACGTCCTCAGGGACGTTTTACACATGTATAAGAAATTTTAAAAACCGAGGGATGGCAATAGCTATGAGAGACAATGTGCTCATATACAGAAAAGAAACACCAAGACTGTTGAACTTATAAGTAAATAAATGCAAAACTTATAATAATAGTGGTCATTTCTTCTATTCAAAGGTTAATAGACTTGATAATATCCCAAGGAGAGGATAGCATGGGGAAAGGACTTTCTCTTACACTTCCAGAGTGAAATATATGATGACACATTATTTTGCCATACGACAAATAAACATTTCTTTGAATAAATGCATACCCTTTATAAGAACAGTTTACATATAGGGCACACACAGACACAACTGTGTGTGGGTGCTCATATGTAATTACACACGTATATTAACAATTCAAGTTAATGGTCTAATTCTAATCCTTTCATAAATTATACTCTGTCTATCACACACATTCCTCCCAAATTCTGGACTTCTCTCCATTATAAAGCCAGCAATTATATCTTTAGTTCATTCTCATTCCTCAATTTGCATGTGTTTCTGCTTTGGGACCTGATATGGGGCAAACAGGATTGAGCCCTGAATTATCTCAACTCACTGTTTTCCTTGGTCAAAACTCAGTTTATTTTGCTTAATTCAATCCTGTGAGTTCAAAAATCTAATGTGAACCTCTGTTCCACATCACAAAAGTGTTTTCCAAAAACTTGCTAAATTCCTGACTCAAGATATTCTTGTTAGCAACACATTTTTCTTCTTATACAATAGATTTGCCTTCTAATAAATACTACCCAACAATGTGCAGCTATTTCTCTCCAACCATCCATTCCCCTTAAGCAGAATTTTACCCCAAACAGCTTTATCCTGCTGGGGATAATTAGTAAAAAGTGGCAATTGGAGAGTAAATGAAGAAAAGAATACTAAAAGCAGATGGCAGAGCAAAAGTGTAGATTTTTGCCACAAAGCCTTGGAAGAGAAGGAACTTAGGTAGGGTTGATGTAACAGAGCCCTCGGGGCTGTTAGGAGGGAGAGAGCAGAGGTGTGTGCAGGAAATGCTGAGTCTGACTGCAGGTCTCTCTCTGGCACCTTCAGGGAACAGGAAGTGCAAGACAATCACTCTGGGTAATAAAAGGCATTAAATAAAATATGACACAGAGGAATAAACTCAGGTGATCTGCATGTTGTTTATATGAAAATTTGGGGAAACTTTTAGCAAACACCAAGTGATAAGTACATAGAAAATAATTGCAGGAAAGGTATGAAATTAAGATGTGTAATATGCATTTTATATTTATGTACTGAATGCATTACCTATAATGTTTTATTTCAGAGAATTGCAAAACCAAGAAGAAAAAAAGAAAAGGTTCTAAATAGGTTTCCCAGTACCTGGCTCTCATGGAATTTATAGTTTGCTCATTT